>NW_020175495.1:54530-70731 GCF_003031525.2 Neophocaena asiaeorientalis asiaeorientalis
TTTTTACACATCCCTGCGGATCCCGGAGGCCAAGCTCACCACGCCTCTCCGAGAAAGGTCGGGTCTCCCAGGGAAGGCAGCAACACCCCTCCCCTGCAGACGCTGGCACTGCATCCCTCCACCCGCCGCACCCCATCCCCGACTGTACCGCACGGGGTGGGAGGGCTCCCGGCGGTGATTTACAGGCCCGGGCACGTCGCCCTACAGCCGGCGCTCCCCCCGGGCCTGCTGCGTCCAGCGTGGCGAGGCCTCGGTACCACTCCCTCCTCTCCCCGTCCCAGGGCCACGGACCTCGGGCCCCTTCGAGCCGGTCGGTGCCGCAGTCTTGCTGCAGTGATCGGAGCAAAGTCACAGGCTGCCAGGTCCCCCATCCCCCGTGCTCCACGTCCCAGGGGCGGGAGGAAAGTCTCTTGTCATATCCACGCCCCTATTCATATCTTTCACAGTGTTTGGGCCTTCATAAAATACCTGTCCGTAGGTGACTCTGGGTTCAGATTGCTCGCAATTGTGGACACAAGTTTGGTCTCAAAGACTCCAGGGAAGGGAGGGTGAAAACAAGCAATTCCGCCCCACTGAGGGGGCGGTGCCAACGCGGGAATAAACTGACACTGCTTCTTTCCAAGAGTCCATTGTGCTCTGCCTTCTTAGAAGTGCCAGGGTCACCCTTTCAGCCGGTCTCACACACTGCTCACTCCCTCTCTAAACATCCACGGCTTTGTGCTCTACTTTGTCTGATTTCCAAATTGCCTTTAAGAGAAAGGATTTCATCAATCAGCACATTTGGACGACTGAAATATAGATGAAAGATAATTGTTTTTTAACTTCAGCAACAGGGAAGAGAACTGAACTGAACTGGAGTGAAACTTCCATCCTCTAGGCCAGAGTTTTCCGACTAGAGCATCCCCTCCCCCCTCCCACTCCTCCCCTGCTTCTACTGGGACAGTTGGCCCTTAATCTGTTTTATAGATGAGGGTTCTGGTAAAATTTAATTTGAAATAAGGGTTCTGCTGCTTAAATGGCAACAATAACAAAATCCGGTCAATCCCCAACTCCTGCCTTTTTCGGCTTGTTTTACATATGAGAAAACTGGCCCCTACAGGGGAAATGACAGCGCTCAAGGTTGCTTAGCTGGTTCTCTGGCTGCATAGCGGAGCCAGACTCCCAGGCCTGGAGGGCTCTCCGCTCTGCCACAAGATGGAGAGAAACCGATGAAATCCCAGCCCCAGCTGCCGCTCAAGCCCTTAATCCAGCGGGGTCTCTAGAGAAAAGAGGTAATTCCTGACACACAGACACCTAGTGGCCACTGCTTGGCGAATGGAGAAGTGACGTGGGGAGCACGGGGTCCTTACAGAGGGAAAAGCACAGCCCATCCTTTACATACCCTGATAGGAGCAGAGTTACCTTTTGATGGGAATTATCCTACACAGAGATTTTCTTTCCTGGCTTGTCTATACAACTCCCCTCATTAATCTCCCTCCTAGAAATCTATAGGGGGAGAGGGCATCCAAAATGCAGGTAAAGATTTATAAACAAAGACATTCATCACAGACCTCCTTGCAATGGTAAAAGTTACACACAAGCCAACTCTTCAACAGATAGCAAAAGGTTATGTAAAATATGTTTTCAAAAACAAAGACTACTTTGCAGATATTAAAAATTGCGTGTGGAGAGGTTTTAATGACACAGGGAAATGCTTAAAACACAAAGTGAAAAGAGCAAGATGCACAAGTATATTCACTGTGTATGACCTATTTAAAAATAAGTATATATGGCTGGGGAAATACACAAAAATGCAGAGTAGTGGCATGAATACTGGTTAGTCTTCCTTCTATTTATTCGTACTTTCCAATTTTCTGCGATAGGATTGTATTCCTGTTGTCACCAGAAAAGGCAGATTTAAGACATATTCTCTCCCAGTCACAAATACAGAAATGTGTCTCCTTGTGAAAGAAGAAAGTTCAAGCTTTCCCTTCGTTTGTTTTGGGGCGAGGAGAGGGCAGGGGGCCCCAGCAGCAGCAATCCCCTAGCTGTCCTCCGGGTTCGGGGCTGCAGTGAACACGCCAGAGCAACCCCCTGCCAAGCGCCCTCCTCAGTACGCGGACAGGAGCAGATGAGTGACGGCTCGGTCATTCTTCAGACCCACTCACTGGAGAAAAAGACCTCCTTGGGAGCCAAGCTGAACGGCTTGGGCCGCGGGAAGCAGGGCCCACTGAGGAACCAGAAGGCACATAAGCCCAGGGGCCTGAGCAACTCTCACTGCCCTTCTTGGGAGGGAGGTGGAGAGCAAACCCAGGGGGTGGGTCCTGGGCCAGGCAGAGGAGGGGCTAGGGGAGCACCCAGCTAGCATCCATGCAGCTGAATGGAACCCACGAAGTTGTGTCCCTTCTCCCCATCACCACCATCTGATTCCACAGCACCGTCATTGCTTGCTGGGCCGCTGCCGTGGCCTCCTACCTGTTCTCCCTGCGTCCACTCTGCTCCTCACCAATCCATTCTCCCTAGAGCGTTCTCTCCACTTTTCAAACAGAAATCCTATCGCTGTCACTCCCCTTCTTCATAATCTTCTGGTGGCTTCCTATTGATTGCTCTTAGAAAAAATGTCCCAACTCCTCCAAAGCTTTGCCTGATCAACTCCGTGTACTTCTGTGCCTCCCTCCTTCAACACCCTCCCCCAGGATCCCACTGAGAAACGTTTGTTGAATAAATAAGCCATGGTTCCTGATGGTTTCATATCTAAAAGTCCAGTAATTTTCTCAGATACAGATTACTACGCACAGTGCAGATTTTGTTTTGCAGGGTCCCCCCAAATCTCCACATCAAGCGCAGATTTCCTGACAATTACAACAAAAATCTACTAGCAAAAGTACATAATTTCTTTCCTGCCTCAGGGCTTTTGAACTCGCTGTTCCCTTTTCCTGGAATGTTCTTTCCCAAGCTCTTCCCTCAAATGGCTCAGTGTCCTCTGGAAGATCTCAGTTCAAACATCACTTCTGAGAAGGCTTCCATGATGCTCTCCTCCAGAACAAGACAGGTCTCCTGTTTTAGGCTCTCACAGCACTGGGCACCTCTTTCCAGCACTGATGCCAATGGTCATTTTACATTTATTTGCATGATCTTGCCTATCGCTGGTCTAGCTCCCAGTCTGTAAGTTCCTTGAGGGCAAAGACTGTGCCTGGTTTGTTCACCAATACCTAGCACAATGCCTATTCCATATTAGGCTCTCAAAAATAACGTGGAGTGTTTGCTGCATGTTTAAGGAACGGGGGCTCTGGGGGCTTGAAAATAACGGGATGAGTGGAAGCCCGTGAAAATCAAGACAATCTGTCACCTTGGCTCCATCCCTTACCAGCTGTAGGCGGTTGAGGAGATCACTTACACGGAGCCTCAAGTGGGAACAACAATGTCTCTGGATTGTTTTGAGGAGTAAAAAAAAAAAAAGATGCTTTGAGAGCTGAGCACAGTGTGGGGCACACAGCTTTGTGCAGTATGTGTTAGTGGTGATTGTCACCTTTCTTAGGAACCTCTGTTGACTCTTCAGGGAGGAGCTAGTGCTCTCTGGTCTGATTCTGTATTTTCGACCATCACAAGTGATGTTTCTCATTGCTGAGGCCAGTTCTTGCTACAGAAAGAAGGCAAAATAGAACATCACCATTAAAAATGAACAAATCATATGACAGCAAAAACATGAACACACAAAAAAATAGATAATTGGACTTCCTCAAAATTAAACGTTTTTGCTTCAAAGGACGCCATCAACAAAGTAAGAGACAACCCACAGAATAGGAAAAAAAATATGTACAAATAATGTATCTGATAAGGTGCTTGTATCTAGACTATATACAGACTTAAAACTCAATAATAAAAAACCAAATTACCCAATTAAAAATGGGCAAAGGACTTGAATAGGCATTTTTTTCCAAAGGGAATATACAAATGGGCAACAAGCACATGAAAAGATGCTCAACATCATTTGTCATCAGAGAGCTGCAAATCAAAACCATGATGAGATACCACTTCACGTTAACTAGGATGGCAGTAAGAATTCTTTAAAAATAGGCAATAACGAGTGCTGCTGAGGATGTAGAGAAATTGAATCTTTATATAGTGCCGGTGGGAATGTAAAGCGGTAAAGTCACTTTGGAAAACAGGCTGACAGTTCTGCAAAAGGTTAAACGTCAGGTTACCATATGACCCAGAAATTCTACTCCTAGGGATAACGAAAACATAGGTGCACACAAAACTGTGCGCACTAATGTCCATAGTGGCCAAAGAGTGGTAACAACCGAATTGCCTATTAACGGATTAATGGATGAATAAAATGTGGTATATCCATACAATGGAGTATTATTCTGCAATAAAAAGAAATTGAGTACTTGTGTATATATACAAGGTTAGTATATGCACATGTATTACCTAGCTCTGTCAGCTGATGAGAAGGCCAAGAAACAATGACATGCCAGTAGCAGCAAACACATCTAGAATCCAAATCTTAGTTTCTAACATCATTCTTCAATGGAAGGAACCAGGCATCTTTGGGAAAATGACTGCTTCTAGGACTGGAGCCAGAAATATGCAAAATGAGTCTGGAGCATCCTGCAGTGCCAGAAAGTAAGGTAAGGTAAGAAAGAAGGCAAGGAAGGGAGGGAGGGAGGGAGGGAGGACCACAATAATGGAGGTGTGTCAAAGGGATATAGGAGCCACCTAAAAGAGTTCCCAATGACCAAATCTGGAACAATTTGAGCAACAAAATGAATAAAGTAGTATTACATTACAACCCAAAGTATACAACAAATATGCATCATCCATACTGATATAAATGAGTAAATACATAAATGAGGGGAGGGCAAGAGACAAATCGCCTGTGCAGAAGTCTGAATAATTTATGTAAATACTCTGGCTTCGGAGAGGTGGGGCGGAACTCTGCACCCCTTAATTCTGGGCTATCATAGTGACTACCTTCCGAAGAGAATACTAAAGGAAAGGGGGAAAAGAGTAACTTTTTTTTATCACATTTTTTTAATTAGAGTGACTAATATGGTTGCAGAAAAGTATTCTTTCCATTCTTTGTCTCTCTCCCTGTCTCCCTGCCCTGCCCCGAACAATACAATCCAAGAGTTGGAGGGAATCTTAGAAGTCATCTAACTCAACGCGCTGCCACATTTATAGCAACTCTAGCAGTCATAGCGTGAACTGTTCCTATGAAACGAAGCATACTATTTTCTAGGGTAACTCATAAGTTAAATTCTGCTATTTTCATAAAAGTATCCCTATATTGAGCTTAAGTATGTTTAAAATGTTAGGTTACTTTTCCCTAGATTTTTTATTTTAAGTTAAGTAGAGTAAGTCAAATTCCTCATTTTATTCATTGAAAATAAATATTTACACTCATTCAATTCCCTAAATATTTACATATAAAATTGCCATCTCCTCCAAAAGTTCTTGCTTTTTGTTTTTTTTAACATCTTTATTGGGGTATAATTGCTTTACAATGGTGTGTTCGTCTCTGCTTTATAACAAAGTGAATCAGCTATACATATACATATGCTCCCATGTGTCTTCCCTCTTGCGTCTCCCTCCCTCCCACTCTCCCCATCCCACCCTTCCAGGCTGTCACAAAGCACCGAGCTAATATCCCTGTGCCTTGCGGCTGCTTCCCCCCAGCTATCTACCTTACTACGTTTGTTAGTGTGTATATGTCCATGACTCTCTCTCGCCCTGTCAAAACTCACCCTTCCCCCTCCCCATATCCTCAAGTCCGTTCTCCAGTAGGTCTGCGTCTTTATTCCTGTCTTACCCCTAGGTTCTTCATGACATTTTTTTCCCTTAAATTCCATATATATGTGTTAGCATACGGTATTTGACTTCACCAAATTCATTGATTAGCTCTGGTAGTTTTCTGGTAGCATCTTCAGGATTCTCTATGTATAGTATCATGTCATCTGCAAACAGTGACAGCTTTACTTCTTCTGGAAAAGAGTAACTTTGCAGAGGACAAATCTAACAAACACTACCTCAGCCAGAAGATCACAGTCAACATCTGCAGTGACAAGTCATGTTGATAGTATGTACGTTGATGTGATGTGATAAAAATGGCACTTTTCCTCTGTGGCCTTCCTCCCCGAAACCCATAATCAATCTAATCATGAGAAAAACATCTGACAAATCCCAATTGAGGACACTCTACAAAATATCTGACCAGAAATCCTCAAAACTGTCAAGGTCATCAAAAACAAGGAACGTCTGAGAAACTGTCACAGCCAAGAGTAGCCTAAGGAGACATTGCGATTCAATGTAATGTAAATGTATTACGGTATCCTTGATAGGATCCTGGAACAGTAACATGACTTTAGGTAAAAACTGAAGAAATCTGAATAAATCATGAGTTTATTTAGTAATAATGTATCACTTGGTTCATTAATGTAATACATGTACCATACTACTGTAACATGTTAATAATTGAGGAAACGGGGTATGGCAGTATATAGGAAATCTCTGTACTATAGTCTCAATTTTTCTGTAAATCTAAAACTGTTCTAAAAAGTAAAGTTTATTTTATTTGTTTGTTTGTTTACTTATTGGCCGCACGTGGCTTGTGGGATCTTAGTTCCCCGACCAGGGGATCCCTGACCGCGGCAGTTGAAAGTGCCAAGTCCTCACCACCGGAGCACCAGGGAATTCCTGTAAAGTTTATTTTAAAGAAAGAAATGAAGTATTGATACATATTACAACAGGGATGAACCTTGAAAACATTATGCTAAGTGAAAAAAGCCAGTCACTAAAGACTTCACATTGTATGACTCCATATATGTGAATGTCTAGAACAGGCACATCCTTAGAGACAGAAAGTAGATTAGTGGTTGCCTAGGGCTGGAGGGATTGAGAGGAACTGGGGAGTGACTGTTAATGGGTACAGGGTTTCGTTTTGGGGTGATGAAAAAGTTCTAAAATCAATTGTGATGATGGTTGCACAGCTCTTTGAATATACTAAAAACCATTGAATTGTACATTTTGCATAGATGAGTTTTTCGGTATTGAATTATATCTCAGTAAAGCAGCTATTGAAAACAACAAGAACAAAACACCCTCGTGGATGATGGTAGCAGAGGTGTTTGGGAGGCAGCGTGTTCAGTCCTAAGGGCTGCTGTACACACCAGATGCTACCTCAAAGTCAAATGCATTCTCCTAACCTAGTCTATTAGAGCTGGAAGAGTCCTCAGAAATCATCCAGTCAAGCACCCTCATTTTACATCGAGGGAAACTGTGGCCCAGAGGAATCTAAACAGGACAAGGTCACTTCGCTTGTTTGTTTTTTTTTTTAATTTATTAATTAACTTATTTATTTTTGTCTGTGCTGGGTCTTTGTTGCTGTGCGTGGGCTTTCTCTAGTTGCGGCGAGCGGGGGCTACTCTTCATTGCGGTGCGCGGGCTCTCAACATGGAGGCTTCTCTTGTTGTGGAGCACAGGCTCTAGGTGCACGGGCTTCAGTAGTTGTGGCACGCGGTCTCAGTAGTTGTGTCTCGCAGGCTCTGAAGCACAGGCTCAGTAGTTGTGGTGCACGGGCTCAGTTGCTCCGCGGCACGTGGGATCTTCCCGGACCAGGGCTCGAACCCGTGTCCCCTGCATTGGCAGTGGATTCTTTAACCACTGCGCCACCAGGGAAGTCCCCACTTAGCTTGTTAATGCCAGAATCAATGAACTAGAACTTGGGTATCCTGTCTCTCTGTTCAATGATTTTTACAACTATCTCCCAAGCTGCCTTTAATAAGGTTGACTATGTTTCTAGCCACCTTGACAGTGAACCTCTTCTCAGTTGGAGGGTAGATGGGAAAGATCAAATCATTACCAAAAAAAAAAACCCAAAATAATCTTTTCAGGGAATTCCCTGGCGGTTCACTGGTTAGGACTCCACGCTTTCACTGCCAAGGGCCTGGGGTTCAATCTGTGGTCGGGGAACTAAGATCCCACGAGCCGCATGGTGTGGCCAAAAAAAAAGAAACCTTTTCAGTTACTCAAAACCTAGATTAAATCTCCAACTGGTTCTTGTGGTAGCAGCTCTGCTCAAAACTCATTTTAAGCACTTTGTGTGTTAAAGGAAACCTTCATTGAGAAAAAGGGCTCCTGTTTTTTAAAAAGTAATTAAGAGCGCATTTATTTTTAAAATATGTTATTCTCTATGGAAATGTCAGGAAAATTTAGCAGAAGTTTACATTCGCCTGTATGTTTTACTCTTAGATTTTATTAATATCCATTTATATGTGCATCTTGGAAATTCCTGATGAGCAAAAAAACCCCCAAAATGTATAATACTTAGTAGATATTATTCAAAACATTTACTGAATGTTAACTTTTATTTAAATATGAAACCATCAGGGACTTTTGAAATGTGTTTGAAAAGCTTTGCCAAAGCCCACGATTTATTTATCCCATCAACATTTTAAAGGCATTCTGTGTGTCGGGAAGCGTGCAAGGATCTGGGGACAACAGGAAGTTAGGGGCTCACAATATAGGGTTGGAGAGGCAAAGTCAACAGGGACTCTGTCTTGAGACAGAATGAAATGGGAGCCATTCCACCAAAGAGCCAGGGTCTGCGAAAGGGGCCAGAGAAGGGGCTTCCTGGAGAAGAGATGGTTTAAGCTGCACCTTCTACAGCATGTAAGACTTTTGTAGGAAGAGAAGGAGTGGCGGACACTTCAAGCTGAAAGAACAGCATGAGAAAGACTCGCGGTCATACACCTTGGAGTCAGGAACTTCACGTGGTCAAATAGCACGGCTGCAGAGAAAGGGGGTGGAGAGATGTTGTGGGAATTGAGGCTGGAGAGGTAGAAAAGGTCCTACTTGTGGGCCGTGAATGCTTCACTAAGGTCCTTGATCCTGTACTCAGTGGGAACCACAAAAGGATTTTGTTCGGTGCTTTATAAAGATCAAGCTGATGGTGGTGTGGAGGACACACTGGCGACAGAAGAGACTGGAGGCAGGGAGGTTAGCCAAGAGGTTGTTTCATTTTGCTTCAGGCAAGAGAGAAAGAGCTGAACAGGCGCCATGGCAGTGAAACTGCGAAGTGGTAGGATCCAGAGACGGGAATCTCTGTTGTCCCTCGGCTGGGGGTGCACAAAGAGGGAGGTGGTGTAAACAGAGAACACAAGAAAAGGAGCCTAAGTTCTTGAACTTTTAAAGTGAAGAGGATGACGTTTTATAAGTAACTTTAGTTTGGTTCTACAGGATTCTGTACACAACTACAATCATTCATAGATCACTTTTGTGCAAACAAACTATTGCTCCACCAAATTTAATGTGGTTTTGTATGGTAATAAAAGCCAATTCCATCTACTAGTATTGCTCACTTGAATTCTATTTGCTGCTTTATTAATCGCTCAGTTGAAAAACCATGGATCATTTCCAAGTACACAGTTTGAAACATTCAGGATTAGTCTGTGCACCCTATTCTAAAAAGACCTCTAAAGGTGCCTTCTACCTCTAAGAATCTTCTACCAGCCTCTCTGTGCAGGAACAGGATATCTGTAATGTCAAAAGCCCCAAGCAGTTCAGCAAAATTGGAATGGTAACAAGCTTCTGTGCTCACACCCTGGGTAGGATAGTAGTGTCAACACCTCCAGCAGAGCTGATAGAGCTGTCTTTCAGTCTGTCTGCAGGCTCTGTTTACATTCTGCAGGTTAGCTAAAAACACTCTCACCACCACCGACCCCTGAAAAAGATCTCTGGGTCAACTTGACATCTCCTAGACTCGCCATGTACTACACTTCTTCCTGTAACAAGCTCTCCTGCTATGCTACTTTATATGATTCCTTTGCAAAGAATAAATTAGGCTGAGTGTGTAAACAACATATAAACTCTAGAGATGTTCCCAATAGTTACAAGCAGTGGAAATCAACAGCAGATTCGTTTGCAGTCTTGCAACTGGAACTTGTCCCATTTGGAGAGGCTCAGGTAGACCTGAAAGGTGGAGAGATTCACTAATTTTGGAGTCTTTAGTGAGGTAAAACTGGGATGCAAATATGGCTGCAAAGCAAACGAAAAGTATTTTATTTTTCTGCATCCTGGTGGTCACATTTATTGAAAGGGTTGGAGAAAAATAAAAATGCCATTTGGCTTAAGAATTATTTGTGAGTTATCTGAAAATCAACTTATTTCAGGAGTGGAAGAATTCTTGGCTACTTCTTAATATAAAAATGTATGCCAGTTTGTCTTCTGAATATCTTCTACATTTAAAGAGGCAATCATACAAAATCTCCTGTTTTCCACACTGGATAAATTCTTTGTTTCAGCCAACTGTCAATGGCGGGCAACTAGCACACCACCATCTCCCCAGACAAAGAGCATCGGAATATTCCATTTTGTTGATTTGTATATCTGTTCATATGTTTCTTCATCAATTTCTACAGTTGTCACAGATTCGCTCATCCAGGCTGAGGCTGCGAAGATCCAGGGGCTGTACTATGGTGTTGGTGGTTTGTTGCTGGTCCACGTGGTCTGCCATGTTTCAAACCCGGAAAAGTATTTTAGAATGGGATGTAACTGCTTGGGAGAAGATATATTGGGTGGGCCAAAACGTTCATTCGGGTTTTTCCATAACATCTTACAAAAACCCGAACGAACTTTTTGGCCAATCCAATACATAGACAACACACACACACACACACACACACACACACACACACACACACACACAAGACTGACACTTGTCTGATGATAAAGGACAGTCTCTTAACTGTTGAACATCTCTGGGTTCTGGCCTTGGTTTCTGCACGTTCTGAGCCTCCCTCCATTGATCTTCCCAAAAGTTCAGTCTGTATGGTTTCCCTGAGGCTCAGACCTTTGGACCCAACTGCCTCTTGACTATATTCACTGGTGTGTCCCACGGTCACTCAAACTTTGGCTGGACCAAACTAACTCATCATTTTGCTCCCCAAACCAACACCTTCCACTCTATTTTCCATCTCAGTTAAAGAGCACTCACGTCTGCCTAGACATTTCTTTCCCCCTCACGCTCTAACCCAACTTCCTACCATTTCCAGAATCAATCTGTTCTTCCCTCCCATTGCCTTGGTTGGCTCTTGTCGTTACTTATCCGTTGCTGTGTAAGAAATGACCCCAGATGTTAGCAGTATAAAACAACAGATACTAATTACTCACCATTTGTGTCGCCAGGGATCCAGGCCCAGCTTAGCTGGCTCCGGGTCTCTCACAAGCTGCAGTCAAGATGGTGGCTGGGAGTATGGTTGGCTCAAGGCTCCAGTGGGGAAGGGTCTGCTTCCAAAGTCACTGCTACGGCCCTTGTTGGTATGCCTCAGAAGATCTGCTTCCCAGCTCACTCAAGTGGCCGCAAATGGGCCTCTGGTCCTAGCTGGCTTTTGACCAGAGACGTCAGTGATTTGCCATCTGGGCCCCTCCACAGGACAGTTCACAATATGGCAGCTGGCTTCAGAAGTCACAGTCTCTCTGTAACCTAACGTCGGAAGCAACATCCCGTCACCTTCGCTGTACCTGTTCTCAGGAATGAGACACTAGGGCCAGCCTGCGCTCGAGGGGAGGGGATTACACAGGGCGTGAACATCAGGAGGTGTACATCACCATCCACCAGAGGGCCCTTGTCCTTTGGCTGTCACTTGTCCACTAGCATCCTAATTGGTCTCTAGGCCTCCAGAGCCTCCCCGCTCCAGATCATCCTCCATACTGAGACCTGAGTGATAGTCCTGCAGAAACCACGTGATTATGCAACGCCACTTCTAAAGAACCTCTGTTGGCAACAGCCATTCAAGGCCCTCCACAGCCTCATTGCCCACCACCACCCACATCCCGACAGCAGTACCAAACTTCCCATGGCTCCCAGGTTCCTGGAAACGAGCCAGGTTCTTTCTGAGCCTTTCACAATTTCAGGTGATTCAGAAGAGCGTGAGCTCTTCTCGCTGCCTGCTCTTGCTTTCTGCCTCTCATCCTTCACGGCCCAGCTTCAGAGGCACCTCTTCTGAGACACCAGTCCTGACTCCTCCTGCCTTCGTGTTCCCCAAGCTTTTTGGATGTAGTTTTATTCGAGGAACTTGCACAGTGGAGGCTTGTTGAGGCACATACGATGAGGTACTTGATGAAGGTTTGTCATTTTCTTCAATGCAGTCGAATAATGCTAGAGCTATAAGTAACCTTAAAAAAAAGAGAAAAGGCAAGAAAGGGCATAGATCACTGAAGTTCAAATGAGGAAGGACTTGCAGGGCCCGAGAAGGGAAAGGCGAGGGCATGTCCAAGGTCAAACAGAGCTGGAACAACTAACTCGCTTAGCCAAACCTGCTCACTCCAACTCAAGGGCTCTTTCTACTCCTACGAAGTACTTTCACTGCTTCAGCCTCCTTGCTAACACCTGAAATCTCTGATTCTCTGAAGATGTTTAATAATAACTGCAGGTAATGTTTCTCCATCCCTCTTTGGGTCCACATAAGTCCTAGGGCCATCTCCAGCTTGTGTGAACATGAACTTTCTCTATGGGAAGATAATTAGATTCACATTGTAATCTCGGGTAAAGAAATCGGAAGGAATCGCATGCACTTTTCGGTTTTTGTGGTAGGGCTGACTTGGTGGGAGTTTATGGGTTCCTAAGGACCACACCCGGGCCTCCCCCAGTGGTTGCACTCTTCTCCATTTTCTGTGCGTCCACCCAGCACTCTCCTTGCTGGGTATGTGGATTTCCATTTCCAGGCCTAGAAAAGCCAGGGTATGCACAAGGAGAAATATACATATGGGCCACAGAACGTTCTCCTTTCCTTCTTCCTTTCCTACTGAATAAATCCTTAACATACCAGCAAGAGCGGTCCCAGAGATAACAGGGCCTTGCAGCATGTGCTGCTTGAGCAGCCACAGCAGCCAGGGCAACGCCAGTGACAGTCCAGTCCCCGAAATCAGCAAGAACGAGGCATCTGACAGGAGGCGCTGAGCAGGAATATACTGCGACAGCTCAAGAGGTGCTGATGGGGGGAGGGCCGGGGCAGAGCAGCTGGTTGTGTTTTAAAATCCTAAAGATATGGCTGGGTCCTTGCTGGAGACGGTGTACTTTCGGTGGGCAGAGACCTGAGGCTCAAACTACAAACCCAGCAAGTTAAGTCTTCCAGCGCTTGCACATTCTAATCAGACAAACTTCAAAGCTCAGCTCCTCCCCAGGTCCACACATTAGCTGGCTTTCCTCTAACACGTTCTGCTAACCTCTCTGAGACTCAAGTGACTCGTTTATAAAATGGGGATAAAAGCAGTACTTACGTTATAGCATTAAGTTTAACTAGGATGATGCATGGAAAGGGCTAACCATTCAATACATGGAAAACTTGACCTTTATTATTACAGACCTAGGATCCAAAATGCCCACATTTCAAATGAACATTGGACTATGACCTCTAATATATCAACCCATGGAGCTTCCCGAGCCAGCTACTCTGCTGACTGGCTGTGTGGCCTTGGGCATGTTTCCTAACCTTTCTGAGCCTCCAATTTCCTTATCTGTAAAATGGGGACAATGATGGTACTGACTTTACAGAGTTGTCACAAGAGTCAATAAAAAACTTAGCACAGTGTCTGGTATATAGCGTGATGATAATGATGACGACGATTCTACACAGCCTTTCTACGGCTTCACGAAACCCAGGTTTAATTCTACTGCTACAGTGGAAAGAGCACAGGCTTTGCTACCAGGCAGATCTTAGTTTGAGATGTTTAGAGTGTAGATTCCAGAGCCCCAGGGCCTGGGTTTCAATCCCAGCTCCATCACTTACTAGCTGTGTGACCTTGGGTAGGAACTTCAATTAGGAGTCAAAGATTCGTCGTAGAACCTTTGCTTACATTTCAATGGCACACACTAGCCATAGAACATTCTTAGGTAGGTCTGAGTGAAAATCGTAGCAGTGTATTTGTTTTCAGAAGTGGTTTCTGTAATTCTGTAAGCTTTTTCACAACCTCTGTGCATTACTTTGACCCCCCTATCCTTCAGTTTCCTCATCGGTAACATGCTCGTTATAACAACACATACCTCAGAGTTGTGCTGTGGTCATCCACCCCAAATTCGGTTCCAATGTCAAGACTGATGTTGCCAAACAAACACCAAGAGGGTGTGAAAAGGTTTATTAATTACATAACGGGGTTTTTCTGGGGAGAGCAGGGCAGGGTTCCCAAGATGGTCCAAAATGGCTTGGGAAAGCAAGGAAAGAAGACCCCCACCAGCGTTTTTATTGTGATTGGGGGGTGGGCAGAGGTGAAGTCTCCCACAGGTGGGCGGGGCCTTGTGTGGTTTGAATCTCCTGCCTGGGTGCTAAAGGGGGGGGGTGCTCAAGCTTTCTCATCAGCTTGCCCAGATGTGGGGAACAATGGCAACTGAGGGAGGCTGCAAAGCTGTCAGTAAAGTGAGGCGGTAGGACCCGATGTTCTCTAAGGCTCCCCATGGGTTTAACCATGTCTGAGAGCCGTGGTGGTTGGCCACTCATGAAATGGTACTGCTACCGAATGAAGAATCACTTGTTTTCTTTTTCAGCCCACTTTCTACCATGTTCCAGATGTTGTTACACCCCATGCTATCTGTGCCTTTAAGATAGATTTAAACCAGCAGAGTAAAGAAATAAACCAAAAACAGAAACTGAAAAGACTAACTCCAGCTTAAGTCCCAACAGATCAACTATTGTTTCCCAACTTTCCTGCAGTCGGAAACAAAGCTACGTATCACCCTTGTCTAAAAGAACCCAATTTAACCGTTTTTACAAAGCACTGTCTTTATTGTAAAGACATGTCCACTGAAAATATAATTCATTTGGAATGAAAAAGGATGGAAGAGATGGGAAAAGTCCTAGAGTAATAGAAAAATTTTAAAAGTCATCTCCAGAAATTAAAGATCATATGTCACCAGCATAAATGACTATTTCCATTCAAAGAATGTTTCCACTGGTGAGCAAGCTAGCACTACCATGTCTGGAGGGGGTGCCGGTTTGCAGGACAAGACACAGAACTACAGCAAGTCTTCGATGGACACTTCTCAGGGACAAATGAGGTTGAAAGATGATTACCCAGGGGATTGAAATTTGTTCGCCCTAAGCAATCCCTGATGTCTAAACTCTCGGATGTCTCCCAACTCAGCCACGCAGAAGAACATTCTTGTCGACAGTGAGTTTCAATCTACTTTTGATCACTTTCTTCAAGCTTGTCAGCACATCAACTGCAGTTCATTTGGAGAGGATGGAAGGGCCTAGACTATGAAAGAGCACAGCTGACTAGGAGGTAAGCCACCCACAAGAGGGCATCGTCTGGGATTGCACTTGCTAAAGAAATGATGACCGTGTCGACCTTAGTCAGGACCACTCTACCTTTGGATCTGAGAATGTCACAGGATGTCTCTGTGTCCTTTGGGGTAGAAGATGCACGCTGCACAAGTTTTCCACATTTTCTCCTGAATCTCTCATTTGGCATACACATCTATATATCAACGTATCTATGTATCTATAAAGCTGTATGTGAGTGCCCTAAACCGGATACTCTACTATTTCCACATGTTGAAGAGTGTCACGTGTCATGTGCCATGGATCTCAGGGTCACATCCATGTGACATTTGAATCTTCTCTTCAGCATCCCAGCCAAGTAGATGGCCAATTTGAGTACCTCCAGGGATGAACAGATCGCTACCACGTGGGGCAGCCTGTCCTCTCTTTGAAAAGCTCTTACTGTTCTGTACTGCACCTTCCATCCCCTCCTCCTAGTTGGGCCTTACAGAGGTCATTCCCCATGTGTTCTGGGGCAGGCCTGTGCACCAAGGTGGTTCACCTCCACGCCAATCATTCTTCTCTCAACTTTTTCTCATTTGGATTGCTCTAGGTGTTCCTTAGCGCTCTTCTCAGAAAATTTTGCAATATGTATTTCTTCATCCAACAGCCCAGGGTAGCAGCTAGATCCCCCTGGGTGGGGTGTGACTCGTGCAGAGCAATGCAGAACGCACTCACTTCCCCACTCAGGAGAGCAAGTTTCACCAGGCCGGAAGTCCATAGGCATGCACATTGCACTGTTGACTCACCTTCAATTTCATATTATTTAATTTAGCTACTCAGTCCAGCTTTCATTGTCAGGTCCTGATTCTGTCATCCAACATAGCATTCCCAGTTGTTATTCTGTGGAGGTAGCTTTGCCCAACCATATATATATATATATATATATATATATATATATATAT
>NW_020175495.1:70983-84707 GCF_003031525.2 Neophocaena asiaeorientalis asiaeorientalis
TCATATACAAGGGATATATATTTATCATAACATGTATATGTTTATACATACATATATATACATACATACATATATTATACTGGGATTGCCACTTAGATTTAAAGAATTAAAGAAAGCTAATTCTGATCACTGGGTAAGTACCTATTTATATTTTGCTTTCCCCCATTTGGACAATGGAGTGAAGGAGACAGTGATTTCTAGTCAGCCTCACCTCCCAATCCTGTGCACTTATATAAGCTACCCCTGAACTTACACCTATTCGATTCCTGGCATGTCATCAGGACGTCATTCTTCTCATGTCCATACCAAGCTCTCTACCTGCACTGAAGTAAAGTGGCCACCACGCTGGACTCAGGCCTCTTGCCCCAGGATGCGGGACTTCAGTTTGAACGCTCACCCAGAGCAATCGTGTCGCATCTACGGGGAAGTGACAATGGACCGTGAGGGTTGCGCACCACTGGGGCAGCCTCCTGAGAGAGGCGGGGGCTCCGTTTCCAAGAGGGTCTCTGCAGGCTCTCATGGAAGTTCTCTTCAGGAAGGATTCCAAAAGGAAGGAAAGAATCAAATTCTTTCATAGTTAGACCAAGACCCTAGAGAGCTACTAGAAAACAAGACAAGAATAAGAATGAGAATTCCACCAGCAGCGTTGCCTCTAAGCTGCAACCCCCATGGCCAGCTAGTTCAGAGCCACTGGCCTTTTTAATAACTCAGGGCCAGAATGAAATCACAACAGACATGGTTGCATGTCATAGATGATGATGATTTTAAAATCTGGCAAGTCCACGAAATCCTAGAATCTGATCTTCATAGGGGCTGTTAAATGCAACAATCTACAATATTTTTGGTCCCAAATGTTAACAACAGACTTCAGGCTTGAGTAAATAGGGAAACTACTTGCTAAAACCGTTGCTTCTCAGCACATCCTTTGAATCGACCAGTAGCCGCCAAATTCCAAGAGCCTCTACTCTTGTGATTCACTGACCATGTAATTGACCATGGAATTTATTCAGTCTTTTCTTTTACTTGTATCTAAACATATAGGAAAGAACATTTCTTCAGTTGTGCAGAGAGTAAATGTAACAGCTTGGGTTATATATCCTGAGCGATAAAGCATTTTTATTTCCCAAAGTAGATAAATAAAAAGACACACACACGCACACGCACACATGCACACACACAGTCATAGAATTCTATGGAAGGGCCAGAGATGTCATATTCTAGTTGAAACCCTTCCTCTTATATGGGAAATACAGTCCCAGCAAGGGGAAGGGATTTCATCAAGGTCACGCCAGGAGTTGGTGGTGGAGCGTGGATGAGGATTTAGGGCTTTTGACTGCCAGCTCAGAGTCCTTGCCTCCATACAGTGCTAAAAATTAATTAAAAAATAAATATATCACATACCCTTGTTGATGACTGAAGGGAACTCTGCTAGGGAATACCAATACTTCATCCAGAGTGAGAAGCACCACTTTCTTTTTCCTTGTTTTCTTTGGGAAAAACTAAACATTCTTCAGAATTTGTTCTGAGATATATTTATTCACTCATGAGAATGAACGTCTAGAGAAATTTTAAAATGTATTTTAAAATTCAAATATGTATGCATAGTGGTTGTTCAAGAAACACCACTATGTGTATAGAAATATAATAGCACATATAACTCTGGTCCTGAGTTCAAAGCTAAATGCTCACTATGCCTATAAGTACATTTGCATTTCACAGTGAGTTCTAATCTTTGCTTCAGAACTGTGGTCACCGTTTACATATCTTTATATTATGATTAATATAACGCATATAACAATATATAACAGGATAATGTTATCTAGTGGAAATCAAAAGAATTAAAACACTTGGCCCAGATTTTAGTCTTAGTAGAAGTGAGAACTGGTGTTAAATTCTCCAGTTTTGTCTTCAACTGCTTTCTCTGCATGCTTTTCCTCAATTAGGGATGTTTACTGACCCTAAAATGGCCCTGGACATCTACCCGTACGTTGGCAGAAACAAATACAAGTGACCAGGAACAGCCAGAGGTTCTTCTCATTAGGGAACTAAGGAAGCGTCTGGTTAAGAAAGCACTTTTCCCTCGTGTTGCTCAGTTTCTTACCAGCAGCCACTGAGCACAGTTGAATTCTGACTCCATAACTGCCCATTTTTTAGTTGGACTTTTGTTGCTATTGTTATTACTACTATCGTTTTGCACTGTCTCTGCACTTGAATTGACAGGGGGTCATCCTCTTCTTCCTTTCTTGACTGTACACACCCTCCCCTAGGCAATGAGGAGCCACACCCTTCAGCGTTGGTCATCAAGGCACTGCTCCAGCCAATGGTAGCCCCGGGGGTGGCTGAGGCATCACAAAGCCCTGCTCCTGATACCTCCCTGGGAAGAAGAAATGGTGGGGACATCCTGGAGAGGCCAAGATGCTGTGGTTGGAGAAAGGGGTTTTCTTGAACATCTCATAGAGAGCCTTCCCCAACTGGCCTGCTGCCCCTCCTCTGCTCCCATGTGTTTCCTCCAAGTCCTTCTACAGTCACCTATCAGTGGCCATTCTGTTCACTCCCATCCTTCTCATTTCCTACGAGTTTGGATGTCTTACCTAAAATCCCTCCAAGGTAAATGTGGCCATATTTAAGTCTCTGTGGAGATGTAAGTCATCCCACTTGCCTCCAACAAGTTTCTCATATGTGCTTGGTTTTATATGGCCTTCAAGCCAAGCATGGTTTTTGCATTTTTAAATGGTTGAAAAAAAAGAAAAAGAAAACCATCTCATGACACATGACACTTAGATGAAATTCAGATTTTAGTGTCCATAAATAAAATTTTATTGGAACACATTTACGCTTCATGCAGGTATTATTTATGGCTGTTTTTGTGCTAAAAGAGCAGAGTTGAGTAGCTGGAACAGAGACTGTAAACCCTAAAATATTTACTATCTGGTCCTTTAAGAAAAAGTTTGCCAACTCCTTCTCTAATTCTGTTCTATTGAAATATTTGCCTGTTCTACTCGGTTTTAGCTTATTGTTCTTTTTTTTCTAGTTTCTTAAGGTAGAAGCTGAAGCCACTGATTTGAGACTTTTTTTTCCA
This sequence comes from Neophocaena asiaeorientalis asiaeorientalis, assembly GCF_003031525.2. Taxonomy (NCBI): domain Eukaryota; kingdom Metazoa; phylum Chordata; class Mammalia; order Artiodactyla; family Phocoenidae; genus Neophocaena; species Neophocaena asiaeorientalis. The sequence continues at coordinate 74,063 of NW_020175495.1, forward strand.
ATATAGGCATCTAGTGCTGTAAGTGTCCCCCAGGACTACTCCTTCAACAGCTTCCCACAAATTTTGATATGTTGTGTTTTCATTTGCATTCAATTCAAATTAATTCCTAATTTCACTTTTGAGGTTTTCTTAACCCATGACTCATTAAAAATATTATTTTGTGTTTAAATATTTAGGGAATTTCAGGAGATCTTTCCATCATTGATTTTTAATTTAATTCTCTGTGGTCAGAGACCAGACTTTGTATGACTTGAATCTTTCTAAATGTATTGAGACTTATTTTATGGTCCCAAATATGGTCTACTCTGGTTCATGTTTCATGTGTACCTGAAAAAATGTGTAGTCAATCGTTGTTGGGTGAAGCTCTATAAAGGTCAATAGGTCAAGCTCATTAATAGAAACATTCAAATGTAGTTTTTCTATTATTCTATCAAGATTGAAATCCTACCTATTCTTAAAGCTGAGCCAGAAAGATCACACATTTGAGGACTGTACAGCCTTAAGTTCAAATCATGGTGCTACCACTCATTGTTTGTGTGCCCTTACGTTAGTCACTTCACCTCTCTGGGCTTCAGTTTCTTCATCTGTACAATGGGCTTGATTACTGTGGGATTGTGTGAGAAAGTATCAGAGAGCTACCAATGTCTCTTGTGGAGTTTCAAGGGATAAGAATTGCTTCCCACAAATGTTCTTATTTGGAAACTTAGCAGGGTCCTGAAAGTCCTTGTCAGTTTTCAATTTATTCTGCCCACCTTTATTTAAGATTGTTATTTATCTGGTGATGTAGTCACCAACAATTTAACCAAAAGGGTTGTAGATTGGCTGTTAAATGTCTGTAGAGCAGTAGTTAAATATAATAAAAAATAATTTCAAATAAAGAATAGTTGGGGGCTTCCCTGGTGGCGCAGTGGTTGAGAGTCTGCCTGCCAATGCAGGGGACACGGGTTCGTGCCTCGGTCCGGGAAGATCCCACATGCCACGGAGCGGCTGGGCCCGTGAGCCGTGGCCGCTGAGCCTGCGCGTCCGGAGCCTGTGCTCCGCAACGGGAGAGGCCACAACAGTGAGAGGCCCACGTACCACAAAAAACCAAAAAAGAATAGTTGGCTGTTAATAGCTCTCCTCCATCTGTAGCCCCACCCAAAGAAAGATTCAGAAATAATGGGTTTAATAAAAAGCAATGCAGGCATCACAAAGAACTAGATGATTGTGCTGTTTTGCTATTGTTTACTTTTCAGTCTGGCTATTACAGAGATATACTGGCAGCAAGTTATCCATTGCAACTTAGGTCAGGGTGCATTTGAATGAAAAGAACCAACAAACAAGCAGAGACAGTTCAAGTGGGCTTTCAAAAACCAGACTAATAAGAAATTGCAGATAAAAGGTAGTCACTCTCTCTCTCTGCTGAAAAATAGCGTCTCAAACAGATTATCATTTTCTGGCATCCAGGGAAGTTCTGTTCAATGCAGCATAGTGAGGGTGCCTTTGAGCATGAACATTAAAATCATAAATAAATGGAACTGAATCCCATACTTTGCAGTTCACCATCGACGTGACCTCACTTAGGCAGATCTCATATATAAAAAATGGGGCTAGTGATACCCAGCTCCCTGTGTTGCATGAACTGATATTGTTTAGAGCCCAGCTCTCTGCCTGACCTGGGGAGAGTAGATGCTCATCTCATCTTTAGAAAGGAGCTCCTTTAGCTTTCTAACCCTTCTTTCTATCAACATCCATTACTAATGTAATGGTCTTGCTTGGGTTTTTTAGGTCTTCTGCTTCTAGGCAACATATATCCTTTCAACTTTTTTGTCGTTTCTATAAATAGTCTCTTCCAGAGAAATATCATACAATTGTGTAGAGTCATGAATTACAACATCATCTGGACACACAGTCTCAGCCTGAAATTCCCTTGCCTTTGGTCAACTTCCTATCCCGCTTAACTATTCAAAACCAGGGAGAAGCTTGAGTTGCGGCACTAGAAGAAGTGAGAGTGGTTTGATGCATCTGATGCTGTCACTCCCCTCCTTAAGATGTTAGTTTCCCCAATACTCCGCAGCAGAACTCAATTTTATCCTATACTACTCTGTAAAACAGTTTTTGCCTAGCTGATCAGCTAGATAAATGCATGGGTAGGTGGCTAGGTAGGTGCAGGACCAAGATGGTCTCATGCCTGTACATTTCCCTGGTGAACTGTCCCTTCTGGAAGAAACTTCCCTTGTATTACACAATGTCTTTCCATTTTTCTTGAATGACCTCTAGGTCAGCAGTTTGCAAACCTGACTACACATGAGAATAACCAGAGGCACTTCTTTAAATGACAGATTCTTAGGCTCTTACCAGGAGAGTCTGTTGTTTGGGACCCCCTGTTTTAATAGTGACTGGGGGGGATTGAGATTGGGTAATTCATGTAAAGGAGGAGTTAACACTGGTTGATGTAAATAAGACAGGTCACTTACAAAGTCCAAATTGGTAGTGAGACATGGATGGAGGTAGGTGTCTGGTTGGACTTGTCCTTTACAGAACTCAATAGTTTTTTAGGCAGTTAATTTTTCAGTGCAAAAATGGCCTCAACCAACTCTCTGTACTCTGGATTTTGATACAAGGGCAACATCCAAATCTCCACGTTGTTTTTTTTTTGCCTGCGTTGGGTCTTCGTTGCTGCGTGTGGGCTTTCTCTCTGTAGTTGCGGCGAGCGGGGGCTACTCTTCATTGAGGTAGGCGGGCTTCTCATTGTGGTGGCTTCTCTTGTTGCGGAGCACGGGCTCTAGGCGGGTGGGCTTCGGTAGTTGTGGCACGTGGGCTCTAGAGCGCAGGCTCAGTAGTTGCGGCGCACGGGCTTAGTTGCTCTGCGGCATGTGGGATCTTCCCGGACCAGGGATCGAACCTGTGTCCCCTGCATTGGCAGGTGGATTATTAACCACTGCACCACCAGGGAAGTCCTTCCACATGTTCTTAACATGGAGAGATGGGAGTTGGGGATTAAAGGAATCTAGGACTTCAGATAGCTTGTCTGAGTCATCCACATTCTGGTTTGCCTGGCACTTGGCAGATGGAGCTGTCCTGGTTTGGTCTTGAAAGCTCAGGCCAAGAGTAAATGGGCATATTATTAAGTTATTCACACAGGTCAAGAAACATTCTCAATTATTCTAATTGCCCCAACCACATCTGAAAAGTCATTTTGTAGGTGTTCCCCTCATGGATTCAGCCAAGCTTCATGAATACCCGGGCCCCTCTGAATTGATAAAAGAGGGGAGAGAAGAGGGGGAAGAAGTAGCAGTCTCCTCCCATCTCAGTGCTAGTGCTGAAGCCAAGGGACCTCGGCAGAGCCTGAACCCCCAGACTGTCATCTTCATCTTCTTCTCCTCCTCCTCCTCCTCCCCTCTCCCTCCCCCTCCTCCTCCTCCTTCTTTCTTCTTCTTCTCCTTCTCCTTCTTTCTTCTTCTTCTCCTTCTCCTTCTTTCTTCTTCTTCTCCTTCTCCTTCTTCCTCTTCCTCCCCCTCCTCCTTCTTTTAAATTGGTTTTGGGGAATTCCCTGGCGATCTAGTGGTTAGAACGTGGCACTTCCACTGTAGGGGGCACAGGTTCCATCCCTGGTCGGGGAACTAAGATCCCGCAAACCACGCGGTGCAGCCAAACCAAAAAAATACAGTGAAATAAAATAAATAAAAATAAATTGGTTTTGGATCCCATTTTTTTTCAAATTTGTGATTCAGGAGAGTAGCATTTGCAGGTTGAATAATGAATACACTCTTCTTTCTGGGGCCTGGAATCAGACTGTGACCCCCGCAGGTCCTCCTTTTCTTGTAGGTAGTGGCATTTCCTGGCAGTAGGTTGGTTACGGTTCTCCCAGACAGGGCATACATACAAGTACCAACTGAGACTGGCCACAAGCTCAAGTGGAACAGCCGATGCAGCTCTATGAGTTCAACCAGTTCAAATCGGATCCTTCCTGAGTGGATTCTTAGAACTGTATGGCCTCTCCAACATAGGCTTAAGCCAACAGCTACAATTTGGAGACTGACTGATGGACAGACCTTTCCTCCAGGTGAAAGTGGCAATATCCTACTTTAACAAGGGCATTACCTATTCTCTCTATGCAACCAGGAATCCTGCATTATTCTCTTGGCAAACATTTTTAGGCCTGACTGAAAAATTTCCCAACATTTCAGAGTTGCCCAAAAAATCTCTTGGGAAGAATTGTAATGGCACGACAGGGGCAGAAGGGCCTGATAGGTTAGTTACTGCCAATTCCCTGAGTAAAATCCTACTGTAAGCAGATCATTTGGGCTGGGTACCAAAACACTCATTCCCAGTTGTTGTGTGCCCTCATTTTAGAAACTGTAAAAATTAAATACTAATTCTTCCAGCCTTCCCTGAAGTTAGGGTGGCCACATAACACAATTCTAGACAATGAGTTATAAGTTTCAATCTGCTGGGAGATCCTGGGGATATTTTTGCTTTCCTGAGAGCAGACAAGCTCTTCTCCCCTTCTCACTTCCTTGAACATGGATGTGATGCCTGGAGCCATGTGGCCACCTTGTGACTATGAGGCAATAAACATAGAGATGAAAGCCAACAAAATCAGGATGATGAATATAAAGATACATCTTGAGCTCCAAGAGCACCGTTGACCTTCTGAACCAAAGCCAGCAACTGCCTACCTTAAGACTTCTTGTTACATTTGAGAAAAAATACATTATTAGCAGATTTTCTGCTACTTACAGTCAATGCATTCCTAACCAGTAATCCTTACATGGTTCCCTGTGCCCTCAGGAAAAGATCCACACTCCTTAACATGCTAAATAAGACCCCACATGATCTTGCCCCTGCCTGTGTCCATGCCTTGTCTTTCCCACATTTGCCTTTGCATTATAGGATCTGGTAATACAGAGCTACTTCTGTTGCCCTAGGCGTGCCTTGCTGTCCCATGCCTCCTAGCTCTATCTATGCTGACAGGATACAAGCAAGAACTGTCTTCCTCATCTGTGAATCCCCAAAGTGTAGCACAGTTACATATAATAAAGAACTGCACAAAAATGCTATTACCTGACTCTCTTTTGATAATCAAATAATTACTTAATGGCACTTGTACATTTTATGCTTCATTTATTTAATATTTCAGCATCTTTTCATGTATGCAAAGGAGTGTGCCAGGCTGATGAACTGACATCAAAAGATCTTACAGCATAAAGTTAATAAAACAAACCTCAGAAGAATACACCTAGTATGAGCCATCAATGTAAAAAACAAAACCCAATGGAACTATGTTTATCAGTGTGTATGTGTATATAATATAGATATAGACTATCTATCTATCTATCTATCTATATATATATAGTCCAAGCAAAGAATGAGCCTTGGAAATATAGATACCAAAATGTTAACAGTGGTACTTCTCAGGACGGCCAAAGCCAAGGGAATTATACTTTTTGACTGTTTAAAAATCTTTACGAAAAAAAAAAATCTTTACGGTTTGAATTTTTACAGCATGAATATATTCACATGTAACTTGTGAAGTTAACAACATAAAACTTAAAAGGTAGGAAGAGGCAGAAGAAAGAACATGGGAGATGGAATCTAACAGATTTAGACTCAAATCCCTGCTCTGCCACCAACTAGCTGTGTCGCCTTGAGTGATACACTTTACCTCTCTGAGCCTCAGTTTCTCATCTGTGAAATGGTCATTTATTCATTCACTCAACAAACATTTGTTGAGCACCTACTTAAGCGTCAAGCACTGTTCTGGGCACTGGGAACCAGTGATGAGCATATGAATCTCTGTCCTCAGGGAGTTACCATTTAGTGGGACAGGTAGACAGTAATCAAACAGGCAGACAAATCAGTGTAAAATTACGTGTGTGAAAGTGCTATAAAGGGAAAATCTGTGAGGTCGTGACAGCCTGTAACAGGAGAATTTGACCTAATCAAGAAGATCAGAGAAGGCTGGGCTCTGAAGGGGGTGGTAACTAGATGAGAGAGATCGGCTTAAGATAGGTGAAGAAGGGCATTCCAGGAAAGGGGAACAGCATGTAAAAAGGCCTTATCATGGCAAGAACATGACTTGCTTAAGATTCTGAAATAAAGCTAGTGTGACTGGTGTGTGTGTTGTGCGTGTGTGTGTGTTGAGGGGGGCAATACTGGTATGAAACAAGGCTGGAGAAGGAGGTTGGTGTCAGACCATACAGGTCATGAGTTTGGCCTCCATCCTACCAGTAAGAGCTTAAGAGCTATGTGATGACATGGTAAGCTTTAAGCAAGGTGATAACATTATCAGATTTGAGTTTGGAAAAGGTAACTCTGGGTGCTGTGAGGAGAACAAATTAGATGAGGTCCAGAGCGGAAGCAGGGAGACCAGTTAAGAGGCCATTGCATTGGTCCAGGTGAGAGATGATGTGGACCACAGTGGTGGGAATGGAGATGGGGAAGCACGCTGCTCTACTGGAAGCATTTAGGAGACAGAAGCAATAGAACTTGGTGACAGATGAGACCTGGTGACGAGGGTGTGGTGAAGGGAGAGGGAGAGTGTGGAGTCAGGGATGACTCCTATGTTTCTGACTTGACTAACTCAGTAGTTGGTGGGGTCATTTCTTGATCCTGAGATCACTGGAAAAGGATTCGACTTTCAGGGGGAAATCATGGGTTGGGCTTTGGACCTGCTGATCTGGAGGTGTTTTACAACCTCTCTCTCCTCCCCTACCTCCTTCACCTCCCTTATTCAAGCACCACATCAACAACAAGGCCTTCTCTCTGCACCCTACCTAAAAGTTCAGCACGCCTCTAATATTTGATATCTTCTCTGCTTTATTTTTTTACCTTAGCTCTTCTTACTATCTAGATATTTTCCCTTTCTTTCTTACCTATTGTGTTTTCCCCACCACAATGTAAGCTCCTTGAGAAAGGGATTCTTGTCTTTTTTTTTTTTTCTTTGCTATGCCACGTGGCATGTGGATCTTAGTTCCCTGACCAGGAATGAAACCTGTGCCCTGTGCAGTGGAAGCGCGGAGCCTTAACCACTGGACTGCCAGGGAAGTCCCTGTCTATTTTCTATAGTGTTATAATCCTTAGCATCTAGAACTGTGCTTGATACATAGTAGGTGCTCAGTAAACATTTGCCAAGTGAATGCATGAATAAATTCAAGTAAGAAGTCAAGTAGGCCATCAGAAATCCTAGCCTTGAATGCTCAGAGAAGTCTGGAGAGATGTTTGTCACCCGTGGGAATATAGGTACTAACTACAGCTGAGGGTGTGGATGAGATCACGTAGGGAGAGGGAAGGAAGTGAGGAAGGGGAACAAAACAGTACCTGCCTCAGAGGATTATTGTGAGGATGAAATGAAATAACGGAAGTCAAGGATTTAACGTGGCCCCCGGCACCTGGAAGGTGGGCAAAGCATGTTAGCTCTTATTATCGTTGTTATTACAGAACCACAGACTTGAAGAGCAGCAGACCGAGTGGAGGGCAGGATGCAACCTCTAACACCCGCACCAGCGAGCTCCCTCCCTTGCTGCTCCCTCCCTTGCTAAGTGGGAGTCAAATGAGCCCCATGTGGGACAGCATCCGGGTTCTGCTACCCGCTCTGCTGTATGACCCCATCAAGCTGCCTGAGCTTCGTGAGCCTCAGGTCCCTCACCTTTAGATGAGTCCTCACAGGACTGAGAGAAGGTGCTTGGCACCAGCACGCAGTCAGGGCTGAACAGCTCATCACTGGTGGAAAGTGCACTGGGCTTGGAGTCATGAGATACTTAAAAACGCTTCGATTTTGCCCAAACCACATATTCTCCAAAGAACATCACATCTGAGGGTTGTTTTGAGCATCAACTGAGGTTTTGTATTTTTAAAAAGATTATTTATTTATACCATGCAACACTCCAAAAAAAGATTTGTGGTCCTCATAGAGATGTATCAAGTTCAACAGGAGAAGAAAAACATAGATGAGAAAGCCGAGGTAGCGATAAAACAAGGGTGGGGAAGTAGGAAGGAATCAGAGCTAAGAACAGTATGTAAAGTCTATTCCAGGGGAGTTCAAGCCTACTAAAATCATGTGACTAGCCACGGCCCAGGGCAGTGGCTGTCCCTCTCCTGTTTGTCTCTCCCCACCCAATACAGACCCACAGAGACACTCGGGTGGTGTTTAAAATAAACCCACAGCAGCCCCGCCCCCTTTCTCTCCAAGATCCCTGAGGGTTCTCAGCACAAGGCTGGGGTTGCCCCTCCGTGTCTGCCCTCTTCCTAGTGGTTCCTTGGGCTGTTCCCAGCGGATCTCAGTGGCTCATTTCCTTTCCCACATCTTCTAGATGTCTGGAGTGTTCCCTTAACCTGCTCCTGGGCATGTCACATGACTGCTCTGGGGAACGACAGGGTTCTGATGATCTCATACCCCAACTGTTCCACTAGTTCCACTAGTTTAACTTCAAGTATTCCACTAGTGGCCTGAAAAAAAGCCCCTTTCAAACATATACCCACCACAGCTCAACCCTCGGGGGACCCCCATCTCAAGGGGCTGTTTGGTAAGAGTAGGCCTTGTATGGGTCTTATGCTATTAGGGTTATGCTACATCTTAGATCGGCAACCTGAACTCTGGAGCACCCAGAATTGCCCCAGGATCTTCAAAGTAGTGATTCAAGAAGGTCAGCTCAAACTTTATTGAGCACCTACTATGTGCTAGTCACTAAACTGAAGAGAGGCAATACAAAGATTAACCATAGTCCCTGGCCTCGAATAGCTCACAACTTAGGGTGTTAGAAAAATAGCTATAATTTATTGAGTGCTTACTATGTGTCTGGCACTATGTTTTACATGTACTGTCTCATATCATCCTAAAAGTAACTCTAGTAAGCAGATACTATTATTGTTTCCGGTATACAGATGATGAAACTGAGGGCTCAAAGGGTTAGTAGATTTGCCTAAAGAACACACAGGTGTTCCTAAGTCTGGTCTCCTAACTCTCATAAAGTGTCCTGGGCATAAAGGGGAAGGAGAGATTGTGTCTATCTGGTGGCATGGAGGTAAAAGATGGTGGACATGCCCCGGGGGTCAGGTTTATTGGAGGAGAGGTTTGACCCTCACCGGTTGATTGGACTATGCCAAGGGCAGATGTGGAGAAGGGCACTCTGGGGGATGGGACTACACCTGGAAAGGCACCTGGAAAGGGGCAGGAAAATACAGGGCATGCTCAGTGAAGTGGGTTGAGAGTAGGATGGGAGCTAGAGGATGGGGCCAAATAATGGCAATGAGATTGGAAAGGGACACTGAGGCCAGATGTGGGAGAGGGTGTCAGTAGGACCTTTAATGCCCCAAGTTAAGAAGATTAACGCTAACTGCCCTAGGCCTCAAAGAGGACACTCACTTGACTGACAAGGTCCGTCCGGGCATCTAGACAGGACAAGGTTGCCACGGCCAAGTGGTTTCCTGCTGGCCCCCTATTTCGGGGCCTTTGCCCTGAGCAAATTCCTTGACTTCCTTCAGAAACCAGGTTGTGCCTCCAGTGGGAAGGAGAGCTGCTCACAGCCTGATAGGTACCACTGCTGTGCCTTTTGGGGCACCATCTGACCCCATGGCACTCTGACTGCCTGGTACATGCCCGGTGCCACCACTCACTGTTCCGCCAGGGCAGGGCCCGGGGTGCGCTCATCTCTGCATCCCTGGATCCCAGCACACTTGCGGGTTCGATACTTTGCTATGGAAGGAAGGAACGGTGCGGGAGATTATCCCTGTCGCCCTAATAACCTCTTCATCATGACTCAAAACATTTAGTACCACAAAGGGGGAACGTAGCCACAACAATAAAACCCACTTCAACTCGATGAGCAGTTCCAGGCTTCTATAGGGCTGGAGAAACGCCATCTGGAGGGTACACAGCACTCATCCCAGTAGGCTCTGGGGGCCAGATACACGCAAGGCTGTGCCAAACACTAGGTCTCTTCGCTATCGCTCTCCTGCCTGCCACCCCCTGCTCAGCTGGCTCACGCCAGACATCTCAGCCTTGCCCTCACTCTCTGCTGGGCAGCCAAGTGCTCTGTGCTGCACAGAGACTGTTCGAGTGGCAGTGGGCAGGTGGGGTTGTGGCTCCCCTCCCACATTTGTTCCAGCGACACAAAGAGAATCGGAGATGACTCACTCCCTACCTTCCTTGACCCGCCTTCCCGGCTTTCCACTGCTCAGAAACAAGGCCCAGGAAAATGTAGCCAGAGTCAGAGAGGTGCCCCTCCCCTCTTCCCCCGTGACTCTCCACCCCGAGGCGGGGCGCAGGGGCTGAGTACAAAGTAGGACGCAAGACTCCCTGGATATCAGCCAGCCATTTGCCCCTTGAGTCCTCACAGTACATCTGCCAGGTCTAAAGCGTTCTCCCTATTTCAGAGGTGAGGAAACAGCTTCAGGAAGTGTGAGGCCATCACTTAGTAATGAGGAAGTTAGGATCTGAACTCATCAGGTTACTGGCTTCAGCGCTGTGCTCCTAGACGCCGTTCACGCTACTGGCCGTAGGCACAGGCTCGTTGGACCGTCTCCACTCCGCTCCGAGGTCTGGTACCCATACTGATGAGGAAACGGAGGGTCAGTGCCCCACTTACCAACCCGCTCTAAGCAAGGAGAATGGTGTACAGAAGATGATGAGTTTACGTCTGCGCTAATTCCGTTCTCACAGTTA
>NW_020175495.1:84831-88608 GCF_003031525.2 Neophocaena asiaeorientalis asiaeorientalis
ACAGCCAATGGGCACCACGGTGCGGTGGGAAGGGCATGGTCTTATTTTCATTTTGGATTTTTCAAGGTTAAAATGCCGTATTCCCTCTGATGACTCAAGAAATGCACTTTGTTGTAAAAACAAACAAACAAAAAACTATAGAAGATTAAAGAAGAAAAAAAAAAGTCACTCCTAAGCCCACCAGACATGACCACTGTCAACATTTTGGGCTATGCTCTTGCAGACATTTTTCTTAACACAAACACATGTTTGCAAAAATGGGATTATACCATTCATAATATTTTATAGCCTGCCTTATAAAAAATTTCACAGTACATGTATTATCTCATTTATTCCTTACAACAGCCCTGTGTTGTGGGTATAACTATCCCCCTTATTAACTCAAAGGAACTTAAGGCCTGGAGAGGTCATGCAACCTGCTGGAGCTGGAAGTTGAACTAAGATCTGTCTGCTCCTAACACCCATGCTTTCCTATCACATTTTCTCGTTCATTAAAAAGTACTGTTAGCACACATTATGACACTGAAATGATTAAAACACTGTGGCACTGGTGCCAGAATCAACAGACAGACTCCTTCCACTCATTTGTATTCTAGGAATGGTTACTGGGCACCTCCTAGATGCCAGGCCGTATTCCAAACCCTGGAGAGAGAGCAGCAAACAAGTCAGGGCCCCTCGTCCCTGAGGGAGGCAGGGAAGAAACACTGAAGCAGATATGCCATGTGACATCAGGAAGCGGGGAGCGCTGTGCAGCCATATACGTTTAAGGGGACAAAGAGTGACGAGGGGGGGGCTCTCTTGTCCCTTCAGAGAAGGAAGGCCTGTTTGAGGAGGTGATATTGGAGCAGTGACCAGCCTGAATGAAGCGAGCTCTGAAGACATCTGGGAAAAGAGTGTTCCAGGAAGATGGAACAGCCAATGCAAAGACCCTGAAGCGGGAGCATGGTTGGCCTGTCTGAGGACCTGCAAGGAGAGCAGTGTGTCTGGAAGGCTGCTTGCAAGGGGCAGAGCAGGAAGAGACAGACGATGGTGGGGACGCAGGCAGAGAATTAGGTCAGGCAGGGCCCTGCAGGCTATGGTCAGCCTTGTGATTTTGTTCCAAGTCTAGACCAGTGCAGGGTTTTGAGCAGAGGAGTGACATGACCTGAATTCCCCTACGAGAAGGCCACTCTAGCTGCAGACTGGAGGCGGTAAGACAGTGGAGAAACGCGGAGGCAACTGACGAGGTGTCTGGTGTGGGAAGACATGAGCCTAGATTGAACAAGCGACTGGATCGGATAAGGCTGAGCTGTGAAGACCGATACAGCAATCCTGCTACCCCTGCAGAGCTCAGCGTGGATGAGACGGGACCGGCCATCCCACGTGAGCCAGCTGAGCCCCACTTCTATCCCATGAGCTCTGGAAACTTCAGGAGAGAATGTTTCCTTTTGCCTGGGGTCCGGGGTGAGGGAAGGCTTCACAAAAGAGGCTTGATTTGGGTAGAATCCTGAAGGCCCAACAGGAGGTGGGCGGGTAAGAAGAGAGGAGGCGGAATGGGCAGGTGGATCCAGGCAGAGGGATCGGATCAGCAAAGGCTCAGAGGGACACACTCTCAGGCTGCCCTTTCAGGTTTATGCCTGATCTGCTCAGTTGACTATAAGCAAACAAGTCAAGGCAGCAAATATAGGCCGGTTAATTTTACACTCCTGCCCAGGGACTTTAAACACGTTAGAACATTTTAAATTGCAAACTGCCAGCTAGTTCGAGGCTTGGCAAAGTTCTCCTGTAAAGGGCTAGATAATAAATATTTGAGGCTTTGTGGGCCATATGGTCTCTTTTGCAACTACTCGACTCTGTCATTGTAGTATGAAAGCGGTCACGGGAACTACGTAATGAATGGGCATGGCTGTGTTCCAGTAAAACTTCAATTACAAAACCAGGCGGTGGGCCAGCTTTGGCCCATGGGCTGTAGTCTGGCAACCCCTTAGCTAGCGCCTCGGTCCCCCAGTGCTGTTCTCAATGCCGCCAGCCCTTACCCCACAGGTGCCTGTTGAAGGGGCGGGTGGCCTGACCTACAGTCATTCATTCTGGGGAGCAGATACTTATCAATCCCTTCTGGAGGTTACTGATACCACTAAATCAGTTTTAAAGTAAAAGGTACAAATGGGGGCATTTTATGCCAAAGAGAATGTTAATGCTTATAAGAGGAGACCAGGCTGAGGTGCTGGCCCTAAGAACCATGGCTGAAATAAAGTAACAATTATTATCAAGTAGATAATCAGGAGATAAAAGGCATATACTTCTGCTTTGACGTTTAATCCGGAATCCACGTACAGCCCTGACAATGTCTCTCTGTCTCTCTGTCCCTCTTTTAAAGTTTCAGTGAAATTTCAAATAAATTTCTTATACTACAATACTGAAATAGGATCACTCCAATAACAATTGCATATCTATCTATCTATCTATCATTCATTCATTTGCTAACTATTAAGGAACACAAAAGAAGGAAATATTTATAGTGCAGTGCTGATTTCAGGGCACTGATCCTTGCAATTCCCAACACAATCACAACGAAACCCAATTCCGCCCATAAGAAGGCGGGCTCTGCAAAAGCCAGATCTTGCTCTTGAAATGGACCGTTAGCTTGCATACTGGGCCACGTATTGATTAGTTGCCACAGTTTATTTGTCATTTTCCTTTTAATTTTATCCTAGAGCAGCACCCTTGGCTAAATGTCTTGAATGGCATCACTTGATCAGACATGCTGTCAGTTTCAACATTTCCAAGGACTTGATGCCCAGAACAACGGATTTGTCTTTTCTCACATTGGTCATGTTGATGACCAATGGCTTTGCACTGGAGACATTTTCTTCACGGTCTTTCCACAATGCCTCTCTGAGGAAAGGACAGCTATTTTTCGAGGAAATCGGAAAGAATTCATTTGGGGCAGAATGAGAACTTTCAAACAAGGACAAGTCTCCAAGCTGACATCATCATCTTCATCATCACTCTCGCTTACAGGTGTTTACTCTGCGCCAGGCACGGCTCTATGCATCTTCGTATCTTTTCATTCATTAAAGCCTCAAAACAACCCATAAGGTATTATCCTCATTCTGCTGAGACATGAAGAGGTTATGTGATTTGCCCACACTCTGACAGCTCAAAAGTGGTCGATTCAGGGTCTGAACCCAAGTAGTCAGGCACAAGTCCATGCACTTCGCTGCTAAACCAACCAACATTGCCTTTGGTTGAGTTTTAGAGAGGATAAATCTTAGTTTTGATTTATTAGCCGAGCTTGCATTAAAAGTAATATCATTAAGTTCCTCGTTATGTCTTGAAGTTTTTCATAAAGTTAATAAACTCAGGCAAAAAGCATGTTTCCTTTTTTTCTCTGAGGGAGATGTATACCACCTCTATAAAATAAACCCATTTCAAGACATGTGAAATCTCCCCTAGATTTCTAGGTCTTATTTCTCATAAATTCTACTAAGAATTTCATGTAAGTTCTTTCAATCGATGCAGACAACATGTAGATGAGGTAACTGATGCCCAGAGCAATTAAATAACTTGACCATAATCGTAAGTCAGTAAGTGACAAGGCCACACTTTTCCTTCTACCTGACTGTCTCCTTCCTGGGGCACAAGTTGACTTAGAATGTGCCAGAAGTCTCCTGTTCAAGTGATTGGACTTGATTGATTTTACTACATTTGTGAAAATTACATTGCTAGGATCTCTAGAAAGGATTATAGTTTTTTTTTTTTTTTTTTTTTTTTTTTTTTTTTTTGGGTACGTGGGCC
>NW_020175495.1:88694-99508 GCF_003031525.2 Neophocaena asiaeorientalis asiaeorientalis
ACTGTTGTGGCCTCTCCTGTTGCGGAGCACAGGCTCCGGACACGCAGGCTCAGCGGCCGTGGCTCACGGGCCTAGCCGCTCCACGGCATGTGGGATCTTCCCGGACCGGGGCACGAACCCGTGTCCCCTGCATCGGCAGGCGGACTCCCAACCACCGCGCCACCAGGGAAGTCCCTTTGTATTTTTTTTTTTTTTGCTGTATGCGGGCCTCTCACTGTTGTGGCCTCTCCTGTTGCGGAGCACAGGCTCCGGACGCGCAGGCCCAGCGGCCATGGCTCACGGGCCCAGCCGCTCCGCGGCATGTGGGATCTTCCCGGACCGGGGCACGAACCCGTGTCCCCTGCATCGGCAGGCGGACTCTCAACCACTGCACCACCAGGGAAGCCCAGGATTATAGTTTTAAATGTGCAAAATTATTCCAAATTATTTTGGAATTCAATTATTATTTATGCTTCAGTGCATAAAGGGGATCATGCAGGTTGGAACTTGGTCATCTGTGAGATCACATTTTGTGTTTTCCAGTAACCATGAAAACCCATGTAGCCTATGTGCTTTCTCCATTATTTTTTTTATTAAACATTTTATTATGGAAAATTTCAAACAAAGCTATAGAAAATAGTATAACTGAATCCCTATAACCACCCAGTATAATAATTGTCAAAATTTTTTCCATCATGTTTTATCTACGTGTCCCCTTCACTTGTTTATTTGCTGGTGAGTATTTATTTTTTATTGAAGTATAGTTGACATACAATATGATGTTATCTTCTCCATTATTCTCTTTTTAAAAATTTATTTATTTATTTGGTTGCACCTGGTCTTAGTTGCAGCAGGTGGGCTCCTTAGTTGCAGCTCGCCGGCTCCTTAGTTGTAGCATGCATGTGGGATCTAGTTCCCTGACCAGGGATCAAACCTGGGCCCCCTGCATTGGGATCATGGAGTCTTAACCACTGCACCACCAGGTAAGTCCCCATTATTCTCTTTTAAAATTTTTATTTATTTACTTTTAATTTTTTTTAATTAAGATGATTAACATACATTATATTAGTTTCAGTTATACTACATAATGATTCAATATTTGTATATATTGTGAAATGATCACCACAGTAAGTCTAGTTAACATCCATCACCACATATAGTAGTTGGAAAATGTTTTCTTGTGATGAGAACTTTTAAGATCTACTCTCTTAGCAAGTTTCAAATACGTAGTACAGTATTATTAACTATGGTCACCATGCTGTACATTACATCCCCATGACTTATTTATTTTATAAATGGAAGTTTGTACATGTTGACCCCCTTCACCCATTTTGCCCACCCTCCACCCCCTGCCTCTGGCAACCACCAATCTCTTCTCCGTATCTGTGAGTTCGGTTTGGTTTTTTTTTTTTTGTTTTAAGATTCCTCACATAAGTGAGATCATATGGTATTTGTCTTTCTCTGTCTGACTTGTTGCACTTAGCATAATGCCCTCAAGGTCCGTCCATATTGTCACAAATGGTAAGGTTTCCTTCTTTTTTGCGGTTAATAATATTCCGTTGGATACATATACCACACATCTTCTTTATCCATTCATTCATCGATGGACACTTAGGCTGTCTCCATGTCTTGGCTATCATGAATAATGCTGCAATGAACATGGGAATGCAGATATCTTTTCAAGCTAGTGTTTTTGTTTCCTTTGGATAAATACCCAGAAGTGAAATTGTTGGATCATATGGTAATTCCATTCTTAATTTTTTGAGGAAGCTCCACAGTTTTTCATAGTGGCTACATCAACAGTGCACAAGGGTTCCCTTTTCCCCATATCCTCCCCAGTACTTGTTATTTCTTGTCTTTTTTTTAAACATAAATTTATTTTATTCATTTGTTTTTGGCTGCATTGGGTCTTTGCTGCTGCCCACGGGCTTTCTCTAGTTGCGGCGAGCAGGGGCTGCTCTTCGTTGTGATGCGCGGGCTTCTCATTGCGGTGGCTTCTCTTGTTGTGGAGCACGGGCTCTAGGCACGCGGGCTTCAGTAGTTGTGGCGTGCAGGCTCAGTAGTTGTGGCTCGCGGGCTCTAGAGCGCAGGTTCAGTAGTTGTGGCGCACGGGCTCAGTTGCTCCGCGGCATGTGGGATCTTCCCGGACCAGGGCTCGAACCCGTGTCCCCTGCATTGGCAGGCGGATTCTTAACCACTGCGCCACCAAGGAAGCCCCCCTCTTGTCCTTTTGATGATGGCCATTCTAAGAGGTTTGAGATGGTATCTCACTGTGGTTTTGATTTGCATTTCCCTGATGATTAAGGGTGTTGAGCACTTTTTCATGCACATGCTAGCCATCTGTGTATCTTCTTTGGGAAAATGTCTATTCTGATCCTCTGTCCTTTTTTTAATCAGATTATTTGATATTGTGCTATTGAGTCGTATGAGTTCTTTGTATATTTTGGAGAGAATGCTAGGGCCCTGATCACCCTCACCTGCTACCAGCTTGTAGGGCAGAGCTTCCACACTGGGAAACGGAAACTGAGAAGACCACGGGCTCCCATCCTCATCCAATGCTCAAAGCAATGGCTCAGGGAGAGTGGGTCCAAAAGAACAGATCGCTCTGAAGTGCTACCCAAAAGAACTGACTTAATTCGAAAGAATATGTGGAAATTTAAGCTTAAGGGTCTTCTAGAAAACGTTGGAGACTTTGATGGTGAGCAAGTAAGAGGAAGCTGATAGCTCTATGAGAACAAGAAGCTAAACCATAGGCTATATTGTTTACTGAGATAATCCAGCCAAGAAGGGTGAAACAAACTTCTGGCATGAAAACAAACTTCAAAGACTTGCATCCTGAAGCTGACTCTGCCTAAACTGAATTGAATCAAACTATGACGTAATTTATGCCCCAAGAATTGCCGAAAACAGTAGAGAAATCAGTCAGAAATTAGTGCAGGCGAACAGAAGGAGGTGGACAGCTTAACAGAGATATCAGAGGGAAGAGACAAAGAGAGCCACGCTCAAACCGCTCTTATCCCAGGGTGGCGGGGCGCATGCTCAAAGCTGCACCATCTCAGGAGGGACATCAGAGGCTTTGGTTGTGTGCCATGTAAATTATATCTCAGTAAAGTTCTTAGCTAAAAAGTGACACAAATAAGAGCAAAAATCACTTCTATTTCATTCCTGTCAAAAGTCATTTTAGAAGAACGTAGGCCTGCAATTCTTCTCTTGTGTGTGTTCATTCTTTGTTCATTTACCACAGAAGCCACAATGTATGTCAAAAGAAAAATAGGGACTTCCCTGGCGGTCCAGTGGTTAGGACTCCATGCTTTCACTGCCGAGGGCCCAAGTTCAATCCCTGGTTGGGGAACTAAGATCCGGCAAGCCGCGCTGCCAAAAATATTGATTTCATAAGATATTACAGAAAAACCCGAATGAACTTTTTGGCCAATCCAATAAATAAAATAAAATGGACCGAATCAATGTGTTTTTTTAAAAAAGGACTTCCCTGGTGGTGCAGTGGTTAATAATCCACCTGCCAATGCGGGGACGTGGATTCAAGCCCTGGTCCGGGAAGATCCCACATGCCGCGTAGCAACTAAGCCCGTGTGCCACAACTACTGAGCCTGCGCTCTAGAGCCCGTGAGCCACAACTGCTGGGCCTACATGCCACAACTACTGAAGCCGCGTGCCTAGAGCCCGTGCTCCACAACGAGAAGCCATCACAGTGAGAAGCCCGTGCACCACAACAGAGTAGCCTCTGCTCACCACCACTAGAGAAAGCCCACACACAGCAACAAAGACCCAACACAGCCAATAAATAAATAAATTTATTTTTAAAAAAGAGAAGAAAAATAGATGTTGTGACAATTTTGCCAGTGTACTCTCCCTCTCAATGTATTCTGAGGAGGTCCATTTTTTCACTCCATACCAGGTAGAGTTCTTGATGCTTGGTTTCAGGCCTGCTTCGATGAGTCTTCTGTGTCTCTTTAAGATCACCACATTGGACACATCCCAAACTTAGATCAGCAAAGGAGTGCAATTAGCAAGCATTGTCTCTTTTGCAAAATCTCTTTCTTCGGAAGTTACTGGAGGACACGGAGAGACCTCAAATTTGATGTGTCCAAATTTGAGCTCATCGGCCTCCTCCCACCTCCACCACCCCTGCTCCTTCTATATCCTCAATACCAGCTGGACACAAACCAGAAAACTGAGTCATTGTAGATTCCTCCATCTCTCTCAGCCACACATCCCATCAGCCACTCATCAGCCTACCCCCCTAACGAGCCCACATCTTTCTGCTCTCTTTTAGTTCTCTTACTGGCCTAGCTCAGGCCCTCATCAACTCTCCCTAGGATCTTTATATCCCAGTACTCTCCTAGCTTATACCACCGCCTTTAGTCTTATCCCCATCTGACTTGTTTTCACACGGGATCAAGTCCAAGTTGCCCAGTTCCTTAGCATGGCATATATGGTCCTTCATTATCTGGCCCCACTTTATCATCCAAGCTTCACCGCTCAACACTCTATGCTCAGGCCCATCTCCACACTCTTGACACTGCTCCTCCCTCTGTCTAGACTGACCTGGCCCATATTTTTCAACCATCTAAAACCTATTCATCCCTTCAGAATCAGCTCAGGAGTCATCTCCTCTGGTAGCCCTCCCTGATCCCCAGACTACATTAATGGTCCATCCTCTGTTTTCCTACAGATCTTTGTGCACAGCCCTATCTCCGCACTATACTGAAAGTCTCACCTTACTTGGAAGTTTTCCCCATTAGACTGTGAGCTCCTTAAAATCATGGACTGCATCTTATTTTTCCTTGTATCACCAGCTCCTAGCACAGGGCTTGACCTGGAAAGGATGCTTAATGTATGTGCTGCAAGAGCGAGCCCCAATTTGTTGCTCAGTCAATGTTTATTGGATTCAAACTTCTTGACTTTTGACTCTTGACAATACAGTGGATAGTTGGATAGCTGCACCTCCTCTGTGCTCACGGAGTGTTCCCCTTCCACCAGGATTATCACACTCTATTTTTTTTTTTTTTTTTTTTTTTTTTTTTGGGGGACACGTGGGATCTTCCCGGACCGGGGCACGAACCCGCGTCCCCTGCATTGGCAGGCGGACTCTCAAGCACTGCGCCACCCGGGAAGCCCCACACTCTATTTGTATGGCATTTTCTTGTTTATTTACTTGTCTGGCTCTTCACTAAATGGTACTGGCTCGTGAGGAGAAGGGCCTAAGTCTTGTCTTGCTCACTGCTGAATCCTTGGTGCAGAGCTTACCCAGTAAGCATGGCAGAAGTGACCCTCTGGGCAGGTGAGCAGATGTGAAAGGAGAGACTGCACTGGGCATGCCTAGTTCTTCTGCCCCATGGCACCAACCACATGGAGTGCAGAAACACTGGCAGTGTCGCTCTAGCAGAAGTCCCCCCAATACAAACACAAGCCCCAAGAGATGGAGGGGCCCACCAGCAGTGATCACCAGCTAAGCTAGATTAAAATTGTAGTACTCAACCTTCAGTATTGTCCAGTTGTTGCCACAGAACGCTTTTGGGAGGGATTTTCTTCCCTGGCAATGAATGAAGAATTAGGAGTCAAGATAAAATCTAGAGAGAGAAAGTATCAGTAAAACTGTTTCAGAAGGCTGTGCTGAGAACTGTACTAGTCATTGCAGGACGGCCATCAATTGTAACCAAGTTAACGTCAAACACAGAATCTTAAAGGAGCATCTCTGTGGTCAAGTGGAGATTAATCCACCGAATCCTGATAGAGCGCCAGCATCCAGGTATCGATCAAGTGTAAAATGCCTCCTCTCCCGCACTACCTCTTTCATGCACGCCTTTCTCCTTCTCTATTAAGGCCCCAGTTTTCAGCACACGAGCACCAGCAGAATTACAGGTGTCCCTCTAAAAACCAAGAAAAAAAGTTGACCACTTTTGGTCAACTGCTAGTGTGAAAATACAAAGACTGAATATTCATAGGTACCTGGATTAGGTGGGTCCGCCCACACACAGGTAAGCGAACTTGGTCATTCCTCGCCAATGAGCCAGTGGCCAAGCGAAATGTTACTTATTTGAGCAGGCCCATGTCACCATCACTACGAACAAAAGATGCCGTCTGATGTCTTAGTGTAGACCCTTACTGAAAAAAGCTTTGCCAGAGAAGAAACTCCTTTGTAGTTTGAACTCTCGGATGCCAGAGTTTATTATGCACCCATCCTTTCATCAACCTCCTAGATGTTCTAACTCTAATATTAACTTCTAAAGTGAAGCTTGAATAAAGCTATTTTTAAATAAATTTATTTATTTTATTTATTTATTTTTGGCTGTGTTGGGTCTTTGTTGCTGCACGCGGGCTTTCTCTAGTTGCGGCGAGCAGGGGCTACTCTTTCTTGCAGTGCTTGGGCTTCTCATTGTGGTGACTTCTCTTGTTGTGGAGCGCGGGCTTCAGTAGTTGCAGCACGCGGGCTCAGTAATTGTGGCTTTCGGGGTCTAGAGCGCAGGCTCAGCAGTCGTGGTGCACGGGCTTAGTCGCTCCGCCGCATGTGGGATCTTCCCGGACCAGGGCTCGAACCCATGCCCCCTGCATTGGCAAGCGGATTCTTAACCACTGTGTCATCAGGGAAGCCCTAAAAGTACTTTTGTTTGGGAACTTTCTTGAGATTTCCTGTGATGACCACTGACACTGTAAAGTAGGGTCGAGCACTAAATCTGGGTTTTGCTCCCCTAGAAGAAGGGAAAGTGTGCTAATGTTTGTTGAATGTCCCCTCTGAATCAGAAACTGAGCTATGCACTTTATATGTGCTCTTTCCGTCAACCCTTGAAATAACCCTGTTTTCCAAATAAAGCTACCGAGGCTCAAGAAGAGTCACAAGGTCACCAGGTCATCACTGATGAAACTAGGATGCAGCTCCGGCTCTGGTTCACCTCAAAGTGCATGTCCTTGCTCACTACCCCACCACACTGTTCTCTTAGCGACTAGACGCTTGAGAGAAACAAATCTAGCCAAAGGTGATCTGCGTGTGGCTTCTCTGGCTCAATATTCTGGAAAGTCATCGATTCAGGTAGCAATTGTTTTAGGACGGCTTTTCCATTTGTAATGCTTGTAACTGGATTTCCCACTAACCAGAAAAGAGTGGCATGTTATATGCACTACTTTAATTATCACAGTGCTTGAAATAAATACTACATAATTTCAACACCTTCCCTCATATCTCAAAACAGAGAGACAGTGATGCACTAATGGAACAGATTACACTGAAGGCCCACTTAGGCTTTTACCGAATTCGTTGAATTATAAGTCAAACACTGAATGGAAGGACTTATCAGGTAAACACAGTTAAAATGCAGAGCTTTCCTGACAGGCGGATGGTCATAAACACATATACAGGTGCTATTAATTCTTAATTTATCATATGTAGAGTTTGTACCTCCAGATAACATTTTTGGGGTCTCTAACTGGGAAGTGTTCCAGGATGATTATTAGGGGTGGGACGGATATTCCAAACCCATACCTGTTCAGATAAATGGAGATGTCATTAGCAACAAGAAGTAAGTGATCATGGCTTCTCTCGTTTTTTATAAATTATACTAAATAACCATAATGCTGCAATTTAGTGGTCCAAAGTTCATTCTATTCAGCAGGCTATCCATAGTCAACAGTTTAAAGAAAAGAGACCTGCTGAGAAAATAGTGGCCTAATCAGATGCCATAAAATCGAGCTGATGAGATGAGTCCCATTTCTTTTTTTGTAAGGGGATTCTAATGAAGCAATGCTTGAAGGGGATTCATAACTTTGGGTCCCCTGTTTCATTATTCAGGTCAGCTGCACCCAGTTCCAAACGAAGCTAGGGAACCTTAATCCTACAGGCTATCTGTAGATATGCTGGCTCATGCAGGCGACTTATTAAATCCCAAATTCCTGGCTGCCAAATTGTACACATTGTCTTTGTTCCTACAAGGATTATGAGAAAGCTTTGGGGAAAAGGGCAAGTATTGACGTATTGAAGGATGGTGCCTCGAACACTAATTCATAGATGTTGAAAGTGGGAGACAAGAGGACCACATGTGTACAGGACCATAACAGCTCTCACAGGCTCAGGTGGGTAAACACAGGCAGGTTTAAGAGGGAAGTTTCCATGACACATCTAGTAGTACACCTTCCTCTCCGGAAACAGCCTGAGGAGGGAGGGTAAGGCAGGGTGACCATCTACCTAGCATCTGCCAGTCAGGCCCGTGGGCCTTGAGAAATCATCCCCCTGCCAATATACAAGTATCTCCTTCCAGAGAGGTGAAAACAACCCAACTGGTAGTTCCCAAATTTATTCCACTAATATTTTCCCATTGGAGTATTATTTCTCACAGGAATTATATTTAAAGCAACTCCAACATGGTAAGTAGAAAATGGATATATTTCCTTTTGGCAGCACTGAATAGTTTGGGGATGTATTTTTAATGCCCACCTTCAGTGCTGGAAGCCTGACAACAGAATCGGTCAGCAGATCCTGGGGAGCAGGAAGCCCTCCTGCTGCAGCTCTTGGCTACTGCCTCTCAGATCCCTGCCCCCAACACTGGGCTGTGTCTCACTTTCTTCCAGGAGAAACTAAGGCCCTGGAGAGAAAGGAGCTCAAGCCGCTGTTGAGATTAAAGGAGGCAATGCATGCAAAGCTTTTAGCAAGGTGCTTGGTATATAATAAGCACTCAATAAATGACAGCTAATATTATTATTACTATTACTATTACCATCATTATCACAGGAGGAGGTAGATCACATTTTTGTACTCTTTTTAATATTTATTTTTATTTTATTGTGGAAAGAACATGTAACGTGAGATCTACCTTTATGTTGCACAGCAGACCTCTAGAATTTATTCATTTTTCTTGAATGAAACTCTATGCCCATTGATTAGTAAGTCCCCACTCCCCCTGCCCCCAGCCCCTGGAAAATACCATTTCCCTCTTTGAGTCTATGAATTTGACTATTTTAGATACCTCATATAAGTGCCATCATTGCAGTATTTGTCTTTCTGTGACTGGCTCATTTCATTTAGTATAATGTCCTCAAAGTTCACCCATGCTGTCGAATACTGCAGAATTTCCTTTTTAAAAGATGAATAGTCTTCCATTTTATGTATATACCACAGTTTATTTATCCATTTATCTGTCAGTGGACATTTAGGTTGTTTCCACATCTTGCTTATTGTGAATAGTGCTGCTATGAACACAGGAGTGCTAAAATCTCTTCAAGCTACTGATTTCAGTTCTTTTGGATAAATATCCAGAGGTGGGATTGCTGGGTCATTTGGTAGTTCTATTTTAAAAAGAATATTTATTTATTTGGTTGCACTGGGTCTTAGTTGTGGCAGGCGGGCTCCTTAGTTGTGGCTTGCCAGCTCCTTAGTTGCAGCACGCGGGCCCCTTAGCTGTGGCATGCAAACTCTTAGTTGCGGCATGCATGTGGGACCTAGCTCCCTGACCAGGGATCAAACCCGGACCCCTTGCATTGGGAGCACGGAGTCTTGTCCACTGCACCACCAGGGAAGTCCCTGGTAGTTCTATTTTTAATTTTTTGAGAAAACTCCGTACTGTAGTGGCTGCATCATTTTGCATTCCCACCAATAGTGTACAAGGGCTCCAATTTCTCCACATTCTTCTGGGTTTTTTGGATAAGAGCCATCCTGACAGGTGCTATCTCATTGGGGTTTTGCTTTGTATTCCCCTGATGATTAGTGACATTCAGCATCTTTCATATACCTGTTGGCCATTTGTATTGTCTTCTTTAAAGAAATATTTATTCAAGTCCTTAGCCCATTTTTAAATTGGGTTACTAGGGTTCTGGGGTTTTGTTTTGTTTTACTATTGATTTGTAGGGCTTCCTTGTATGTTTTGAAGGTTAACTCTGTGTCAGATATATGGTTTGGAATTATTTTTCCCCATTCCATAGGTTGCCTTTTCACTCTGACGACTGTTTCTTTTGCTGTGCCGAATATTTTTAGTTTGATGAAACCCCACTTGTTTATTTATTATTTTGTTGCCTGTGCTGTTGGTATCATATCTGTGAAATCATTAGCAAGACCAACATCATGAAGCTTTTCCACTAGGTTTTCTTCAAGGAGCTTTACAGATCTGAGTATCACATTTAAGTTTTTAATCCATTTTGAGTTGATTTTTATGTTTGGTGTAAGATAAGGGTCCAATTAGAATTCTTTTGAATGTGGACATCTAGTTTTCCCAGCACCATCTGTCGAAGAGGCTATCCTTTCCCATTTATTGCTAGCACTCTTGCCAAAGATCACTTGATGGTACATGTATGTAATTATTTCTGGGCTTTCTATTCTTTTCCATTGATCTATATGTCTGTCTTTATGTCAGCACCTTACTGTTTTGATTACTGGGGCTTTGTAATATATGTTGAAATCAGCAAGTGTGATACCTCCAGTTTCATTCCTCTTTCTCAAGATTGATATGGCTCTTCATGGTCTTTTCTAGTTCCATATGAATTTTGGAACTGTTTTTCTATTTCTGTAAAGAATGCCTTTGGGATTTTGATAGAAATTGAATTGAAACTGTAGATCACTTAGGGTAGTACGGACATTTAACAGTAATAATTCTTCCAATCCATGAACATGAGACTTCTTTCCATTTGCTTGTGTCTTGCTAAATTTCTTTTATCAACATTTTGTACTTATCAGTACACAAGTCTTTCACCTCCTTAGTTAAGTTTCTTCCCAAGTATTTTATTCTTTTTGGTGGTATTGTAAATGGGACTGTTTGCCTAATTTCCTTTTCAGATAGTTCACTGTTAGTATATAGAAATGCAACTGCTTTTTTTTTTTTTTTTTTTTTTTTTTT
>NW_020175495.1:99549-101022 GCF_003031525.2 Neophocaena asiaeorientalis asiaeorientalis
CTCTCAACCACTGCGCCACCAGGGAAGCCCCAACAACTGCTTTTTATGTTACTTTGTATCCTACATAACAGTTTCTTTTAATGGAGTCTTTAGGATTTTCTATATATAAAATCATGTCATCTGCAAATACAGACAGGTTAACTTCTTCCTTTCTGATTTGTATGCCTTTTACTTCTTTTTCTAGCCTAATTGCTCTGGCTAGGACTTCCAGTACTATGCTGAATAGGAGTAGCAAGAGTTGGCATCCCTGCCTTGTTTCTGATTTTAGAGGTAAAGATTTTAAGTTTTCACCATTGAGTATGATATTAGCTGTGGGCTTGTCATATATGGTTTTATTATGTTGAGGTACATTCCTTCTGTAGGTAGTTTGTAGAGAGGTTTTATCATGAAAGGTGTTGAATTTTGTCAAATGTTTTTTCTGCATATATTGAGATGATCATGTGATTTTTATCCTTTATTCTGTTACTGTGGTAAATCACATTAATTGATTTCCATGTATTCTTGTGTTTCAAGGATAAATCTCACTTGTTCATGGCATGTGATCCTCCTGATATGCTGTTGGATTTGGTTTGCTAGTACTTTGATGAGGATTTTTGCATCTATATTTATCAGGGATATTGGTCTGTAATTTTCTTTTCTTGTGATGTTTTTGTCTGGCTTTGATATCAGGGTAATGCTGGCCTCACAAAATGAGTTTGAAAGTGTTCCCTCCTCTTTAATTTTTTGGAAGAGCTTGAGAAGGATTGGCATTAATTCTTTTTAAAACATTTGGCAGAATTCACCTGTGAAGGTATTTGGGGTTTTTGTTTGTTGGAAGGTTTTTAATTATTGATTCAATTTCCATACTAGTCATAGGTGTGTTCAGAGTTGCTAGTTTTTCATGATTTAATCTCGGTAGATTGTATTTTTCTAGGAATTTACCCATTTCTCCTAGGTTGTCCAATTTGTTAGCCTATAATTATTTATAGTAGTCTTTTATGATCCTTTTTATTTCTGTAGCATTAGTTGTAATTTCTCCTTTCATTTCTGATTTTATTTGTGTCCTCTTTTTTTTTTCTTAGCCAATCTAACTAAGGACTTGTTGATTTGTTCATCTTTTCAGAAAACCGACTCTAAATTTCATTGGTTTTTAAAATTGTTTTCTATTTCTTATTTCATTTATTTCTGCTCTAATCTTTTCTGGTTCCATATGATAACTTTGTGATAACTTCTGATAACTCTGTGCTGTCGTCTTTTTCTAGCTCCTTGAGGTGTAAAGTTAGGTTACTTTGAGATCTTTCTTCTTTTTCAATATAGGTATCTATTAGTATGAATTTCCCTCTTGGTATTATTGCTTTTGCCACATCCCGTAAGTTTTGGTATGCTGTGTTTTCATTTCCATTTGTCTCAAGGCATATTCTAATTCCCTTTTTGGTTCGTTCTTTGGCGCAATGGTTGTTTAAGATATATATCACTTTTTTTTTTTTTTTTTTG
>NW_020175495.1:101228-108263 GCF_003031525.2 Neophocaena asiaeorientalis asiaeorientalis
ACATGGACCCCTCACCGCCGTGGCCTCTCCCACCGCGGAGCACAGGCTCCGGACGCGCAGGCCCAGCGGCCATGGCTCACGGGCCCAGCCAGTCCGCGGCACGTGGGATCCTCCCGGACCGGGGCACGAACCCGTGTCCCCTGCATTGGCAGGCGGACTCCCAACCACTGCGCCACCAGGGAAGCCCTATCACTTTTAATATGTTGAAAATTATACTGGATTTTTGTTTTCTAAGATCCCAGTATGTGGCCACATAACTGTATGTGGCCAGAATGGGCTCACCAAAATGAGATCAACTTGTCTTGCCAGTGAAATCCTTTCAGTAAAGCTTGATCCTTCTTAACAATAAGGCAAGTGACCAGTGACCCAGAGTGCAAATAAAGCAGAAGATTTCTTTTCTGGGTATTATATGGCTTAGAAACCAGGAATCAGGGTTATCCCATCTCTGGCCTCATTCATTAATTCGACAAACATTAGTTGAACACCCATGAGGTGCTAGGCCCACGATGGATGTTGGGAATAGACTGATGAGCAAAACAGGCAAAATCCCTGCCTTCATGTAACTTACAGTCTCGTGCATGGGGAAGGGGAGAGGAGGGGAGGTAACGAGATAGACATTGAACTTATCCTACTGGCAGGTTGTGTGCCTGAAACAATGTGCATGACACCAAAATGGTTATATCAAAGGGAAACTTCCCAGAAGAAATAATAGGAAAGGCTTTCAGTCATTTGTAGAGCACTAGCGCTTGATGTCAATTACTTGCTTATCAGATGTAGTCAAAACAAATCACTGAAGCTGCTCTTAGGTCTGACTTCTTCACCCAGAGGAAGAGGCAAAGCACGGAAAGAAATTCTGTGAAACTACTTCCACCATTATACTGCCCCCTGTGAAGGTGAAGTTAAACATGTCACATGTGATCCCTAAGACCATGGAAGTGAAAAGGGGATACTCTATATTGCCTTCACTGGTGACTTGCTATGACCAGTCATCATTCCAGCACATATTTATTGAGCTCCTTAATATTCCAGGGGATACACAGTGGTCCCTGGTCCCATGGAGCTTACATTCTAGTGACCGGCCTTGCATCACCACCCAGTGGTGGTGATCTCATATTTTGTAGGCTATGCTGTGCACAGTGGTAAGAGATAGTTAAATAAAGATGGAGGTAGACTGGAAGCGTATGCCAGGCGTAAAGAACAACAAATGCAAAGGCCTGGAGACAACAACAAGCTTGGAGTGTATGAGGGACAGAGAAAAGGCCAGTGGGATAGGAGCCTAGTGAGTGAAGGAGAGATTTGTGGCAGAGAAGGCTGGAAAGTTTTCTGGCTTGTTCCCCTGGATACATGGTGGCGTCATTCACTGGGATAGGGACCACGGAAGGAAGAGGTCATTATAGATTGCCACAGCTCCCTGCTCACTGTACAATGTCGCCACATGACCATCCTAGGCTTGAGGTCACTAAGGTCATTCCCAGCTTACTAACAGGCAAGCTTCGAACTCTACTGGTGAAGCAACTGCTTAAAACCCAGAGTTTGTTGTCCCATAAGGTTATG
This sequence comes from Neophocaena asiaeorientalis asiaeorientalis, assembly GCF_003031525.2. Lineage (NCBI taxonomy): Eukaryota > Metazoa > Chordata > Mammalia > Artiodactyla > Phocoenidae > Neophocaena > Neophocaena asiaeorientalis. Next base: position 102,783 of record NW_020175495.1, read on the forward strand.
GTTTATGTAGCCAGCAGACGGACTGTTATTTTGGAAATTTCATTTTCTTGGACCCAAGTGTGTGGCTGGAGTAAACCCGGACTAAATGCTATCCATGGAGGGGCTCCGTCAATGTCAAGGCGCTGGAGCAGCCACTGACATCATCTCAATGCTGCCTGTACTTAGTGCTCATCAAATATTGATGGGCTCCCCACATTTCCCAGCCCCCCTTCCAGTTGGGCAGCCAAATGGCAGACAAAGAGGCCACATGTTCTGGGTGGTGTAGCCACAAGATGGAAGACGTCTGTCAGTCTAGGTTTCTGAGTGACTATGTGGTACAAAGCCACACTGACTCACGTAAGGCATGTAAGCATGTGAGTAGAGCACAAGTGTGTGTCCACCTTAAGCCACTGAAATGGCGGGTAGTTACAACACTGTAAAGTAGCCTCCCTTGACTGATATAGTGGTTGTCTGCCCCTTGGCCTTCTAAATACACTGGACCCTACCATGTACCATGCCCCTTCTGGAGGAGGGGTCAATTTGACCATGAATAATCCACCTGTTTCAGACATCTAGTAGGCTTGTCCTCCTACTCACTTTCTCAAAATGCAAATGTTTACTCTCATTTCCTCCACTTCCTGGCCACACAGCCTGGCTTTCAATAACTGCTCCCCACTGCCTACTCAGCTTCATGACGTATCTGCATGCCCTTCTCTGGCTTATTGACTTTGAGTTCCCACTTGCTTCTCCTCTCTGCCCACTCTCTTGGTTTGGGCATCTTTTCAGCTATATCCAGGATACTCTCACCAACAACCCTAGCACTGCCCCCAAGCCTCACTGAGCCCCATCCCCCCAAGCTAAGAAAATTTAGACAATAATAAACAAAGTAACAAATGGTTTTTGCTGGAGAAGCAATACTGAACATGAGGTATGTAGGGCAAAAGTGAGACTGACAATGAGATATGAGGTCAGAAACCAGGAGCACTGGGAACCAGTACAGAGTGTGAAATGGCTCAGGACCAAACCTCTGAATGGTGCCTGGCTGACTGAGATGAACTCCCCAAACCCACTTCTTTATGTGATACCAGCTGTGTGGTGTAAGGACATGCCCCACAGCTAAAAGAAACCAGAAAAGGTAGGATCTGACATCTGTAAAACTCAAGACTCGAGATAACATTATTTCTGTGAGAAAAGTTTTCCAGAGCTGTAGCCTGGCCTGACAAGAGTACAGCTCTGCCCTGCTGCCCTGGCAGATGCAGTGGGGATATTTCCACTCCGACAAGCAGAGGAAGCAGGAACCACTGGTGAAGGCTTCTACAGCTGAAGGCAGTTTCCATTGGTGGGACCTGGATTGAAGTCGTAGAACTTTTTTTCCCATGAAGGGGATCTGTTTAAAGTCTTACACTGGCAGCTACCTACAGTCCTCTGTGTTTGCGTCTAAGCCAATTTGGGGTCAGACCATATACACCAAAGTTGTGGGCCCTCTCATGTACAATGTCTTGATGACTTTTGCATAGGGAGCTTTTATTCCTGGTCGAAGGCAGATACTAAGCAAGACAGTAAAAAAAAAGGAAATGGATAGTGTGGGGGCTAGAAACAAAGGACACCAAAAGATACTAGCTCCAGACACCCTACTTCCATAGCTGGCTGGAAGGTTAAACATCTCTAGGTCTAAGCTGTCATCTCATTCCCTAACACAACCACTATCCCTGTCATAGATGTATGACCTAACTTTTTTGCAGGAGGAGCAAAAGCCACTGGATCGTTTTTCCTTTCGCTCTATCTCACCATAGCACTTTGCATGTAGTAGTTGCTGAATAATATTCGTTGCCTTGAGATTTTTTCTGTCTGAAAAGCAACCATCCCAGTACATTTCCTTCTCCATTCGAATGAACTCCAAACCATCTTACTTTGTTTTCCTTTCTTTCCATCAGCCCTAGAAATTCCAGAATACTGTCTGTACAATGGAAGTACTAAGATCTCAGAATGAATATACGCTTGCTTCCATTCTTCCTTGGAGACTCATCAGGACCATGGGGGAGAGTCAGTCAACTAACAAGCATCTACTGTACGCCTACCGTGTGCCAAGCAGGCAGCAGCTGCAGGGTAATTACAGCTCCTTGGAGAAAGCTCCAGATCCCGAATGATATTGTCATTAATAGTTTCCACTGTCATTTGCTTTCCCCACATATTAAAGTGTTACTGGTTCTAATTACTCAGTATGTCATCCTTGCTGTCAGCTTTGCGTTTCTCTATGTCTTCACAGACAACGCAAGTCTAGACATTATAGCAGGTAACAGGCTAATAAAATTCAGTTTATTCTGATTACCTATCATTTGTAGACCAATTTCTAGTTTTTATCAAGGATATGCACAGCACTTCCCAGTAGGGCCCTGTACCAAGTACTTGACAATACATTGACATGTTTTAAGTGTAACTCAGCATTCCTCAAGGAACAATGTTTTAATGCCGGGTCCAGCAAACTAAGGCCCATGGGCCAAATCCTGCCTGCTGGCCACTTGTTTTTGTAAATAAAGTTTTATTAGAATACAGCCAGGCCCACTTTTTTTTGTTTTGCATATTGTCTGTGGCTGTTTTTATGCAGTACAGCTACGGATGGGGGAAAACAACTGAAATAGCTCCCTTGTCTCAAGTGCCCGATGTTTGCCACAGCTGTCACATTCATTATTTCACACAGTCCCTATGGCCCCTCTGACGTAATACTAGCTGGCATTTATTGTGCTAATGAGACTCATGTTTTTAATCTGATGCCCCTAAATTTAGTTGGGAAAAGATTACAATTTAATTTCCATTTCACCTCTAACTGAAAGCAAGCACTCCTTCCGTTATGAATGTCGATAAATCAAAGTCCTATTAGCAATACCTGTGCCTTTACCACCAGCAGCAAGATCACAGGTACTTCCCCAGTACACTGCCGTCACTGCAGTTCTCACAATACCATTTCCATTCATTATTACTTTGAAATAGTGGTAGATATTTGACAGACTCTAAATCTGTTATTTATTTAATGTGCTATCAGGGAAGCACATATACCACAAGTCTGTTTTTAAAAATATGCTGATAACTTTATTTCATTACAACTCGTTTCTGCTTTGTAATCTAAAGTACTGTATTTATGCATTTAAGAGTATTACTCTGAGGAGGAGTCCAGAGGCTTCAGCAGACTGCCAAAGGAAGCCATGCACAAGGTTAGGCAGCTCTATGTCAAGTGCATTACTTCTCTGAGTACTCACAACCAACCTGGGTGACGGGTACTATCACCTCTGCCCACCCTCTCTTTACACAGGAGTACAATGGGGGGAAAGGAGAATGAGTAAATTGCCCAAGGTCACACAGCTAGTAGTGGGGCTGCGATTTGAATCCAGACAGTCTGAGCCCAGAGCCCATGCTCTTCTTAGTCAATATCCTATACTATACTACCTTCGTTGTGTCATTATTCCCACTTTACAGGTGAGGAAACCAGTCCTTTTTCTAAAGGCTGAAGGTGATGGATGTTGTGAGCAGTAAAAAGGAATAAGCATTTATTGAGCACCTACTGTGCCAGGCTCTTTCCAAACATCTCTCATTTCATCCTCTCAATAGCCCTCAGGGTTTTGACTGATGAGTGAACAGAGACCTGGGGAGGATAAGCAACTCACTCACCATCAATGCTGCTGGCAGACCGTGGTGCCCATGTCTGCTCACATCCAGAGTGCCTCTGCCTCTGTCTCTGTCTCTCTTTCTCAATTACACTGTGCTAATTAACTAGTATGTAAATTATCTCAGGCAATCCTGAGGTCTTATTTCATTCATGGGTTTTTCAGTGAGAGAAAAATATTGCAAGGAAATACTCATGCCCTCTTTCCTACTAAAGCCCAAATTATTTTCATCAAAACAGATGGGCTAAATCAGTATGGACCTGCACAGTGGATTTTTAAGAAAAATATTTCAAGTGAGGTTTAAGAATTCACAAAACCACATGTAAGAACTAAATTTAAAAATAAAGTGGTAGATTGATATTCATTACTAGGATGGATGTTTCAAGTGAAAATATAATACTGGCAAAGGTTACTTCCAAGCAAGAAAATTGACATCATCATAAAGACTTTTTTTAAAAAAGGAATTGCAAGAAATTATGGCACAAACCTGTTTTAAGGGTTTCATGTGCAATGGTTTAAACAATACTGAGTTAACATCAAAAAGTATATACTTGTCCTGATTCCCTCAGTAAACTTCAAATCAAGGCAAAGTGTCAAGTATTTTGTACCAGTTACAATTTACAAGTCAGGGAAAGCAGCTATGGATGGGAAACTCTTTTTCTGGCTAAGAACCGCTTTGCTTAGATCTGAACTGCTTATACTCACAAATCACAGTGTCGTGCAGACATGGCCTAAGCTTTTCCTTGGCAATAATGCTAAAGTCGGCCCTAAGAGAATGCAGAAACCCCGCCCCCAGAAAGCCGTTTCATTAGCGGCCTGCCTCTTCCTGCTAGGAGAGCTGCGTTTCCGAAGGCTCTCAGTGGTCACAAACCACGTTTCTAATGCAACTAAAAGATTCCTCTTCATGGACACTTAATGATGCCGAGTGTGCCATTATGACAAAAACAAACAAAACCTTGTGTCTTCAGAAAGGAATCCTAGGCCCTCATAGTCCAGAAATGAACACAGAGGAGTGAAATGAAATAGCCCGTGTTTGAAGAAGCCCTTCAGGATTCTATGGGGCATAGGAGAAGGAGGCCCTGAATTTGCATTTGGCAGATTTCAGTCCTGGCTGCGCAACGTTTAGCCCCTCTGAACCAGCTACTTCATTTGCTCAGTGGCATCGGATTCCACCAGAGTCAGATCCAGCCATTTATTTATTCAACACCGTGCGCCAGGTCCTGTGTTAAGTACGGGGTGGTCGCGGTCGGTAAACGGCGCGTGGGACCCAGGTATGTGAGAATACTCGGCTACTGGTAATGTCTAAGATATTCTTATCATTATTACACCGTCACCATCTCACCGTCCCTGAAACCTCTCTCTTTAGTCTGTTCAGTCTGTTTCTATTTTGAACAATGTTTGTTATTTCCTCTAATAACATAAATGATTTGTGACCATGTTCAATGATCTAGAAAACACGAAAAAGTACAAAGAGAAAATAAAACACCCATAGTCATGTTCCAATGAGACAATGCCACCCAGTCAAAAAGATTCATTAGACAAGAACTAAGGGAGCAGAAACCCATCTGGCTGAACCACGCATCTCTGCACTCGTCCTTCCCACCGTCCATCCAATCAACAGTGTCAGCCCCTGCGTAGTTGCTGGGTGTGAGGGGCGCGGCGGGGCGTAGGACCCCAGGCATCCCGCATCCCCTGCCCCACGGGATGCAGGGGGTGCTGGAGGTGGGGGGCAGGGAACTCGCGGCCTCCCCCCTCCATCTTTTCCAGGAGAGGAAGCGAGAACATCTTTGTCGCGGTCGGCCCCGCGGCGTGCCCGCTCCCCGCGGAAACCGGGGAGACATTC
>NW_020175495.1:108418-118395 GCF_003031525.2 Neophocaena asiaeorientalis asiaeorientalis
TTGAAAATCCGGGGCACTTCTGGGGCCCCCTCGCCTCGCCTTTGTGTTTTAAATGGCCCAGAAGTTCACTTGACACAGAATTTAGAAGCCTGAGAACCGGTTTGGATGATGCAGCCGGAGCTCTAACCTCGGCAGCCTGCACAGGCCACCGAGGGTTGCAGAGGCTCTGGCTCAAGAATAGTAAGAATAAAAGCAGCAACTTAGGTTGAAGAAACAGCAGCTACCGTTTCTTAAGCGCTTACTATGCGCCAGGCGCCATGCTAAGTGCTTCACAAGCATGATGACAGTCAGACTTCATTTACAACCTGGTGATGTGGAGATTAGGGCCTCTGGTACTGACAAGGAAGCTACGATCAGAGGGGCTAAGAAGCTGGCTCCTAACCCCTACCGTATACTTCCTCAGTCTGGTAGTTCCCTTTACTTAAATAGTGGAATCTCTTGACATCTTTTGGCTCCTAACAAGAAATGATTTTTTTTTCTTCCTTTCCTGAACATGCCATGCTCTGCTGTGTTTTTGCCAGTTGTCTTCATAGCCTGAGTTGAAGAAAGTTCTTAGGTGTTGTCACAGAATCATTACTAGAGTAGCCATACTTTGTTGAAGATTTCTGGTGTGCCAGGTACTTAAGCGATTAAATACCTCCTGTCACTGGATCCTCACAACCCTCCTCTGGGGTGGGTTCTGCTAGTTTCTGCACTTTACAGCAGGGAAACTCAGCAAGGTGAAGTGCCAATGACTTACCCAAGGTCACGTAGCCAGTGAGGACCTGGCAGAACCAAGGCTTGTCTGAAGCTAATGCTTGTTCTCTAAATCATTACATGATATTGTCTTCTACTATTACTAGTTATGTTTTAGTTTCTACAATTCTTCGAAGGATGGCCTTTTGTTTTCCAAAAATTGCCTTCCCAGTTAATCAACTGGCAGTCACTTGCTTCGTGTTATTTTACATTCGTTTGGAATTATTTTTTCCTCAAAAAGACTAAAATAACTTCAAACTGTAATAACACTGGAAGGAAGAAAGGAGACTGGGGCGGCTTGGGTTAAGTGCACCCATCAACAGGTGTCTGCCGGAGGCACAGAAAGTGACCCATGCTAAACTAAAAAGTGTTAGAACTTTCCATCTCGTGTTTAGAGCTGGCCCACACAGCCTCAAGGAGAAAATGGTGGAGCTAGCTACCTGCCAGTCTGAGAATTATCTAGCACTGGAAGAAACTTCAGAGATCAGCTGGTCCAACTCTTTCATTGTACAGATGGGGGAAACGGGGGCTCAGAGAGGAGTGGGACTTTCTCCAGCTTAATCAAAGAGCCCCCCTGGAACTCAGACATACTGACTCCTTGATATATTAGTTCCTGCATGGATTTACCAGATATTAATCAGGTGCTCAGAACGTGCCAGGCACTGAGCTAAGGGAAAGAGTGGTCAACAAGACAAGATTCCTGCCTTCACAGAGCTTCCATTCTAGTGAAAGAAACAAACGATAAATAAATAAAATAAAGCAGTAGCAAATCACAGTTCTCAGTGTGGAGAACTTTCTGGGAAGCGTTGTAAATCCTGGGAAACAACTAGTAAACTATTGTAGTTGTCCAAGCAAGAGATAACGGAGGCTTGGTCTAAAGATGGCCAGGCCATCTTGACAGTGGTTTTCTACCAACTGGTTGTTTGACCAGGGGCTGCTCATGTAACTTCTAGGGTCCTCAGTCTGTTCATCATCTGCATACTGTCCCCAACGTCATCAGTCTACCTCACAGAGGTGTTATGAGGGTCAATCAAGAAAGCACTATCCAAACACAAGGCATTCATTTGCATCAACAATAATCCAGGCTTAGTGATTTTCGATCTTAATTAAATAATATCCAGCACTTTCCATCATCACGTGATGACAAGGCAGAGCTGTGTCTTTTTTTTCTGGCTAAGTGTTAAATCTGTAAGAAACACCTGAAAAGTTCCCCCTGAAAAGACTCAAAATATTGTAATAAGGCTAAAGTCTCCCTTGACTCCCTTCCCACATTCTGGTCCCTTCTGTCTCTCCTCACAGGAATGTTTAAAGTGCTTCAAATTTGAACTTCAGAAACACAGAATGATCATGCAGACCAGCCATTTGTAGCTGAATGCATCTAGAAGCATAATATTGGGGTCACCTGGCAACACCTAAAAGAAGGTGTGTCTCTGTTGGGGGCACCAACTTTGTAATGGACACCTGTGTTCACAATTCCCTATATCCCACTATGGTCAAAGGTCAGTTGAATCTCTGCAGGGTTGAATGTCCCCAACTTGTACTTTAAAACAAGAAATGACTTTTTTTTCTGTATGTGTCATAGATCACTAAAAAAGATGGTTGTTGTTTTCATGTACAGATATTCTGTGTCTTGAACCTGATAATAAAGTGACCATGCGTGTGAAACCAACACCCAGTTCAACTTCAAGACACATTACCAGCAGCCCAGAAACCCTACTTGGGACCCCTCTCTGTCACTACTCCTCCCCCAAGGAAACCACTGTCCTGACTTCTACCAGCATAGATTAGTGTTGCCTGTTTTCGAACTTTATATACATGAAATAATACAAGATGACCCTTTTGTGTCTGGTTTCTTTTGCTCAACTTTAGGCTTGGGAGATTGATCCATGTTTTTTGCACATGTCAGTAATTCATTTGTCATCAATGTCATATAGTGTTTCACTGTGCATATATACCACGCAATGTATTTACCCATTCCATTGTTGATGAACATTTGGGTTGTTTCCAATTTGGGGCCACTTGGCTCCCATACACATATATATATATTTTTTTTTTTAAATTACACCCAAGCAGGGTTTTTCAGCTTTAAACTTATATTGACATGAGAATGGCACAGCCACAAAACAAAGCTGATCATTTCCTGGGATTTGGATGCTTTCTTCTATACCTGGAAAACGTGCGCTGTTTCTTTAAGATTCAGCTCCAGTGTCACCTCTCTGTGAAGCCTTTGCTCACACTTGTAGGTAGAATCGAGTGGCACCTTTCTCTGGGTTCCCCCCTACAACTGGTTCACCATATTGATTTTGTTCTAATTTAGCAAACACATAGTATTTAGTGCCTGCCAGCCACTGTTCTAAGCACTAAAAATACTAACTCATTGAATCCTCAAACCCCTATGAGATAGGTACTATCAAAACAGTACTCTTGCCCTATGAGGAAACTGAGACAGAGAGGGTTAAAAATTACTTTTCTCCCTTTCGGGAGGTGGCCGCAGATGTAGAGAGTGCCAGAGCCTAGATCCAGCCCCGGACAGTCCAGCCCCAGAACCCACACTCTCTCCCACCCTGTCACCCTGCAACGCTCACTGAGGTGTCACTGCCCACCCCGGGCTGGGACAGATCAGCTGATGGACATAGCAGCCTCCCCCACTAGACTGTGTCCGCCTCCATGTCCTGAGAGCCGTCTGAGAGTGCTCAGTAAAGACATGATATGGTCGGTTTCAAGAAGGGGAGCGATTCAAAAGAAACCGGATATTGCTAGGTGTGAAATGCGAACAGGTTTACTAAGCAATTAACTCAAGAACACGTTAACCCAGGTATGTATAAGGGTCATAAGGCTTACGTAAGATAATGGGTGTAAAGCAATTAGCATAGTGCCTGGAACATGGCAAGTGCACGTAAATGTTACTTCGCACCACACTAAGAGTAATAGCTCACCTTTAACAAGCAATTACCACGTGCCAGATGCTGCTCTAAGCGGTTGATTTAACTAATATTAATCCTCATGATAACATTATAAACTAACTTCTGTTGTCCCCATTGCATCAGTCAGGGTCTAAGCCGTAAAACAGAAACTACTTCAGGTGTAAACAACAGTGGGAATTTAATGGAAGGAATTGGTGACACAGGTGAGGGACGAGCTGAGGAACCGCAAGGACGAAGAGGCAGACTGGGCATCAGGAAGGCCAAGGGGGCAAGGAAGCCAAAGGGCCCGAGGGAGGGAACATGGCTACAAAGCCAGGGTCACCCAGTAGAAGCTGGGACCACAGTGGCCGTCTCTGGGACAGGGGAGGGACGGGCCCTCCAACAGGAGCTGGAGCCACAGAAGAGAGAAACTGCTTGAAGCAGAGATAGAGGGACTAACCGTCTTGGATTTCCCAGAACTGCAGGGTTTCCTGAGATGCGGGACTTTCAGCGCTGAAACCAGGAGAGACCTGGACAAACTGGGACCAGTTGGTCACCCTCGGACACGGAGAAAGAGGCAGAAGAAATTTCCTGGCTTCTCCCTTCCTCTTTCTTCTCTCTCTCCAGCCAGTACCTCCCACGGGCTGGACCGAGTAGGAAGTCATTTTGGAAAATATCTTGCAGGGGTCAGACCCCCTGCCAGACAGAGCAAAGCAGACAGCCAAAAAGCTAGGAACGGACTTGAGGGTCACCAGGCCCAGGACTGGTACAGCCACGTAACAGGGAGAAACTTCGGGAAACAAGGGCAACAAACCACTGCAGTTTGGTCCTTTGAGCAGCCCTGATCTACAGGGTTGGGCTTGGGCAGACAAGAACTAGTTTGGGCTGCATAAGGCCATTTTCACCCGCGAAGGGCTCTGATTATTCCATGACCATGTTACCTGCGACTCCAGCCTCTATTGCAACACATTCCTCTTGCCCAGGAGGCGAGGCACAGTCCTGCAACAGGTCCAGCCTTGCGCCGAACAGCCATGAGCACCAGGGTTGCTGGGCACAGGCATGGCATTGAATTAGAGACTTTGTGCCAGTGCAAATCGACGGCGTCACTAAGCGTGCTGTTTAGTTCAGCTGATACTTTACTTCATAGCAAGACTGTTTTGATGAAGCAGCAGTACATTGACTTACATCCTGGCACTAGCTCCTTATCTTGTCATGGACCAGTGACAAAGAGTTCTAGGGCCACCGCCAGTCCTTGGGCCACACTTTTGTTGGTGTCATCTTTGGAGAAGCAACGTAGTATAAAAGTAGAGAAGAAAAAGCATCAGACTGGGGCTTGATATCTACTGCTGTCACTAACTGTGTGGGCAAATCACTTACCTGCTCTCTTAGGTCAATTTCCTCCTCTGTGGAATGTACCAACCCAAGCTGCCCTCTCTTGACCACACCAAGATATTGTGAGGCACTCGGGCAGGCAAAGCATCCTACGTGTCTGAAGGTTGTTTCTTTTACTGTAGGGATGAATCCATGATTGGTTGGGAGAGGGGCTACTGTACCCTAAATCTGCCATGATATTTAGACTGGGGAGGCACAGAAGTATAGGGGCACAGCTAGACTCAGCAACGGAGGGCACTGAGGAACAGAAATAGCTCCCAGAGAGATGGCGCAAAATAACCCAGCTGCACTGGTCTTGTGACAAACTATGTGAGTGTGTGTGTATGCAAGTACATGTGTGTGGGTGTGTGTATTGGGACACGGGTGGTAGGGTGGAGTGCAGGGCGGAGAAGAGAGGACTGGAGAGAGGTGAGAGGGAGGTACACCTGAGAGAGCTGTCCAAGGGAAGGAACGAGCAGATGAAGTGAGTACAAGGGGAAGGCTTAAAGATCCTTGAGGAGAATTGCCTCTGTGGGTGGGCGTACCAACAGGTGGATGCCATGTGTAAGCTGCACTGGATCATGCCAGGGGTTCAATGGAAGTGGTGAAGGTGGCCGGGGCTCACATCCTAGCAGGAAGACAAGGTCAGGAGCCAGACTGGCATGCCCTCCAGAAGTGTGGGCAGGGCCGCCTTGGCCAGGAGTGCGGGGGGTGAGGGTCAGAGTCACCCATGTACACTTGTGTATTCACTCACAACAGCTGGGCCACCCCTTTAAGGGCGGCCCTGTATTCCTCTGATCAGAGGCCAATCTGCCAGCTGCTCAGGCCATTAGTTAGGACAGAAGGAGACAAAGGGGACCCTCTTGTGTCTCCAAACCCTGCAGCTCCCTAGCTGTTCCGAGGGGCACAGATGTCTGCAGGCTCTGCAAACCTTGTCTGGTAGCCAAGGAGGGCAGTGGACCAGGTCAGGGAACCAGGACTGTGGCCAGCACTGTCTGCTCTGGACTATTGCCCAGTTCAGGTCCTTCCTGCCAGAATCCACACCAAGGGAATGTCCAGTGGCAGATTCAAGGATCTCAAGCTCTCCAGGCCCGTGAAGTCTTCATAGAAAAAACACTATGCCTATTTTAAGAGGGCCCAGTAATACTGTACGAAGGCCACATGTTACAGGCTGGCATCTGGAAACTGCAGCTAGAGAAGAGTGTGCTTGGGGAGCCCACAGCCTATCTGGGGACAAAGAAGATGCTTAAAGCCCTGGGGAGCTCTGCGGACAGCTCCAGGCCATCCTGTTGCTCTGACAGATCTGCTCCATTTGGAGTTCAGACCTCAAGCAGACCTTGCAAGCCCTCTCTCCACTTCCCTTCATCTCTTCTGGTTTGACATTGGCCCCTCATTTAACCTCTCTTCTCTTCTGCCTCTTCCAGCCCTTCCTATTTCATAGCTCATGCTCAGCCATTATGGAGGCTCGCTCCCACCTACACTAGTTCCCTACACTTGTCTCATCCCTGCTGGCACTGCACTTGTTTCAAAATGCCGTCCCAGAAAATGCCCTCATTGGCTTGGGTCCGACATTAGGCCCTTCCGGGGTGGGGAGGAGGGCCCTTTCTGGGCAGCCTGCTGAGACAGACACAGCTCAGCTTCTCGCGCTTCCTGCCTTTGCAGGGGCACCCAAGGATAACAGCAAGGGCAGCAGCAACAGCTCTATTTACTCGACAGGGTCACAGACAAGATGCTGGCTCAGCCATGTCATATGCTGGGACATGGCCAGCAGGGACTAGTTGGCTGCAATGGAACAAGAAGACCTGGGAGGGACCAGGGCATGAACTACTCCTATTCTCTCGGGGGCACAAGTGCTAAGGGAACAGGTTCAACTCTAGGTAAAAGGGCATGCCAATGGGCAGAGGTGGGGCATCAGGTGGGCTGCCAGCAAGCAGCAGGGCTCCAGCCTCTGGGCTCGGATGCAAGGTCAAACCCTAGGAGGCATGTCCCCAGGCCTCAAAGGCCAAGAGCCCTAGGCCAGGGCAGTGTGGTGCAAGGAGCATTGGCTTTGCTTAGAGCATGACAGGCTTGTGTTCAAGTCACCACAATGTTGTTTGGGACCTGTGTAAAATTGGGCAAGTAACAGAGCCACTCTGAGTCTGTTTCCTCATCTGGCAAATGGAGACACTTCTATGTAATCTCACAGGGTTGATTTATGGGACTAAATGGGCAAGGTCTGTGAAAGTACTTAGGACAGTGACTGACATTACCACTAAAGCTTGAGTCTAATGTAGGAGTGCAGAAGCCCAGCTATTAGCACGGGCTGCGTAGGGATGGAGTTTCCGGAAGAGAACATGCAAACCAATCCCAGAGACCTGGCCTGGGGCTACTTAGAGGGCAGACTTGACCTTGGAGACAAAAGAAAATTTTTCAGCAGAGAAGTTACCAGATCAGATTTATGGGGGGAGAACAAAGGTTGTGGTGCTAGGTCGACTTGGGTTTGAATCCCTAGCTCTAGCACTTGTAGCTGTGTGACACTGGACAAGTTGTTTAACTTTCTTGGGCATCTGTAAAATGGGGATGATGATGTCTGTGTTAACGGGTTGAATTGTATCTCCCCAAATTCATATGTTAAAGTCCTAACACCCAGCACCTGTGAATGTGACTTTACTTGGAAATAGGGTCTTTGCAGATAATCAAGTTAAGATGAGGTCATTAGGGTGGGCCCTAATCAATATGATTGGTATCCTTATAATAAGGAGAAATTGGGAGACAGAGACACACAGAGGCAGAGACTGGGAGAATGCATCTACAAGCCAAGGAATATCAAAGACTCTCAGCAGACCATGAGAAGCTAGGGGAGAGGCCTGCCACAGATTCTCCCTCACAGCCCCCAGAAGGAAGCAACCCTACCAACACCCTGATCTTCGACTTCTAGCCTTCAAAACAGTGAGACAATAAATTTCTGTTGTTTAAGCCCCCCAGTTGTGGTACTTTGTTACAGCAGTCCTTGAAAACTAGTAACCTGCCTTAAAGGATTAGAGGTAATCTAGGCACTCAATAGACGGTGATTATTACTGTTGTTTTTTCTTTCAGATGCTTAACCGAATGTGACTGGGCAGCTCCCAGGAAAGACGGTGAGGTGTGAGGAGCACAGACTCTGGGGTCGCACAGAAGCCTGCGTATGCCACTTACTACCTTGGGCAGGTCACTCACACTATCAATACGTAATCCTCAGGTTCTTCAGCTGTTATACGGAGATAGGAGTAGTACCCATCTCATAGGATTGTTGTGAGAAATGCATGAGAAGAAGCAGGTAAAATGCTTACTTAGCACAGTGCCTGGAACATTAAAAGCACTCAGTAAGTGATAGCTATGATTACCATTATTGCTGTGGTTGTATTATTAGATGTAGTATAGCTCTACAGGCTTACATTAAGTTTTGCCTGCTGCTTGAAGCTTTGCTTGAATGCCCTAATTGAATGATTTTTCTTTCCTCTTGACTCCTGCAGCCCAATCCCTGACAATTACATATTATCTCCTGAATCGTTTCAGGTATGTGTCACTTTTTTTCAAGGTGACTGAAAGTTCTATGAAAACATGGATTATGTCATGATTTTGTTGTAACTCGCAGAGAACCTAAACACAATACTAGGCCCTTTGTAGGTGCTCAGTTATTGCTTACTAATTGATTGATGGATCAGCACGGATTCAGGGGTGGGGGGGTAGGGCTCATCTGTAAGAGGGCCCAGCCTTTGAGTTACCTCAACTTAAGGGACAGATTTTTAAAGATCTATCTACATGCTTGGTTTGGTATTGCCTTTCCAAAGCAATAGTGTTCCACCGAGTATTGTTAAAATCATCTAACTACCATCCCTTGTACACACGCTGCAGTAAATAAATTTCTATCTCAAAAGGTTAGATTAGATCATATTTAAGTGTTAAACTCTGATTTTGTAGATTAAAACATGCCCTGAGTGGGTGGGTAGAAGAAATGGACTGAAAGGTGCGTTTAGAACCAGATTGTGAAGGACACTGTGGTCAGTTCATGCTGAGTTGAGACTATGTCTCATAGGCCTGGGGACCTACAAATGGAAGCCAGAAGATTCTGCTTCTTCTGCAGCCTCTCCAGTGAGCTCACTTTCCCAGCCTCTTTAGTAGAGGGCCTGGAGGCAGGATCTTTTTTTTTTTCTAGCTGTTAATTGCTATTTCCAAACCATTACTCTCTACCCTGCCATTTTACTCTCATCAATCAACCTCTTGGTCACTCCCCCGACATTCATGGAAGATTGTGAGCCCCGATTCTGCGCCTTCCCTTCTACCCCATACTTTATCATTATGATGGGGGATTTCAATGCCCATAGTGACAACTCACTCACAGTCCTAGCTTCTCATTCTCCTAACCTCATCTACAGTGGCCTTTCCTCCGCTCCACCCAAGCCATGCACCCATGGCCACAGCCACGGGCTTAGTTTGTTCTCCTTGTCCTAGTTCCTTGAGATGTAAAATTAGGTTGCCTGAGACCTTTCTTTTTTCTTAATATGGGCATTTATCACTATAAACTTCTCTCTTAGAACTGCTTTTGCTGCATCCCATAAGTTTTGGTATGTTATATTTCCATTTTGGGTTGTCTCAAGATATTTTTTATTTCCCTTTTGATTTATTATTTGATCCATTGGTTGTTCAGGAGTGTGTTGTTTAATTTCTAAAAACTTCTGTGAATTTTCCAATTTTCCTCCTCTTATTGATTTCTAGTTTCATACTGGTGTGGTCAGAAAAGATACTTGGGGCTTCCCTGGTGGCGCAGTTGAGAGTCCGCTTGCCGATGAAGGGGACACGGGTTCGTGCCCCGGTGCGGGAAGATCCCACATATGCCGCGGAGCGGCTGGGCCCGTGAGCCATGGCCGCTGAGCCTGCGCGTCCGGAGCCTGTGCTCTGCAACGGGAGAGGCCACAACAGTGGGAGGCCCGCGTACCGCAAAAAAAAAAA
>NW_020175495.1:119527-127727 GCF_003031525.2 Neophocaena asiaeorientalis asiaeorientalis
AGCCATGGCCGCTGAGCCTGCGCGTCCGGAGCCTGTGCTCTGCAACGGGAGAGGCCACAACAGTGGGAGGCCCGCGTACCGCAAAAAAAAAAAAAGAAAAGATACTTGATATATTTTCTATATTCTTGAAATTATTGACACCTGTTTTGCAGCCCAATATATGATCTCTCCTGGAGAATGTCCCATTACACTTGAGAAGAATGTGTAGATTCTGCTGCTGTTGGACAGAATGTTCTGTATATGTCTGTTAGGTCTAGTTGGTGTAAAGTATATTTCAAGTCCAGTGTTTCCTTATTGATTCTCTGTCTGGATGATCTGTCCATTGTTGAAAGGAGGGTATTGAACTCCCCTTTTATTATTGTGATTTTGTCTATTTCTCCCTTCAAATCTGTTAGTATTTCCTTACTATATTTAGGTGCTTTGATGTTAGATGCATATATATTAACAATTGTTATATCCTCTTGATGAATTGACTCTTTTATCATTAAATAATGACCTTCTTTGTCTTTTGTTAGATTTTGACTTAAAATCTATTTTGTCTGATATAAGTATAGCTACCCCTGCTCTCTTTTGGTTTCCATTTGCATGGAATATCTTTTCATCCCTTCAGTATCAGCCTATATGTCCTTAAAGCTGAAGTGAGTCTCTTGTAAGTCATGTAGCTGGGTCTTGTTTTCTTGTGTTTTTTTTTTTTTTAAATCCATTCAGCCACTGTATGTCTTTTGATTGGAGAATTTAATCCACTTACATTTAAAGTAAGTATCAATAATAGGTAAGAACTTACCAATGCCATCTTATTGTTTTATAACTTGTTAATATTTTCTTTGTTCCTTTCTTCCTCTCTTGCTGTCTTCCATTGTGAATTGATGATTTTGCAGAGAGGTATGCCTTGATTCCCTTCTCTTTAGCATATCTACTGTAGGTTTTTGCTTTGTGGTTACCATGAGGCTTACATAAAATATCTTACAGTTGTAACACTCTATTTTAAGTAGATAACAACATAACTTCAATCTCATACAAAAACTCTACATTTTTACTTCCTCCTGCCACACATTTTATGCTACTGAGGTCACACTTTACATCTTTTTATATTGTGCATCCATTGACAAATTATTGTAGCTATAGCTATTTTTAATACTTTTGTCTTTTATTTTTTTTATTTTTTATTTTTTTTGCGGTACGCGGGCCTCTCTCACTGTCGTGGCCTCTCCCATTGTGGAGCAACAGGCTCTGGACGCACAGGCTCAGAGGCCATGGCTCACGGGCCCAGCTGCTCCGCAGCATGTGGGATCTTCCCGGACCGGGGCACGAACCCGTATCCACTGCTGGGACCACTGTTGGGACCACTGCTGGTCCACTGCTGGGACCAAGGTCTACAGGACCACCTTTGGTGACACGGATGGACATGTCTCCTGTTGGGGTTTTTGGGCAGGCAGGACGGCTCCCGGAGTTTCAGCAGAGCAGGGCTACAGCTGGGTCACAGAGCTGCTTCAGGATCTGCAAACTGAGGTCAGCAAGCCTGCTTCCATTGGAACTGACAGACATGTCTTCTGGTAGGTCCCTGGGTGGACAAGACTGCTCCTAGACCATTTCTGGGAGGGGCCGGAGGCAGGTGCAGGGCTTCTTCAAGATCTGCAGTCAGATTGAGATCAGCAGGCCTGCTTTGGGGGCACAGGTGTGTGTGTCTCCTGCTCAGACCCTGGGTGGGCAAGACTGCACCTGGACTGCAGCTGGGAGGGGCTAGAGCTGAATAACAAGGTCTTTTTAGGAACTTCAATGGGACAGAAGTTGGCAGGCATACCTCCAGGGGCTCAGATGGACATGACTCCTAGTGGGTTCCTGGGAGGGCAAGACTACTCTCAGTCTGTGGCTGAATCCCTCAGAGCTCTCACAAAGGCACTTTTGTCCATGTAAGCTGCCAAATTATTGTCATTGTTCAGGAAGATGAGCAGGGGACCTCCTATTTTGCTATCGTGCTGACTTCCTCTCAGGATTTCCTTTAAGACTACTATCCTATTACTTCCACCCTCATTTTCCCTCACCCTCAGTCTTTCTAACTTAGAAAGAAAATTGGAGCACTCAGGTAGAACTTCCTCAACCCTATTCCCCTCTTCCCCACCACACACAGTATTTATGTTCAGCCACACCGTTCCTTTCTATCTCATGGAAAAAGTATGTCTTATTACTCCTGAAGGCTAATTTCTTCCCTTGTACCCTGAATCCTTTCTCTGTTCCATGACATTGTTCCCTCTCTTTCCTATTATCTTCAACATCTCCGTGAATAACATGTAAATGTATTTAAGTATTTAACATATTAAAACAATAATCCCAAATCCCTCTCAAGAATACCAATTTCTCTCTCTCTCTCTCTCTCTCCTCTCTTCCTGATAATGGATTTTGTTGAGTTTTGTAAGGTTTTATATCTATCTATGTATCCAGCCTATCCATCCTGCCCAAGAATGGATGATGTATATATGGAGATATATATATATACTGCACATTGCACACACACTCACATATGTGTGTATGTTTTCCTTTCCTAGTCACAAAGACCATCCTGGGTACACAACTGTCTAGTTCCTTTACTATATTGAGTTCCAGAGTGACATGGTAGCAATACTCAAAGGTTTCTGCCATATTTTAATTTCCAGTTAACTTTTCCTTGGTTAGAATTAAGTCCTTCTACTCAAGAAAAATTCTACTCTACTCAAGAGATAATTTTACCAAATGTTTTCTTATTTGTCAAATACTATTCCTGTCAGAATCTTGCCATCAACAGTTCAGTTAAAGAAACATTTACTGAATGCCTAGTACATTTGTAGGCACTATTTGTAGGTTCTCCCTTGCATCTATGTTGGCTTTGTGATCTGTACTAGGTAAACACTTTTCATGGCCTCTATCTGGCCAATCTGTAGTTCAGACCCACAAGGATAATAATAACTTTAACAGATGACCCTCATGTCTTGCAGCAGCATATCTATTTGTCTAACTTGAAAATGTAGGAGAGTTAGTACTCCTGCAGGATGGGACAGGGTATATAAACGCCCCATCCTCCCTGTGCTCTGATGGGACACTTCAGAGGCATGTCACATTAGCCTTCTCAAAGGGGGTTCCCCAAGAGGATTCAGCTCCACTTGTCCACAGTGGTAACCTGCTCATTAATGCACATGTTACTGGGGTTTTTTCCCTTCCTGCCTCACTATTCACAATTCATCGCCTATGTTACCTCCCAAATAAACCACCTGAAACCTAGTAGTCCTTGTTTTAGGGTCTGTTTTAGGCAGAGCCCAAACTAAAAGAGTGACTAACACTAAATGAGTGCTTACTATGGGCCAGGCATTGTAATATTCCCTTCATATTCCTTAGGATAGTGGTTGGGAGTGAGATTAAATTAGTTAATATATAAAATGCTTATAACAGGACCTAGCATTTAGTAGGTACTCAGTAAACATTAGGTATATAGTATATCAATCAGAGGGTCCAGTCAGAGACAGAGACCATACCAGTTTTACAAACACAGAATTTAGTATAAAGAATTGATAACTAGGCACAATAAAGTTGTTTCTAAGGTAATTGGAAAGGTAAAAAGAGAACTCTGAAGTATCAAAGAGATAGCAACTGCAGGAAGCAGAAACTATCCCTGGGAAAACAAAGAGAAGACGTTGGAATTATTAAAACTTAGAAGCTTGGAGGAGCGGCCCCGTGAAGCTAGGACCCAGACCTCCGAGGAGGCTAGAGTTGGTATCTCTGAGAGGAGTGTGACAAGGCTGGTTCTACAAGTGCTAGAAAAATGGGAAAAACTGGATTCAGGTACTGCTTCTGGTAGGAACTGTAGCTGCTGAAGAAGTGTTGTTTGAGTAATAAATGCTGGAGAGGGTGTGGAGAAAAGGGAACCCTCTTACACTGTTGGTGGGAATGTAAGCTGGTGCAGCCACTGTGGAAAACAGTATGGAGGCTCCCCAAAAAACTAAATATAGAATTACCATATGATCCAGCAATCCCACTCCTGGGCATATATCCAGACAAAACTCTAATTCGAAAAGATACATGCGCCCCTATGTTCACAGCAGCACTATTCACCATAGCCAAGACATGGAGACAACCTCAATGTCCATCAACAGATAAATAGATAAAGATGATGTGATATATATATATACAATGCAATATTACTCAGCCATAAAAAAGCATAAAATAATGCCATTTGCAGCAACATGGGTGGACCTAGAGATTATCATACTAAGCGAAGTAAGTCAGAAAGAGAAAGACAAATATCATAAGATATCACTTATATGTGGAATCTAAAATACTACACAAATGAACATATCTACAAATCAGAAACAGAATCACAGACATAGAGAACAGACTTGTGGTTGCCAAGGGGGATGGGGTTGGGGGAGGGAAGGACAGGGAGTGTGGGATTAGCAGACGCAAATTATTATACATAGGGTGGATAAACAACAAGGTCCTACTGTATAGCACAGGGAACTATATTCAGTGTCCTGCGATAAAACATAATGGAAAAGAATAGGAAAAAGAATATATACATGTATAACTGAGTCACTTTGCTGTACAGCAGAAATTAACACAGCATTGGAAATCAACTATACTTCAAAAAAATTTTTTTAAAAAAGGAAATGTTGTTGGGGTGATACACACACACACACACACACACACACGAAACCTATAGGAAGCACACAGGTAGGAGCAAGTCCCTTCTTCCTCCTCCAGCCTTGCAGTCAGTCTTCCTCTAGTGTCTCCACTGGCAGAGCCTAACAGGAAGCCAGCTGGCAGAAAAGAAATATGGTTTGTGGGGTCCCTGTTCCAGCATCACAAAACAGACTACAGATGGATGGGCTTCAAGCTGACAGACAATAGCCTAATAACTGACACATGTGGTCTCCACAACGATCCTTTGAAGCTCTCCTTGGGTTTAGCTCTTAATAGATTTTATTTTTTAGAGCAAATCTGCATGGAGAGTTATTATCCCTGAGTTTTGATGAGGAAACTTAGACTAATAACTCCCCACCTAAACAAATTTTTGTTTTCTTTCTCCTTTCATCCAACCTCACGTGCTCTTCAATGTCACTGAAGTATTCTAGAACTCGAACCTTTCATTCACTTGATTAGGACAACCCTCTTTTTCCTCCCCTTCTTTTTCTAAGTTAGTGGCTGTTTTCTACACTCTGGGATCAGAGCAAATGAGGTGTTGATCAGGACAGTACTCAGAACAACAAGTAGTTTTGGTGGCCTTAGTGTTCCGTTGGTTCCACTGATAAGCATGACAAGCTGGCGATACTGTTTAAAAACTTGTTTGTACCCAGCTGGCATTTTCCCTAAGTAGTAGGCAGAAGATGGAATTAGTGATCATGAAGTGATGCTTGCAACATTTGATAAGGAGGAGCAATCCAGGCATATCTAGTTTCCACTCCTGAGATACCAGATGATTTTCCTTCTTGGACCAAGCTCCCTCATGACAATCAGCTTGTTCTCTGTTGACATTACCTCCATCTAGATCCAATTTCCCTTTCTCATCATTCCTAGCCATTATGTTAGGTCAGAAACACTGGGATTGACTTTGAAGGGTAGGTGTGGGGTCACCAGAAGGTCACTAATACCTCTCAGCAAGTTGGGGAGTTTTGAGACAAGTGATTGTCCAATTGTGAAGCCAACACCTGATAGCCTTCATGCTAGAGGGTAGAGATCTCTACAAGGAAAACCGCAGCTGGAATCCTTCTCAGGGGCTACCCTTCAACAGGAAGTCTGGTTTCACTCAGCACAGCAATGTTGACTCTGGGTCGGGACAACTCACATGTGACCACATTTTAGAGACAAAAGTTATCATCATTGTCTAAAGTTGTGATATTTCATGGTGCAGGAGTTCTTCCTTCCTTCCTAACAGGTTGGAAGCCTTCTACTTGCCCAAGTCCCCAAAGACAAAATTTCTAACGTCACAGCGTGGACAATCTTGAGCTTGGCATGAGACAGACTTCGCTCTGAGATACTCAGTGATACATGACGGATGTTCTGAGCTTCCTAACTGGGACGAGGATTTGATGAAATTTATGACGAGGACAACGTTTTCCCATCACGGTAATCAGCAACATGGGCCATCCAGGCCTTCTCAAGCTGTGGCCATTAGTCAACTACTGACATTTCATGGCAATAGCTCCCATCTTTAGCAGCCCACTATTACTGCAATGTAGTTATGAAGGCTGATGATTCATGAGCAAGGGAAGTGAACGAGAAACCCACGCACCTGTGATCACCTAATCTATGACAAAGGAGACAAGAATATACAATGGAGAAAAGAAAGTTTCTTCAATAAGTGGTGCTGGGAAAACTTGACAGCTACATGTAAAAGAATGAAATTAGAACACTCCCTAACACCACACACAAAAATAAACTCACAATGGATTAAAGACCTAAATGTAAGACTGGACACTATAAAACTCTTAGAGGAAAATATAGGCAGAACACTCTTTGAATAAATCACAGCAAAATCTTTTTTGATCCACCTCCTAGAGTAATGAAAATAAAACAAAAAATAAACAAATGGGACCCAATAAAACTTAAAAGTTTTTGCACAGCAAAGGAAACCATAGGAGAAAATATTTCCAAACGAAGCAACCGAGAAGGGATGAATCTCCAAAATATACAAACAGCTCAGGCAGCGCAATATCAAAAAACAAACAGCCCAATCAGAAATGGGCGGAACACCTAAATAGACATTTCTCCAAAGAAGACATACAGATGGCCAAGAAGCCCATGGAAAGCTGCTCAACATCACTAATTATTAGAGAAATGCAAATCAAAACTACAATGAGGTATCTCCTCACACCAGTTACAATGGGCATCATCAGAAAATCTACCAACAACAAATGCTGGAGAGGGTGTGGAGAAAAGGGAGCCCTCTTGCGCTGTTGGTGGGAATGTAAACTGGTACAGCCACTATGGAGAACAGCATGGAGGTTCCTTAAAAAACTAAAAATAGAACTACTATATGACCCAGCAATCCCACTACTGGGCATATACTCAGAGAAAACCATAATTCAAAAAGACACATGCACCCCAATGCTCATTGCAGCACTATTTACAACAGCCAGGTCATGGAAGCAACCTAAATGCCCATCGACAGACGAATGGATGAAGAAGATGTGGTACATATATACAATGGAATATTACTCAGCCATAAAAAAGGAGCAAAATTGGGTCATTTGCAGAGATGTGGATGGACCTAGAGACTGTCGTACAGAGTGAAGTAAGTCAGAAAGAGAAAAACAAATATCATATATTAACGTATATGTGTGGAACCTAAAAAAATGGTACAGATGAACTGGTTTGCAGGGCAGAAAGAGACACAGATGTAGAGAACAAACGTATGGAGAGCAAGGGGGGAAAGCGGTGGGGGGTGGGGGGTGTGTGATGA
This sequence comes from Neophocaena asiaeorientalis asiaeorientalis, assembly GCF_003031525.2. Taxonomy (NCBI): domain Eukaryota; kingdom Metazoa; phylum Chordata; class Mammalia; order Artiodactyla; family Phocoenidae; genus Neophocaena; species Neophocaena asiaeorientalis. The sequence goes on from NW_020175495.1 coordinate 126,954, forward strand.
ATTGGGCGATTGGGATTGACATGTATACACTGATGTGTATAAAATGGATGACTAATAAGAACCTGCAGTATAAAAAAACAAAGAAATAGAATGACTAACACTAAACTTTCTTTGGGTTATTTGTATGGAAATATGTTAATATAAATGTTTCAGACATTACATGAAATTTCTAAAAATCTTATATGTGCCGGTATAATATCATAAGTCATAATTCTAGTTATTACTTTAAAATGTATATCTCAGAAATAACTAAATTTCCTTGCCAATTGCATTACTATGAACTTTCAACAAATCTTTAACCGTGGTCATTTTTAAGTCTTGTGTCATTTACAGACAGTTCTGGGTGTACTCTGATGCTTTTGCAAATATGTTCCTATAGAAGGGTTTCATCTTCAAGGAATTCATGGAAAAGACTCTGACAAGTACAGGTTTCTGGTAACTGACTATACTGCTGAACTGAATGAATAAGCATTTTCAGAACTCTAATGGAAAACTGATGAACTCATAAAAGTACTAACAGAAGATCAAAATGAAAAAAAATTACATGGGACTGAGTGAACTGATGAGGATGATTATAATTTTTGTGACTTTGTTTGAATTAAAAAAAATCCCACAAGGACTCAGAGACAAAAAATATACAAATCAATTTTCACTGCAAAGTAAAGGAGCTGTTATAGTGGAGGATTACTGGACTGAATGTCAATATTATGACATAGTATGAGTGTGTTTCGTGTTTGGTAATTGCAATCATTGTTGCTTTTGTTGTGGTCATCC
>NW_020175495.1:128425-133415 GCF_003031525.2 Neophocaena asiaeorientalis asiaeorientalis
TTATTTGTATGGAAATATGTTAATATAAATGTTTCAGACATTACATGAAATTTCTAAAAATCTTATATGTGCCGGTATAATATCATAAGTCATAATTCTAGTTATTACTTTAAAATGTATATCTCAGAAATAACTAAATTTCCTTGCCAATTGCATTACTATGAACTTTCAACAAATCTTTAACCGTGGTCATTTTTAAGTCTTGTGTCATTTACAGACAGTTCTGGGTGTACTCTGATGCTTTTGCAAATATGTTCCTATAGAAGGGTTTCATCTTCAAGGAATTCATGGAAAAGACTCTGACAAGTACAGGTTTCTGGTAACTGACTATACTGCTGAACTGAATGAATAAGCATTTTCAGAACTCTAATGGAAAACTGATGAACTCATAAAAGTACTAACAGAAGATCAAAATGAAAAAAAATTACATGGGACTGAGTGAACTGATGAGGATGATTATAATTTTTGTGACTTTGTTTGAATTAAAAAAAATCCCACAAGGACTCAGAGACAAAAAATATACAAATCAATTTTCACTGCAAAGTAAAGGAGCTGTTATAGTGGAGGATTACTGGACTGAATGTCAATATTATGACATAGTATGAGTGTGTTTCGTGTTTGGTAATTGCAATCATTGTTGCTTTTGTTGTGGTCATCCGTTTACAATGCTTGGTGTCAGTCTATTTATCTCTTGTAAAAATAAAATACAGAGTGTGTGTGTGTGAAAAAAAATAAAAATAGAAATAAAGCTCTTTACCCCTGGAAAATAAATAAATAAATAAATTTAAAAAAACATTTGGTGTTGTCGGTCTTTTCCATTTTATTCATTCTGGTGGATATGAAGTATTATCTCATTGTGGTTTAATTTGCACTTCCTTCATGGTTAATGATACTGAGTACCTTTTCAAGTGCTTATTTTTGATTCCTGTATCTTCTTTTAGAAATTGTCTGTTCAAGTCTTTTGTCATTTTGGGGGGTTTGCTAATCTATTTGTTATTGATTTTAAGGAGCTCTTTATATATGCTGTATACAACTCTCTGCATATATATATGTATATATATATTTTTTTACATTATATGTTACAAATATTTCCTCTCTGTCCTTGGCTTGCCTATTCAGTGTCTTAGCTGGGTCTTTTGATAAGCAGATGTGTTTAATTTGATGAATTCTACTTTATCAATTTTGTTACAGCTAATGCTTTTTGTGACATAAGAAATTTTGTCTACCCCAAGGTAATAAAGATATTGTAAAATTTCTTCTAGAAGTTTTATGATGTTAGCCTCTAAGTCTTCAATCAATTTCAAATTAATTTTTGTGTGGTATAAGTTAGAGATTAGGTGTACTTTTCCACACAGATAGCCAGTTTTTCTCCCACAGTTTGTTGAAATCCAAGAGTGTGAATCATCGAATTTATTTTTTCAAGATCAAGTTTGTTTTAACTATTCTAAAACTTATACGGAAATGTAAACACTGTTCTTTTTCATATTTGTTTTGGCTATTCTACAACTCCAGCTCTGATTTTGAGTGGGATAGTGTTGAATTCATAGATCAATTTCGGGAAAATCAATATTTTAACAATATTAGGTTTTCCAATTCATGAATATAGAATATATCTCTCCATTTACTTAGGTCTTCTTAAATTTCTCTCAGTAATGTTTCATGGTTCTCACTACAGTGGTTTTATACATTTTTTGTTAAACTTATTCCTAACTATTTTATATTTTGTGATGCTATTGTAAATGACATTTTAAAATTTTCATTTTCCAATTCTTTGCTGCTAGCATGTTAGAAATGCAATTGACATTGTGTGGTGAACTGATTCTTAAGAGGACCCCCATGATCCCCACACCTGGCCTTAATGCCATTGTGTGACTTCCTCCCCTTGGATATGGGCATTACCTACTACTTGCTTATAACCAATAGACTATGACAAAGGTGACAGGATACCCATTATTATCTTCATGTGATTATGTTACGTAAGATTGTAGCATCAATCTTGCTCTAGTCTCTCTACCTTGCTGCACTGAGGAAGCAAGCAGCCATGCTGGGGAACCGCATGTGGCAAGAATTGTGGGTGGCCTCTAGGAGTTGAAGGCAGCCTGCTGCTGGTTGATAGCCAACAAAGAACCTGAAGCTCTCAAAAATCACGAGTACAGGGAAGTGGGTCCTTCCTTAGTTGAGACTTCTAGGTAGACCCCCAGCCCTGGCCAATTTCTTGATTGCCCCCCTGTGAGACCCTAAGCAAAGGACCCAGATAAGCTGTGCCCAGACTTCTGACCCACAGAAACTGTGAGATAATAAATATGTATTGTATTTTAGCTGCTGAGCTTGTGGTAATATTGCTGTGCAGTAATAGAAAACTAACACACCTTGTATCTAGTATTCTCCATAAATTTACTTATTACTTCTAATGGTTTTTTGTTTTAAATTCCTTTAGATGTTCTATGTACATAATATTTTCTAAGTTAGGGCTGGTTCACCTCCTCCTTTTCAAACGTTTGGTTCTATTAGTTTCCTGTATTGTTTGCTTTCTTTTACATAAATTTCCACTATTATCTTTATTATTTTGCTTCTATTTGGGATTAATTTTCTCTTTTTTAAGCTTTTTAAGGCAGAAATTAGACAATTCATTTTAGACCTCTGTCCTTTTCTGGCATTTAAAGCTATAAATTTCCCTCTAACCCCTTCTTTGGCTGCATTCCATAAATTTTGAAAAACTGTCATAATCATTCAGTTCAAAATACTTCCCAATTTCCTTTGTGGCTTCTTTCTTTGACTTTTCAGTTATTTAAAGTATATTGTTAATTTTCAACTATTTTAGGATTTAAAAATGTTTAGTATCCTTTTGTTATTGATTTATAATTTAATTCTGTTATGGTCCAAGAACATGTCTGGGTAGCAGGAATGAGGAGGAATCCTGCAGATGCTGTTGGGTGAACAGCATTCCCTACTGAGACAATATTGAAATTTGTGTTCCTAGGCTAAGATATATTTCCCCTGGCAAGTAAGAACCCTGTGGTTGTTACACACGAAGTAGCAGAGGTGATAGCAAAGCCAAAAGCAAAAGGAATGGATGCTGCCACCTGGTTTGCCACAAAAAAAAAGAAAAAGAAGACCACCCATTGTAATGAAGGTATGCCGAGGAACCCCAATGCAAGGCTGTCTTGAGATAACTCAACCTCCGTATTTTGAGGATTATACAAGAAGTTGCATAGGTTTTTTTTTTTTTTTTTTTTTTTGCGGTATGCGGGCCTCTCACTGCCGTGGCCTCTCCCGTTGCGGAGCACAGGCTCCGGACGCGCAGGCTCAGCAGCCATGGCTCACGGGCCCAGCTGCTCCGCAGCATGTGGGATCCCCCCGGACCGGGGCACGAACCTGTGTCCCCTGCATCGGCAGGCGGACTCTCCACCACTGCGCCACCAGGGAAGCCCTGGTTGCATAGGTTTTGATGCTCCTTGACTCAAGCATAGGTACCAGCCCCTTCCCCATGACATACAGACCTGGTCAAATCTGGAACTCTGTACTAAGACAGCCCTGAGGGAATGGTCGGGTAAAGAGAACTTTAGCATTTGCAACTGGCCTCCAGGACTCCAGGATTAAGCCTCAAGTCTATGCCCTCCTCCACCAACTTCTGAAGACAGTGCTCTGAGTAAGGCGAGCATTTACCCTGAAGCAGGAAAGAGCCAAAGGCTGTGAGCTTTGGCTGGGACACAGTGGCTGACTGTTGGCACAGTAAGACATCAGGTGGTGTCACTGAAATGCCCTCAAGCCAGCCCTTGGCAACTTGTCCCAAATTCCTCAACAGAAGCCTCGTCAACTAAAGGAGCCACAACACCCTTTAGGAAGCTAATAAAGAGCCGCAAACATTGGCAGAGAGAGAGAACTCACCCACACGCTGGCAACAGCAACAGCGGTGACCAGGAAAGGCCTGTAGAGGCTAAAGAGCAGGAGTACAGACGTGGCAGCTGCTAGTCACGGCCGGCCAGAGGCTGACAGAAGAGTGGCTTTGGTGCTGGCTGCAGAAGAATGCAATAATGCCCGCCATGGCAAGGAGAGGGGACGGCTGGGGAGCCAACGGCAAGGAACACCCAGTGGGAGAGGCAGGTGGGAGTGGGCAACCCGGCGCGGAGGGCTGTTTCGTCACTGACTTTCTCTAGAATGGCTAGCACATGATGAGCGCGAAAAGCGGACCGCCTTTTCGTCAGTCTCATTATTGCTTTTGAATTCGCCACAGGCAATGTGCCCCTTCTCCCCCTTATTGCCTGCACCTGGGGTGGACCTCTCCCACCAGCCCTCCCCCCTGGGTACACCATTGCCCCAGTCACTGGGGCCTGAGCAATGAGGATGAAATTAGCCTCCTACTCTTGACAAACTGCAAAATGACTCTGACTCACCCGGAGAGAAGACGCATGTAGTTCCTCCCACGTTAGGTTCCAGGAGGGGAGTGCGCAGAGGCAGAACATGCTAGGTCAAGCCCTGGCTGGAACGAGGGCAGCCAGCATCCCACAGACAGGGAGAACTCCTTTCTGCCCTCCCCTCGCAGCTCACTTCAAACACAAAGGGCATCAATCCACGTGGGCTGCAGAAAACACTTACATACGGGTACAATACCAGATGCTTGGTTCTTCCCGTGCTTAAACTGAATGGAAAAACGCCGAGCAGACTTTTCATGACGTCCCATTCTGATTATCTCGCTATTTTGGGGGCTCCCAAATTCAGCCTTCTTTGCACCCTAATAAAGATGTCGTGTAGAAGTTTCTTCTAACGTGGGGGAGAAATTCCTGCCTACCGTCTTTGCATTTAGTTTTCTTCTCTCAAGCTGTTTTTCCTATTTCCTCCTGTTTTTACACAGCTTTTCTCCTCTAGCCTCACCTTGGAAACACAAGTTTCCATTGGGGAGTCTATTTAAATGGATGCTGTGTCTCTTTAACTCATACACCAGAAACTTAGAAATCTGTTTTTTTCATTCCAGGAGGATATTTTTCGGGGG
>NW_020175495.1:133857-137845 GCF_003031525.2 Neophocaena asiaeorientalis asiaeorientalis
ATCAAACAATACAGACTTGGATGGGAAACAAACGTATTGTGTTCGTTAAATTATTTTTTTTTCACAAAAAGACATATGCATTCATGTGTAGCTACTTTTATTTTTATGATATGATTTATTCTTTTGAAAAATATCCTTTACCTTCAAACTTATAAAAATAATAAATTATTTCTTTCCATGTCCAAGTTGATTCCCTAGTGTTTGATTACTGTTAGACCAAAAGGAAAATAAATATAATGTGTGTCATTAAAGTAATTCAGTGCAAATTGGGCATAAGAGAAAATTACATTATTAACAGCTGTTAAATAACTATAAAATGTAATTAGACACACTCAATTCGCTACTCATGGACTGGACCTGACTTCTAAAATATCAATTTAGAACTTTGATTATTCACGACAAAGGAGAACATCTTTAGATTCTAGGTTTAAATGGTAATGGTAATGGATGTATCCCCCTACAACCGTTACTGGGATTCCAAATAGGAGGAGGAGGAGGAAAGAGTTTTTAAGTGCAGAAGGAGGGGGATAGTGAGTCATCATAGGGGTGCCAGACGGGTTCCCACTGAATCCCTGCCAGCTGCAGTGAGGCATGAGTTCCTTGGTTAAATTTTAACTCTCTGCTTACAAAGAAGCAACAAAGCCCAGCACAGATACTTCTACTATAGATGTTTATGACCATTGCTCTTCTCTGCTTCCTCGCTTTCTTGGCTGCCTTTTCAACCCATTCTGTCAATCTGCTTAATAAAAATAATCATAAAACAAAATAAAAATAAAGTAAAAGAAAAGAAAGCCAGCAAAAATACATGGAGATGTTCCTATCTGCTCGTTGCTCCTCTAAGGCAGAATGAAAACAGGGGGACAGGATGTCCAATAAGTGCTTTGGGACCTGCAAGGGGAACATAATTGGTTCTCATTCAAAACTCTGTACTCTAGTCATCCTGGCCCCTCGTATTCTGTCCTGGACTTATCCTCCCAGGCTAATTTCCAGCTTCTCCCCTCCTCGGCCAGGGCTGCCTGCTATTTACCCAAATGTTTCTGGGCTAGATGGCTCTCCCCTTTCCACAGTTCACTCTTCCCTTCAAGGTACGGTTCCACCTGTATCCACCCTGCCTCCCTGGAGCTTTGACTAAATCCCCACCAGGAGGTCTGCTTTTCCTCCTCAAATTCCTTGTAGCCCTCAGTCTGGGCTTCTTTTTATTTATTTATTTATTTATTTATTTATTTATTTATTTATCATCCCACCCGCCCCCGCCCCCTTCCTGGGTTTCTTTTATGATCTACACTGTGTTTTCGGATGAGAGGGTGGCATGGCTCAGTGGTTAAGGGCATGGACTCTGGAGCCAGACAAAACTGGCATTCAACCCTGGCGCTTCCAGTTCCTGGTGGTGTAATTATGGGAAAGCTGCATCCCTTCTCTGAGCCTCAATCTCAGCATTTATAAAATGGACTCCATCATGGTATATTTTCCTTATCCACAAATCCTGAGGCCATGAGAGTTTTGGAATTCAGAAGTTTGGGGATTTTTAAAAGTAGAGTGCATGTTTTGTGTCCTACAAAACACCCCCCGCCATGGGTTCTGGGATGGGCTTAAAAGCAAACATCTTAGTATTTCAACAGTGAAACAAATGAATAATTACACAAAGTGGGATAAAATGACAAATAGCCTCATGTAAGTTCTTGAAAAAGTTCAGGTCTGCTTTTAATGCCAAATTAGTTGTGAAAAAAGTCATACGAATCAACTACGGGTTTTTAAAGCTTTGTATTTTAGATTTGAGGATAAAGGATTGTGGACCACGAGGATTAAATGAAATACGTATAACGCTTAACGTGGCGACGGCACGTATGAAATGCTTAAAGAAAGTTAACTATCGTTATCACGGTCATTCATGTACTTGGCTTTAACCCCTTACTGGCAGCGAAGTCTTGGAGAGGCAGAGGTTGTGTCTCAGATGTCCAAGGCCTCACACTGCATTGCAGTTTGTAGGAGCTTAATAAATGACGTCTGACTGAACGAAAGACATCATCTCATTGCTTGAATACATTTCCAGTCACAGAAATGTATAACCTTATACATGGCTGAATAATTTAAAGACTAGACCCGAATTCCTCCAAATCAAGTTTACAGTCCGGGTCACCAAGAGGCAAAAGACATCACAATGAAGCCACATGGATTTTCTACAGGAAAGGTTGGATTGTGTCATTTGTCATGACCACCAAAAAACATGACCAGCTTTCAGACAGAGTTGGAATAGAATGCCGTTGGGATGAAGAACACGATCCACAACCTGGCAGGAGTGCAAGCCAGGGCAGGAGAGAGGCATTTGACCCAGGGGTCATGTGAAGCTGGGGTGGCAACTGAGGGAAAGCAGCTGACTCCTGGGTGGGATAAGCACTTTGGTGGCACAAGTTGGTGGTCTGAGGGCAGTCACCCTCCAAATGCGGCCGGCACAACCCAGACTAATTGGTCTTTGTCGGAAGCCTCAATGCAGGCTCCCATCTGAATAGGCCTCCTTCTCTCAGGCTGACACCCCTAAGAGGATTCAGCACTTGTGAGTAATTTGACCAAGCTTAATTTGAAGCAATAAAACCTTTAGAGCCCTTGAAGATCTTCTTTCTACAAGGAAGAAAGTTCCTGCAGGCAGGTTAGAGGAGCTTGTCTTCCCTCTGCAGGGGGAAAAGCCTCAGTGGACCACATGTGAGATATTCATACAGATGAAGGAAGAAGAGCTCTCTACGGAGAAAAATGAGCTGTCTTCTGTATCGGCTGAGATATGGCTTATTGAATGGCAGGTCACTTCGCTTGGATGATCAGCCATTTGTCATATGTGACGAGAGGCCCCTGGGAATCAGGGACTGGGAATGTGAAAGGAATCAATGGGAGTTCTGGCCCAAGGGAAACCTTTTCCAGCGTGAATTCATTCATTAACTCCTCGAAAGTCTGCTTTTGTCTTCTAACCTCAAGGCCACTCCTGAGTTCAAGATGGCCTCAAAGCGTGAACTAGTCCAATTAACAGGACACAGCGTCTACCAAGAGCTAGGCAGTATAGGGTCTTTGCTCCTGTACTACTCCCCACAAAGGTAGTCGTATTTGAAGAGACTCTATAAGTGCATGAAGAGGTTGGAGTCATACTGAAATGATGGTCTTGTATCTAGAGCTGTGCCTGGAAGGTCATGAGCCTGGACGCTGCTGTTGTAGTTTCAGCAAATGTATATGAATTTAGCCAACCCGTGGGGTTCCAGACACTTAGCTCAGTGAGGTTGCCACTGCCAAAAACAGTTTTGAAACCCCTTCTGGGGGACTATCTCCAGAGTTTGCACCATATTCTTAAGAATCTCTACAATGGTGACAATCCTGCATATTTGGAATTTGATTTTTGGATAGAAGCCATATGTTACCCAAAGACAAAAGTCAAGTAGGTAGCCCAGGAAATTCCATTTAAAATAGAATAATGAAGAAGAAATGTCTTTCTTTACTGGCTAACCCTAACAGGAAAAGAATGGACGTTTATTGAGCTCCCATCACGTGCCACGTATCTTTATATGGCCTTAATTTCATTTCATTTTTAAAATAACCACCTTGAGGCAGGTATCATTACTTTCATGTGGAAATTGAGACTCCGAGAACTCAAGTAACTTCTGCAAGGTCACATAGCTCATCAGTGAGAAGGCTGAGATTGATGGCCATCTCTTCTATTTATCTGTAAACTAGTGGGTGCTCTTTCTGTTGTAGCACACTGCTTTCTTTGTAAGTCGTTAAAATAGGGAAAAAAGGAGTAGCCCTTTCGACTTCGATACATTCACAAAATGTCTTTATCACTTTCACACCCTGAGAATTCTTTGATAAATGTGACAATTCTAATGGAAATGACTTATTTTCCTAAATTAATCTGTATTTTAACTTCCAAGCACAACTCACAGTGGTAGTGGTCCCCAGAGAGTTTATATTCTAGTTGGGAAGACAGACCAATTCCCCCCCCCCCCCCCAC
>NW_020175495.1:137869-141271 GCF_003031525.2 Neophocaena asiaeorientalis asiaeorientalis
AATTCATCCCAGCTCCCGCCCCCCCCCCAACACACACACACCAAAATAAAGTGAACAGATGAAAAGCAAGTAAACAGATATTGTCAATTGTGATGAGATCTATGAAGAAAACAGGTAAGAGGCTGAGATAGAAAATAAGGGCGCCTACTTTAGGCTTCTCTAAGGCTGAACAGGCTGACAGGACAGACACATGAAGTGTGAACACAAAGAGCATTTCAGACAAAGGAAACAGCGTGTGCAAAGGCCCTGAGGCAGGAAAGAGCTTGGTATGTTCAAGGGACAGAAAAAAGGCCATGCTGTGGGAATATGGTAAATAAAGGGAGGCAGTGGCACGAGATGAGGTGGAAGCGAAGGTTAGAAGCTGATTATGTAGAGTTTTCTAAAGTGTCGTAAAGACTTTGAATTCTATCCCAGATGAAATAGGGAGCCATTGGAGGGTTTTGGACAGAGGGATGGATGACATGAGGTGACATTCACTGAAAATAGATCACTGGCTGAAGTTGTGGAGATTGAATTGCAGGGAAGCAAAAGCGGAAGTGGGAAGCCCTTCATTTGTAGGTGTAAAGGAAAGTGATGATTGTGACTAGGACTAGGGTGATCACAGTAGATACAGAGAAAGGAGGATGGATTTGGGGATATATCTAGAAATAGATGCAATGGACTTCCTAATGAAACGGATGTGTGGCCTAAGGGAAAGAGGCTTGAATCACTTGGTGAATGTTTGTCATCCACTGAGCCAATGAAGATTGGAAAAGCAACAAGAGTATGTTTGGGGAAAATCAACAGTTCAGTCTTAGACTTGCTGTGTTTGAAAAGCGTTTTAAATATCTACATGGAAATGCCAGTTATGCAGTTGGAGATGTGAATCGAGCCTAAAAATACAAATTTGCGAATCATCAGCATATGTTGTTGTCTATAATCATGGGACTTGATGAAATTACCTAGAGAGAATGTGTATACAGTAAAAAGAAGATGGAAACAGACCAAACCCGGAGGTTTTCCAACATTAAGAGGAGAGGGAGTCAGCAAAGGAGACTGGGGTCACGCAGAAGGAAGAGGAGAGAGCATTCATTTCTGACCTCCCAAACTGCACGACTCCCAGGGCTCTAGGATAAGAGGGATTGGGGCTATTACCCACCATTACAGCAGATGGGCTTTGGTGGTTCTTGTAAAGTCACAGTGCCCGGTTTTTGTGCTTGATAATCAGTTCTGGGCCCCGGCCTCAGACTACCATTCCTTGGGGTCAGCTCTTCACCTGAGAAGCTCTCTGGACCATTAGTGTACTTTCCTGGCGCCCTGAGCGCTGGAAAGCCAGGACAGGAAGTCGCCTTTGCCGCCCACGGGCAACACTGATAACTGGCCAGAGCCACAGCTTTGGGACTTACGGCCAAGCGAGACTAAGCACCCACAGGTACCGCAGGAAGTGAAGATTCAAAAGACCCAACAAGGACTTGCCCTCTAACGTCCTTAAGAATTCAGCATGTAAACACATAAATGAAGTGTAATATTCACTTAATGTCTGTCTCACGTACTAAACATGTCCCCCTTGAAGCAGGATTCCGTTCTGACTTGTTGCCCACTTTATCCCCTGTACTTAGCACAGCGCCTGCTAATGCTGATGACGTGACTTATGAACCACTGCAGCAGTGGGGGCTCGGAGAGGCTTGATAGCTAGGCTTGATGGAGCAGAGGCCAAGTCTATAAATTCCTGGCCTCCCAGAGATCGCTAATATCAGGGGTCTCTTGGTGGGCACCTGCCTCAGCAGCTCTACAGGCAACCAGAACATATTTATTCTCTTTCTCTAGCGTTTAGAGAAAGAGAAAGAGAAGTGAAGCTATAGAGCTGAGACTGGGCGTTGTCCTGTGACCATGAGGCCTGAGTGTTTCCCGGTGGGGCTCAGCCTGTATGCCCTCACGGCATGACGCCAGGTTTGCCAATATTAGAGCCTAGTCTATCACTCGTATTCGCACTCGGCTGGGAACATCAGGATAGGCTTCTCTTAGTTGATCGTGCCCCTTCCCCACTTCAAAATCAGCCCAGCCCGTATCGGGCAGGGCCTGCCAACCAGCAGATGCAGCAAGTGGGCAGCCAGCCTGGGGTGCATATACAGCAGGCCCCAAGTTGGGCTTGGTTGCCTCTTTGTTAAATGAGAACAGCTCCTGCAAGAGTACGGACTGCATGGGGGCCCATCTCAAAGCTGGGTGCTCTGACAAAGAGGGTCCACAAAACATCCTCGTTCCAGGGCGAGGCCTCTGCCTGACAGCTGGGAGTCTGGGGCACGGCACCTAGCCAGCCCCTCCCCGGCAGATACGTTAGTAGCTCCTGTGGGACACTTACACGTCATGAGAGATGTCCGGTTTCCTGTTTGGCTTTCCTACGGGCACTACCTCGAAGCCTATGTGGAATCCACTTTCTCCATGGCCACGGTCACTTAAGAAACCGAAAGTGCCATTTGATCCACCTAATGTTAAGAGTTACCAGTCGCTGTGGTCATGAAAGTGTCTAAGTATGTGAAGAAGTTAGGTAGCAGCACCTCATGGTTAAGAGCGTGGGCTTTGGAGCCAGACAGAACTGGGTTCAAATCCCAGTTCTACTATGAGTCAGACTATGTGGCCTCGAGCTACTTAGTTAATAGCCTCTCTAGCTTCAATGACAATGAAGGACTATAGTAGCACAAACCTCCCAGCGTTATTGGGAGGGTGAACGACATAACGCATATACTATACAGCACTTTACCTACCACATAATAAATGATGTAAAAGTTTTAGCATTATTATTATAAAAGCAGCAGTAGGCATACTGGTCTGGAGCCAGTCCAGCACCAGCCTACCCAGGCTGAAATCCTGGCTCTGCTTTTTACTCACTGGGTGACCTTGGGCAAGTCGTTTAGCATCTCTAAGACTCAGTTTTCCTATCTATAAAGTAAGGGTAATGAATGTTCTTATTTCAAGAGTTAAATTGTTCTTTGTGTATTTAAATAGCTGTGGATGGGTTGGGGGAAAACAAAAGGTAAAAAAAAATACAGGAACAGTCCAATGGAAAATAAATTTGGAAATCGTTGTATGCTATCTGTCCTTAGAGAATCACAATGCACCTGGCATATGACTAAAGGCTCTTAAGAAGTCCCGCAGCAAAGCAACCCTTTTAATGTTACGTAACTCCCATGTTTCTCCAAACTATGTGATCTAACCCCCCCTTTCATGGCATGTATATTAACACCTAGTAGACCAGTACCCAGAGACTACTTAGAAATATACCCCCCACCAAGTAGTATTTCAATAAATATTAGCAAACAATATTTAATATTATGCGTTAATTCACTGGGGGGATGGTGCCACAAACACGGTAGGTAAGCGGGGTCTTTGATTTTCTCTGCTTGGGTTTTCTTTTGTGGGTATGCA
>NW_020175495.1:141330-184281 GCF_003031525.2 Neophocaena asiaeorientalis asiaeorientalis
GTAGGCATCTCCAGGCTGCATGGGGAGGGCAGGTGGGTCTCTCGCAATTGTCCGTCCTTGTAGTCACTGGAATGAACGCATCGAGGACCACCACACAAGTCAGGCATAAATCAGAGGCCTTAGAGGCTTAGGCCTCTTTTCCTTAACTCTCTACTATCCAGGCTTTGAAGCGCCAGTAACTCTCATCCAAGGTCAATGGAAAAGAAGACACCAAGGCTAGCAGTGCACCCACCTCGCATTCCCACTTGAGGGGCTCAAGTGTTATTCCCTTCCCCCCCCCCACCCATCCCACCCATTCTCCCACAGTGCACAGTCACCCCATATTCTCACCCCAGTGGGGCAGGCAGTGAATACCGGGAAGAAGGTACCTGTACCCAAGCACTCGTCTGGGAGTCAGGACACCCAGCTTTTACTCTGGTGTGGCCACTAATCGGCCCCGTAACCTTAGAAAAAACCCTAGCAGAGCCCACATCTCTGGGCTCAGACTCCAGACCAGCAAAGTTGAGAGACTGACTTAGATAATTTCAAAACTTCTTTCTATCTCCAGCCTTAGCATTCATAACGAGCAGAGATTTTCGTTTCCATGTTTTAGAACAGGAAACAGGTCCAGAGAGGTCAAGTGACTTTCTTCAGGTCACACTAATAGTCAATGGCAGGTGGAAAAGCAGACAACATCTCTTGACCTCCTATCTTCCCTAACAGAGAGCTCTCCTGGTACGCCCTGTATTCTAGGAGCTCCAGACATCAAGTGAAAGGTAATTAAAACAAACTGAAGCCAAAAAAATCAGAACATACACTCTGCCTTAAGTCATCCTGCAAAATGGCCAAACAGGTTCATTTTCTGGCCTGCATTTATCCTTTGTTTGTTCATCTTTTTCCAGGTTGGGTCCCTTCTCATTCCTTCCTTTTTCTTAATACGCTCCATATATTCTTCTCACCTATTACCTAATTCCCCCTTGTTTTCAAGACCACACACACAAAAATGACCTTCATGTTGTTACAAGGTATGTCTTTGCCTGGGTTTCACACAGTGAAATTGAACAGCTTTCCTTTCTTCTCCTTTGACCGGGAACCTCCTTTTCTCTAATGTAGCAGTTTTGTAGCAGTTTTGGAACTTGAGTTCTCCGTTCAGAGCCACCTCGAAGGCTTGGTGGAAAACATTGCTGGGCCCCAGCCCCACGGTTTCTGACTCAGTAGGTCTACATTTTTCACAAGATCCCAGGTGATGCTACTACTGCCGGTCCAGGGTCTAAACTTTCAGAACCACTCTAATGAAAGAGTTCAAAACAGCCACCTTCACGTTCCTACCATCACAGCTTAGTGTCCATGGAATGTCAGCTGCAAACAGCCTTAGCTCTAAAGAAGCCTTTTGCTTTGAATCAGAAACAACAACAAAAAATGCCATTTATGTGGGGGAAACCTCATCCAAAAGTGATTTTCTCTGATTGTGCTGATTGAAAAGCAACCTTTTCATGGCACATTACCAATTCCAAAGCCTAGGAGTACACTGGAGCTCCAATAATGAGCCAGTGACGGGCACAAATAACCACAGCCTTGTTTTTGTGAGCTGACATCTAGGAAAGTTTCCTGTGGCATTTTTCTACTCTCTGATCAAGAATACGCCTTGTTGTTTGGTTTGTGGTTTGCATTCAAATCACTGAGGAACAAAGTGAGCTGAGAGGGAGCCTGCATGGTGTGTTTGGCGGGGAAAAGGTCTGGGGATCAGAGAAGCCAAGTTTCAGTCCTGGTTCTGCCAGTGTCCAGCTGCATGACCGTGGCCAGTCCTTTCCCCTCTCTGGGCCCTGCTCTTACAGCTGTGAAATGAACTCACTGGAAGCGTATGTTCCATGTAGCTTTTAAGAGGTGTGGCTAGTTTGGGAGAAAAAAAATAACAAAACGGTTCAGCGGTAAGAGACGTTTGGGACTCACTTCAATCTCTGTGCCCTTCATAGAATGTCGCCATGTACCTTGACATATTCAAGGTTCTGAGAATTTCTGAAGTAACACAACACTTTAATGTGGTTTAACTCGACATGTCCTCTAAGTATACGACCATAACACACCTTCTCATGCTATGAACATCTAGTGTACCAGCACACAAAAGGCACCAATAATCTCTGGGTGATCTTCCAACTTGAAAATGCACGGGGTCTAGCAGTTGGCTCTCAAGAATTGCAGCTGACCTCACAGAGATTGCGGAATGCTTGTGACATGGGGACAGCAGGGGTTTCATACCACCCAATCAGGGTTCTCTTAGTGTCTGGAACTTAGGCAAGGCCTCCGGTAGGCGTGCCCTTCCTCACAGTGAGGACTAGCCCATGGAGGGCTGGATCCCACGTGGTGAGATGCAGCAGTAGCTTTCTGGGGCTTTTAGGAAGGGCCTCAGACTCACACTTTCACCGGGTGCTGAAGAGGGGCTGAGGTATGTCCTGCTGGTCGGCTGCCCTTCACTGTGACCTCATCTAATGCACCCGGAGTTTTCTCACTCACTCTCCACCTTGGCTGTGGTTTCTGCCCATTTCCAACAGACCCCTCAAGCTTATGGAGCGTCAGTGTTCCCGACCCCTCCAGGATGAGTGACTTTGCTATTTCATCCCGCTGATCTCTTAAAAGCACCACCGTGTTCACTAGTCCCAGCTGAAGGTTGAGATTTCCGGGTGGGGCCGCTCTGGGGGGAAACACATGTATACAGCATCTTATAACTACACATCACTTTTCAATACAGTGTCTCATGCTATTCTTTCAACTTTTGCAAAGGATTGTTACTAAGGTATGTTTGACACATAAGGAAACTGGTACCTAGAGTGAGCTAGTGATTCGCCCAGAATTATATAGTCAGCAAGTAGCAGAGCCACAAGCTGATCCCACATCTTCTTACTCCGGGGCTCATGTTTTCCTCTTCGAGGATGTCTGTACAAAGTATTCGGAGTGCCCCAGAGCTCTGTCCTTGTACTTCTCCACTTCTCCATCTCCACTTGCCCTTCAGGTGAATTCATTTAGTCCCGTGGCTCTAAATACCCAATATAAGCAGATGACTCCCACCTTTTAGTCAGCTCTTGACCTCCAGACTCCCACGTCCGGCTGCCTGACTGACTAAGCTAGTCCCAAACTGTACCCCTCATTGCCACCACCCAACCTAATTTTCTATGATTTTCTCATTTCGGCAATAACTTCATCCTTCTAGTTATTCAGGCCAACAAATCCTTGGAGTCCCCCTTGACTCCTTACTTCCTAACACATCCCCATTTATTCCATCAGCAAATCCTCGGGGTTCTATCTTCAAAATATTCCCAGAATGTGACTACTTCCCTCCACCTCCACTGCTACCAACCTGTTCTACATTTTTAACGGGGTTGTTTTATCTTTATTACCTATTTGTAGAAAATGTTTATACATTCTTGATAAAAGTCCTTTGTCAGATATATATACTGTGAATATTTTTTCCATTCCATGGTTTGCCTTTTCATTTTGTTTACCACGTCTTTAAAAGAACAAAACATTTTTTAATGAAATCCAATTTATCGATATTTTTAGTTCTTTCTGTGTCCTCTCCTAGAAATCCTTGTCTACCCCAAGGTCATAAAGATACCGTCTTACGTTTTCTTCCAGAATCCTATAGTCTTAGCTTATAAGCTTCAGCCTACGATCTATGTAATTAATTTTTGCGTATACTGCAAAGTAGGAGACAAGGTTCATTTTTTTGGTACATTTATTGAACTTCTCCAGCACCATTTGCCTAAAAGATTTTTCTGTCCCCATTGAATCTCAGTGGAGTCCTCAATTGACCACATGTGTATGGGTCTATTTCTGGACTCTACTTTCTTCCATTAGTTGTTAGTTTATCCTTAGGTCAGTCCCTTATTCCCTCACTGCCTTGACTACCTTACTACTTTGTAGTAAGTCTTGAAATCGGGTAGTGTAAGTCTCCCAACATAGTTCTTCCTTTTTGAAGGTTGTCCTTGGCTATTCTAGGTCCTTTTGCATTAATAATAAATTTTAGAATCAGCTTGTCAATTTCCAGAAAGAAAAACCTGTAGTGATTTTAAGTAGGATTGAACTGAATCTATAGATCACTCTGTGGATAAATGATAACAGTAGTGAGTGTTCCAGTGTACAAACATGTTATATCTATTTATTTAGATTTAAAATGGTTTCCCAGTGATATTATGTAGTTTTCATTTGGACTTCCTTTGTAAAGTTATTCTTAAGTATTTTACGTTTTTGGTGCTATGGTGAATGGTATCACTTTTTAAAAACTTCATCTTCAAATTGTTCGTTGCTAGTATATAGAAATACAATAAATCTTTGTATGTTGACCTTGCATCCTGTGACCTTATTAAATTTATTTATTCATTTGTATGGCTATTTTCTATACTCATAATCATGCCATCTCAAATAAAGACAGTTTTACTGCTTCATTTCCAATTTGCACGTCTTTGTTTCTTTTCTTGCCTTACTGCACTAGTTAGAACTTCAAGTACAATATCAACTGGAAGTGATGATAACAGATATCCTTGCTTTCTTTCTCATTGTTAAGGAGGTAATGATCAATATTTCACCAGTAAAAATTATATTCACTGTATATTTGAGGGTTGAAGTCCTTTATCAAATTTAGAACTTTTCCATTCCTAATTTGCTGAAATATTTTATCATAGATGGTAAACAGTAAATTTAATCATGCATGGCAAATGGTCCCATATTAATTTTCTACTGCTATGTAACGAATTACTGTAACCATAACCTAGTGGCTTAAAACAGTACACATTTATTAGTTTTACAGAACTGTAGGTTAGAAGTCTGGCATGGAGTGGCTGGGTTTTCTGGTCAGGGTCTCGCAAGGCTACAATCAAAGTGTTGGCAGTTGCATTCTCATCTGGAACTTGGGGTCCTCTTTGAAGCTTCAGAGATGTTGGCAGAATTTAGTTCCTTGTGGTTGTAGGGCTGAGGCCACTCACAATAGGCAGTTTACATCACAGCAGCCTGCCCTAATTTTAATTTTTATTATCTTTTGCCTGGACTGTTGAAATAGTGACCAACACTAGATTCTCTCTTATTCATGCTAAAATTTACATGTGATTATGCCACTCCTTAAAAAAACCTCTGATGACTTCCCACTGCCCACAGAAAGAGGCCTAAACTTCTTCATATGGTACTAAAAGCTTGTCATGTTATGACCCTGACCTCCCTCTCCAGTTGCCAGCCATAACCAGCCTGGAGTTCTAGGATACGCCGTGCACTGTGACTTGTTTGTCCTGGCTTATGTTATTTCTTCTACCTGGAATGTTAGAAGTCATCTCCCTACTTCCTGGCACCACACATGGCTCTTCCATCTGGAGAATTCTTTTTTTTTAAAATTAATTAATTAATTAATTAATTAATTTTTGGCTGTGTTGGGTCTTCGTTTCTGTGCGAGGGTTTTCTCTAGTTGCGGCAAGCAGGGGCCACTCTTCATCGCGGTGCGCGGGCCTCTCACTATCGCGGCCTCTCTTGTTGTGGGGCATAGGCTCCAGACGCGCAGGCTCAGTAGTTGTGGCTCACGGGCCTAGTTGCTCCGTGGCATGTGGGATCTTCCCAGACCAGGGCACGAACCCGTGCCCCCTGCGTTGGCAGGCAGATTCTCAACCACTGCGCCACCAGGGAAGCCCCCGTCTGGAGAATTCTTATTCATATGTTCAGGCTCCACTCAGATGTCACCTCCTCTGTAATGCCTCGTCCTTGATTGCCACAGGCAAAATCAGTCATTTTCCTCTCCGCGTATCTAATTTGGGGCACATGCTATTGTAGTTGAGTATCTGTCTCCTCCTAACAATCTGTAGCAATCCTGAGGGTTGAGACAATATTTTATCCATTTTCTGAGGAAGACTACTCTGGACTAGGCCCTGTGGAGAGGCTGCAAGTACAAAGATGAGGAAGATGTGGAATCTAAAAAAATGGTACAAACGAATCTATTTACCAAACAGAAATAGAGTCACAGATGTAGAAAATAAACTTATGGTTACCAAGGGGGAAAGGGGGGGGAGGGATAAATTGGGAGATTGGGATTGACATACACACACTACTAGATATAAAATAGACAACTAATAAGGACCAACCGTATAGCACAGGGAACTCTACTCAATGCTCTGTAATGAACAATATGGGAAAAGAATCTAAAAAAGAGTGGATATATGTATATGTATAACTGATCCACTTTGCTGTGCACCTGAAACTAACACAACATTGTAAATCAACTATACTCCAATAAAAATTAATTTAAAAAAGATGAGGAAGACAGTCAAGAGGGAAATTCTGAGCAATAAGGAGGCAATCAGTCACAGTACAGCGTGACATGGACTGGGCAAGAGGGATGCACAAAGTGCTGCTGGATATCGGGAAGGGAGAATTTAATTCTTCTGGGGTGAGTGTGGAGGTGGAAGGAGTCAGGGAAGGCTTCACAGAGGATGCTCCATTTGTATTAGAGGCATCTGTACTGGATGTGGGGAGAAGAAATGGCGATAACATTCTGTAGAAGCAAAGACCCAGAGGTCTGTGAGTGCACAGTGTGTAGCTGGAGAAGATCTCAGCCCAAGCACAAGTGGAGTTAAAACGCTAAATAGCAAAACTTCACATTTTATGATACAAGCTAACTCCACTAGTGGTGGTTTCCTGGAGTGCTGTGCTAGGGAGGATTTTTTAAAATTGAGATGTAATTCATATACCATAAAATTCACCCTTTTAAAGTGTACAATTGGATAGCTTTAGTATATTCACGGAGTTATGCATCTATCACCACAATCTAATTTTAGGACATTTTTACCACCCCCCAAAAAAACTCTTACCCATTAAGCAGTCACTCCCCATTCTCCTCTCCTCCCAGCCCCTGGCAACCACCAGTGCCCTTTCTGTCTCTATAGACTTGCCTATCCTGAACGTTTCACATAGATGGACTCATACACTATGTGATCTTTTGTGTCTGGCTTCTTTCACTCTGTGTAATGTTCTCAAGGTTCATGCATGTTGTAGGATGTGTCAGTACTTCATTCCTCTTTAGAGCTGAATGAAATTCCATTGTGTGGGTGTACCACATTTTGTTTATTCATTTATCAATTCTGAGAAGGATTCGAGGCCAACTCGAGAGCAGCAGGCAAAAGAGCTGTCTGCCAAGGTGCTGGGTGAGAGAGGGCTACAGGGCTTCCCAAGGGCCACAAACTTTTCATCCTGCTAATAGAGGACTGGCATATTCGCAACTACTGCCTAACACCCAGTGTGATTCAAGAAGTCTAACAAACTGATAAAATTGTATGCTTGAGGAAACATGGTGCCTGATAGATAGACTATCTTCTAAGAGATGTCCACATATGTATGTGCAGGATCCTAAGAAGTGAGAGCTAGAAGTGTGGCCAGGGATTATCTGAGCTCCCCTCTTTGTTTTCTTTTTTAAAAAGTAATCAATGCCACCAACAGCCTTTCTAAAATTACATCATTTCTTTTTTACACAATAGCCTGGGGACTTCTGAACACTGAGAGACATTTTATATAGACCAGGGGAGAACGACTAAAAAGCCCTACCGCAAGTAGAGATGGAAGTAGATGTGCCGGGAAACGCTGAGGCAAGACAACAGCAAAAGAATGATGGTCTGGCTTCCTGGTGGCTTTCCACTTCCTGTCCCAGAGTTCTGTGAGGCTCCAAAGAATCCTTATAATGCTAGCTGACGTGAGCTTCTGTTATTTGCAGCAAGCTGCGGAAACTCATGGGAAAGTTTCTCTAGCCCAAATCGTTCAGGCTGAGGAAAGCCCTCCCTCCTTAGACTCAAGTATGTGTTTATCCAAATGACCCCAGGGGACCGGGATTCAGATGCACATTCAGAGATGCTTGTTTATCAGTGGTATGTAGAGAATGTTGTTTCCCACTTACAAGATCCAGAAATCCTGCTTAAATATCCATGTACCCATCACTAAACATCCTTAACCTTTTCTTGGAGGGCTTCTGATGAATAGAAATTTTATAATACTTGGATGGAGGAAAATGAAAATAATATAAATTTATTGTTTGAAGAGCGAAACTACAAGTTAATCCAAAGATGAAAATGATTTGGAAATGCAAAATATTAAACAATCGGGAATATACTGAGAAAAGTAATCTCCATGCAAAAAGCCCCAGTTCAACTGGCCTCAAAGCAAGACCCTATGAAATGATCCTGGTTGTGTGCCTCTGATCAAACTAAGAGGTAAATAAAGACACATAGAAACATGCACTGACCTCTTAAAAACAAACTGAAAATGGTGAAAAGAAAACTACATTAAAAAGAAAGAATCTTTATTTTAGTGCTAATAAACCCGGTTTTATTTTGCCCTCAGCATTTTCAAATGAGGGCGGGAGTAGGGCAAAACCTAGGCAAAGTTTCTCAAAAACAAAACATGCATAGGCCTCCTTCCCTTCTTTGAAAAAGAATCAGTGCTGACTCTATGCAGACACCTGCTACCTGGCACTCAGCCAACTTGCTAACCAATGCCATGTTTCAGCCCAATTAGCTAAGCACGTGTCATCCAGAATGCGTTAATTATTCCTGGTGATTTCCCAAAGTATCTGGTGGGATCATTCAAGGAAAGGTGGACATAACCTTCTTTCACAAGGATCTTTACTAAGGAAACCCCATTGCATGCATTCTTGAAAGTCCCAGAGACATCCGTACAAATGCATAATGTCAGAGCTGGAAGGAACCTTCGAGAGTCTCATTATCCACACCCCTCATCAAGGGGAGAAACCAGGCTGCTCCACAAAGCCTCCGACAAAGTATGAGTAGAGAGAAGATAAATATAAAAATGAAAAACATTTAAATGATGTCACTATTTCAGACACACTGCAGGGACGGAAAATACTTGTCATGGAATTTTTGCAAATTAAGTGATAAGAATTCACTTACTACCTTGGTTTACTGGATACAAAAAGGCAGAATTAGAGGGGACAGGAACTAATAGTGTCAAATCCTTGCCTGCCATTTCTTCTCAGTAGCATTCTTGTGCCTCAGTGTCTCCATCTGTAAACTGGGCAGCAGGGAACTTTGTGAGTTCGATAAAAGGACATCATGATTGCAAGCACAGGAGCTTTGAATCTGTCTTTGCCTTGGATATGATGGTGCATTTGATAGGAGGACTTGGATTTTTTTTTCCAATGTCAGGTCCCAAAGATTAGTAATATGCTTCAAAATAGTCGAATTTTCCTTCCTAACATGAGGGGATCTGATATTAGATAATGACAGCCAAACAGCTAGAAAAGACAAGCACTTAATATTTTATTCTGATTTTCTTTTCTGAATATTAATACTAGTTGTCACTTATCGAGCACCTATACGTAAAAGACAATGGGTGAAGCACATTCCCTACTTTATTTCACTGAATCCTCCCAGCCACCCAATGAGGTAAATTCTAGAATTATTTCCATCTTACAGATGGAGAAAGAGGTGAAATGACTTGCCCAAGGCCACACATCTTCTGAGGGGCAGAACTGGATGAACTTTTTCCAAAATTTACAATTTGTTGTTCTGGATTCAATGTAAGACTTTTGAGATCTCTAAAATATGATATCTTAATAATAAGGCATTAACACAGAATGCTATTGAATAGTTCAGCAATCTTCAAAATATCTAGAATGTTAGAGTTACTTCCCAAACTAGATTGAAGGTGGATTGAGGTTCAGGGCTTATGCCTAATGAAGAAGGAAAAATGAGTCTCACATTTATTCATTCCTTACGTATTAGTCTACAGGCATGCCCCCAGGAGATTTGAGAGGCTCTCATGTGCATTATGTCACTTAATTACCAGCAGAACCATATAAGGTGTCATCATTTACATGCTGCAGATGAAGAAACAGGATCAGAGAGTTCATGTAACCTACCTGAGGTCACACAGCATGTAAAAGGCAGAGTGGTGATTGGAATCCAGATTTCTGATTACAAGTTCATGTTCTTTCCACGATATCATGTTGCCTTTCATACACTCATATAAACCTCATGTAATATACCATATGCCCTGAAGCAGCACCTATACATACTAGGTATTTAATTCAGTGGCTGCTTGAATAGAAAATGAACAATTAGTGTGACATAGGCAGTGTTTTAAGTACTTTACAGGTTTCAAACTACTTTTAGTCTCATGACAATCCTGTGAGGTTGGTTCTATTATCTCAACTTTACAAATGGAGAAAGGAAGGTTTACAGGGATCAAGCAACTTCCCCAGGGTCATCCTACCAGGAAGTGATTTATCTTCTACCCAGTTCTGACTCAATTTTTGGTATTCTATGCAGATAATGGTAAAGAATGTCTCTTCCCTTGGCATCCCGATGGTCCGAAGGAAGACAAGAATGAGGAGGAGCCGGTAAATACAAAAGGTGTAGCTCCGCTCTTAACGGAATGGAGCGTAGAGGTGGACGGGGTGGAAGGAGAGGGCGCACCGCACCTGGAAGTCAAGTCAGTCAAACCAAAGGTCCACAGACAGCACCTCAGTAACAGACCGGAGACTGTGCAAGCTTTCACCAGCAACAGATAGTGGTCTTGTCGAACTGTACCCTTTTTTTGGTGGTGTTCACTGCTAACTTTAGCAAAGAGAAATAAGGGGAGCAGAGGGTCTGTTTCGTCAAGTCAATATGGATTCCATCAAAAGGCATAAGGGAAGTCCCTCCCCAAGTAGCAGGTTGGTGACATCGAGTGCCCACGATTCAGAAACTCATTCATTCGAAGTTATTCACCTTGGCATTCATTCTTATCACTTCCTTCAACCCCATTCTTGTCTTTCGATGATTTCCATAGAAAATTATGTTGGCGAGAATGCAAGATATGGGCAAACCGTGGCCTTAGTCATGCACATCGGCTACAGAGCCAGCACAGCCGGAGAAGAGAGTTGCTCTACAGATCTCAAAGGCAACAGACAACACTGTCCTCATCAAACTGATCAAAATGTTAGATTTAATTATACAAATATAACAACTTAGTGGCCTTTCACAGTACTCTCCCCAAGGACTGTTGGGTCAGAAAGCCAATTCATTCTGTTGCTTGATTGCTTTAAACTATTATAAACTGTTCCCTTGGGAAGAGTAGGAAATCAGTTATGATCTTTTGTCTCTCATCCGAGGTACAGGAAAGGCACTATTCTAGTGAATGAGCCACAGATTTCCCCCTGATTTCCCTCTCAATTCCTCAATTAGGTGACTGTTACCATGAAAGCTGCAGAGACTTAACAGATGGAGGCTGTCCTCGGAAGTGGCCGAGGGACCACGGAGGCTTGTAAACGATGGCACTGCCCCCATAACATCTGGATGAGCAGTTAGCTCCTAATTCTTACCATGGCCCAGCTTCCCTTGCCTCTCTGGCCAGGCACCAATGTGAGAGTGTGGCTTCTGGAAAGCAGAGATGTTCATTGGGCTCTAATAACTCTCTTCCAATGGCTGGTCATGGACACTTCTGTTCTCCTCTCTACAAAGATGACAGCCATCCCTTGCATAACTAACCACCCCACTGTGTGCCCAATTCATAGCTCTGCAGATGTGATCTGCTTGTGCCCACTGTCCACATGGAGCTAGGGGTACCAAATAAATGAATAGATATCCACTTTTGCCCATAGAGACTATAAGTGGGGTCTGAGAGCGGCAGAGCCCTGGAGGGGGGCGTGGGGGAAGGGTTAGGCTGAATGGGAGAAAAGGTTCTTCTCTGTAATGTGTTTCATTTTCCTCCATGGGAGAGCAGAGGGCTTAGTTCTTTTTTTATTTTTAAACTTTCAATTAATTTATTTTTAAGTGTATATGTCAATGATCTTTAATAC
The DNA here is from genome assembly GCF_003031525.2 of Neophocaena asiaeorientalis asiaeorientalis. Lineage (NCBI taxonomy): Eukaryota > Metazoa > Chordata > Mammalia > Artiodactyla > Phocoenidae > Neophocaena > Neophocaena asiaeorientalis. The sequence continues at coordinate 153,125 of NW_020175495.1, forward strand.
ATTGACAGAGTTGTACAATCATCACCACAATTCAAGAACCTTCTATCACCTCAAAAGATCTCTTATGCCCATTTTTTGTCATTCCCTATTCCCACTCCCAGGCAATCACTAACCTGCTTTTCTTTGTCTATGGATTTGCCGTTTCTAAACATGTAATGTGAAAGGAATCATAAAGCATGTGGCCTTTTCTGACTGCTTTTCTTCTCCTAGTATAATATTTTAAGGTTGTAGCATATACATTAGTAGTCCATAGCTGTCCCCTTCCCCTAAACACTAGCCCCTCCAGCGTGGACACATGTACCTCACTCAGTTAATTCCTACTCATCCCTCGGATCTCTGTTTAAAACGTATTCCCTCAGAAAATCCTGCCCTGACCTTTCAGGCTGGGTCTGACTTTCCCTTACGTGCTCTCTTAGCACCTCCATCAGAGCTCTTATTTAGTGTGTACTTAGTTCATGACATATGTAACTACTTCTTTATTGCCTGTCTCAGCTTTCAAAGACTATTCAGCAATGAAAAGAAATGGACTACTAATGTATATGCTACAACCTTAAAATATTATACTAGGTGTTAAGTGTTAACACTTAGGACTCTCGACCTTGTTAGGGCAGCAGACAGATGCAGTCAGGAGGGCTTGGGAGTCTAGGTGGGCTCCAGGTGGGATGAACTGGCTATACCACTTGCTAACTAGAGATACGAATCTGAGCAAGTGACAAACCCTTTGCGCCTCACACTCTTCATCTGTAAACTGGGTCCAGTGATTGCTACCTCATAGAACTGTGGGAGGGTTCATTATTGAGCTAACGCGTGTACAGGGCCTGGCACAGTGTTTGTGTGGGAAGGTACTGCTTCTCTCACCCTCTTGCCTCTTTCCCCTCTAACACTAGCTATTAGAAGCTAATGAAGCATAATTTTAATATCTTCTGTGGTTATTCATTGAAGTTCCCTCAATTTAAAAAGTGGATTAGTTGAACAGTTTAGTGGCTCTAAGGTGCTCTTCTGTGAGGTGGCCTGCAAAGTTTTCCCTCTAGAGATCATGAGTCCTCAGCAACAACGAGTTCCCAGCTGAACTAAAGGAATGATTGGGGGATTCTGCCAGCAGCTCAGGGAGCTACTGTGTGTCGTGGGTAAGAGATTTTCTCAGGACCCCAGAATTCATCCCTTGGAAGTGGCTGCTTATTCTGCCTGCATTCAATACCTGCTCTCCATGCCTACTACACCCTTTTTGTTTTTTGTCATATGAAGGTCAAAGTAGTAGAGACACTGTGTTCTCTAGGCCAGAGGTCTCTGAGCAGAGCATACTGAAAAGGTGTATGAGATACATCCAAGCGATGAGTTAGGCCTGTGGTCCAGGCACAAGGGGAGGCAGACGGGAGAGAGGCAGGGGACAGGGAAGGGGGGGTGGTGGTGGAAGAAAAGCCTAACTAACAGCCGTATTCACTTGTTTTTCCAGTCCCCTGGATTTAAATGCCATCGATATGTTGAGAAGTCCTAAACCTAATCTCTAACCACGACCATTCCCTAAATTCCACACTCACGTATATACCTCCAACTGAACATCTCCACTTGAATATCGAATAGCTATCTTCAGCCCAGTACATCCACAACTTAATGATGAACCCCACCCTCCAAGACACGATCCTCCCTCAACTGTTACCATCTCCATAAATGGGATCGCCATTCATCTACTTGCTCAGACCAAACATCTTCGAGTTACCCTTGACTTTCTTTTTGCTAGCATCTTTTGTCTACCCCATCGAAAATCTTATCAACTCTTCCTTCAACATACATCCAGATTATAACCGTGTCTCCGCAGCCCCATCACTGACCCTTCAGTCTAAGCCACTAACACCTCTTACCTTTATTACTGGGGTAACCTCCTAAAATGTCCCCCTTGCTGACATCCTTGTCCCCAACTGTCTATTCAACATGGGAGCCAGAGTGGTCCTCATAAGTCAAAAGTCAGTTCATGCCACTCCTCTGCTCAAAACCTCTCAATAACGATCCATCTCAGAATAAAGTTCAAAGCTTTTGCTAGAGACTGCGAGGCCCTATATGATCGGGCTCCCCTCTGCCTTCCTGAGTTCATATCCCACCACTCTCCCCACACTTGGAACTAGTTTCTCTGTGATTTCCCTCTACAAATTCTCTGGCTTCCTTAAGAACCTTCCCACATTTTCCTCTTTGCAGATCATTTGTAGTTGCAGTCAGAGTGGCATTTCAGAGAGCTTCCCAGCCTTCCTGAATTGTCTTCTCTTGCAGTGTCTCATGCTATGGACTGGGACGTCAGACTTTCCTCAGCCATCCCCCTTCTGGAGGTCAAAGACCGTGGTTTTTTGCTCACTCCCTCTTTAGGTTTTTATCACTTCTACCTCCCAAAAGATTCCCCCTGTTGGTCAGAATTAGGCATAAAGCCACAGTCCCTCTAGTTGTTTTCTCTAGGAAACTGTCGGCACAATTTTAATAACTTTTCAGCTGCTCCCTGGTCAGGTGAGCGATAACATCCCCCATAGAATACCTATAATATCTACTATCAGATTCAAAGATTTGCAAGCCCATGCATTCTTAAAAAAATAATAACATGCACATGGTATAAAATCAACTAGTCTAAACACAAATTGAGTGAAAACTGACTATCCCTCCTTCTTTACCGGTTCTCCAGTTACTGTCCAGAGGCAACCGCTTTCCCCAGACCCCTGTGGACCCTGTCAAAGAGAACTCTGTTATTTTGCGGAAATGATCCACACCCATTGTTTTAAAGGAAAATCAAACCATTCAGAAACAGTTCATAGCAGCACTAATTACAATACCCAAGACATGGAAACAAACCTAAATGTCCATCAACAGATAAATGGATAAAGAAGTTGTGGTATACACACACACACACACACACACACACACACACACACACTGAAATACTGCTCAGCCATAAAAAAGAATGCAATAACACCATTTGCAGCAACATGGATAGACCTAGAGATTATCATACTAAGTGAACTAAGCCAGAAAGAGAAAGACAAATACCATATGATATCACTTATATGTGGAATCTAAAATATGACACAAATGAACATATCTATGAAACAGAAAGGAACTTACAAATATAGAGAACAAACTTGTGGTTGGCAAGGGAGAGGGGGAGTGGGGGAGGGATGGATTGGGAGTTTGGGGTTAGCAGGTGCAAACTATTATATATAAGATGGATAAATAACAAGGTCCAACTGTACAGCACAGGGAACTATATTCAATATCCTGTGATAAACCATAATGGAAAAGAATATGAAAAAGAATATATATATATCTGACTCACTTTGCTGTACAGCAGAAATTAACACAACATTGTAAATCAACTATACTTCAATAAAATAAATTTTAAAAAACCAGACACAGAAAAAGACCTTTCAAAAAATCTAAAATAAAATGACACCATTCAGAGATAACAATATTAATATTTTAATATATCCCTCTACACCCTAGACATCTCTCCCCACCTCCTCCAACGGCATATAAGTAGAACCATAACGTACATCTTGTTGCATTTCTTGCCTTTTTCACTTAACATAATGTCATGGACTTCTTTCCATATCAACACCTATATATCTAAGTGAATGTCAATTTAGTATACAGTATGACTTCACCCCCTCTCCTAGCAGATATGCTCCTTTGTGATACGGGCAGCCCCTTCTGCCTCCAGGCTTTAGGCTGGCCCCACTAAATTCCAGTGAGTACTGTGATCTCACATGTGTTGTCCTCCATTAGACCTTCAGGCTGGCTTTGCATATCACATGGGTCAAGTCATAAAAATTCCAGGATCTAAGTTTTATTTTCCAGTCACTTCCAATCGTTATTCTCATGGCAGTATTATTTATTGTTAGGACCTTCAGAGTCGTCTTCAGGGTGGAAAAATTATATGTAGGTCTCACGGGACAATGTGCTAAGAAAAGTATGTAGGCATCATTAGTTTTTAACGCATTTATTGAGCATCTACTATGTGACAAGCACTGTTGTAGCAATAAACAAAAACAAAAATTCTTGTCCTTGTGCAACTTATTTTCTAGTGGGACTAGACAAACGGTAACCAAAGAAATATATCAGATGGTGATAATTGCTAAGAAGAAAAATAGAGCAGGGTAAGGGGCAGAGAGTGATCACAGGGGTGGTTATAGGTATATGTGTGTGCTGTTTCACCCTCAGTACTAGGGATGACTTCTCTGATGAGAAGACAATTGGCAAGATATCTAAATGAATTGAGGGGCAAGTCCTGCAAATATCTGGGTAAAGAGCATTCCTGGCTGAGGGTTCAGGAAATGCAAAGGCCCTGATTTGAGGATATGCTTAGCATCTTTAAGGAACAGCATGGGGCTTCATTATGTTCTGAGCAAGAACAAAGTCAGGGGAGAGGTATGCTGCTTGGGACTGAAGGAGTAATGTTGATGGAATTCAAGAATGGCAGAACTCCAAATCTGTTGTCTTCTCTGAAAAAGGCAACGAGCTTCAGACTGAAAAGGTTAGAAAAGAACTTTAGTGAGTCAGCGGAAGACCAAAATTGAGATGAGAGTGTAAGAGAACACATAGGAGATATATAAATGAGTTTGAAAGTCCTTACTCAGGTGACTGTGTCCCCAAAGGAGAGAGCTTAGATAAAAAAGAAAACACACACACACACAGAATGTTATCATGCTATCATGTCAGAGTTTGAGGAATCAGAGAAAATAGGAGAGAACCTGAAATCAAGGAAATAAATACTTATTTTGATTTTCAAAAGTGGCAAACGGTTAGATGATTCTGGACATTACAAATTTATGAGCATGATGTTGATATCGGATAAAGCTATAAAAATGGAAAATTAAATGGATGGTTTAGGTGCACCTAATAGAATTTGTAGTGGTTGCCAGGGTCATAAATGATCATTGGGACCAAAATAGGTTCACTAGGGACAAGGCATATCTGACTAACCTCAACTCCTTCTTTGGCAGGGTTTCCAGATTGGTAAACCTGGAAACATAGTAGGCAGAAAATCTGGACAGCATCAAGGCATTTGTAGGTACTGTCACTTGGATGTTGAGCTGGAAGTAATCTGCTGGTGGTGTGCCACTGAAGTCTGTCTTGGTCAATGATTTTTTTTTCTTTTTTTTTTTTTTTTTTTTTTGCGGTACGCGGGCCTCTCACTGTTGTGGCCTCTCCCGTTGCAGAGCACAGGCTCCGGACACGCAGGCTCAGCGGCCATGGCTCACGGGCCCAGCTGCTCTGCAGCATGTGGGATCTTCCCAGACCGGGGCACGAACCCGTGTCCCCTGCATCGGCAGGCGGACTCTCAACCACTGCGCCACCAGGGAAGCCCTGGTCAATGATTTTATTGATGACTTGCATCAATAGAAGGCCACTTATTAGACTTGGATATGACACAAAGCTGGAAAGGCTAGTAAATATCTTGGTTGACTGAAATGGGATCCCAAAATAATGTGACTTAGAAGAATGATAGGCAGAATTTAGACCAATGAAGTTTAATAGAGTACATGATTTTGCATTTGAGCACAAAAAGCACTCATGATAAGGAGCTTCAAGTTTTAGTTGACTATAAATTCTCCAGTGTGATATGGCCACCAAAAGAGCAAATGTGACCTTAAGACTTCATCATACTGGAAGAACATCTTTAAGATACTAGACAGTGAGTTCTCCGGAGGCAGGGACCCTGTTGAGCTTGTTCACTGTCACATATCCATGATCTAGCGTGGTGCCTGCTGCATGGTATGTACTCACTGATTGAATAATGTGGTGGCCCTGCTTTATTCTGCCTTGGTCGTCTCATAGCTAGATTTCTACTGTCAGATCTGTCTACTGCACTTTGATGGAGATATTGACAAACTGCAGAGTGAGCAGGATGGTGAAAGGAATAAAAACCATATCCTACTGAGTCAATCAACAACTATATACTAAGTGCTAGATAAAACATGCCCAGTCCCTGCCCTCATGAGGCTTACATTTATTTGGAGAGATAGACAGACTCATAAACAGACAGCTAATCATCTTTCAGGGTAAAAAGATCATGATGGAGATGGGAAGGAGGGTTCTTTTCGAGATGATGGTCAGGGAAGGCCTCTCTGAGGAGCTGATATTTAAGCAAAATGAAGTAAGTAAACAAACCTTGCTGCTTTCTGAGGGAAGAGCATTTCTGGTAGGAGGAAGAAAAAGTGTACAGTCATTGAGACAAGAATATGCTGTACATGTTTGAGGAACAGAAGGAAGCCATGTGGCACAGGTGAGGAGCAAGTGATTAGGCTAGAGAAGAAGCCAGGGCCTCTTTATGAGAAAAGTCACAAAAGCTGGGAACATTCAGACTGAATGGTAGGGGAGGGGGGAGTGGGGTGGAGCTTCAGAAAAGGAACAGGCCATCTTCAAATACTTACAGGCCTGTGGTGCATAAGAGAGAGTAAATGTGTTCTGGAAGGCACCACTGGACTCCCATTGGATCAATGGGTTGAATCTACTGAAAAATTTCTGTTCAGTAAAAAGAACTTTATATCTGTCAGAACTATTTCCAGATGGACTGGGCTATTTCATAGAACAGTCATCACCATGTCACTGGAGAGATCTGAAGTGAGCTGAGGCTACCTCCCCACTTGGAGGGGCAGGGGGAGACCTGGAAGGGATATTCAAGGCTCAGGTGGGATTAGATTTGATGCCCTTTAAGGTGTGAGATTCTAGTAGTCTAAAGTTATTTCCTGAGATAACACTCCCTTGATACTAATTACGGTCAAGGTAAATACTTGCTCGCTGATGGATCCAAGATTACACACGATGCTTAAGCTGAATTTAAGAGTTAAGACACTGAATCAAAATGTCAGAAAGCATCTGGAGGTCTTTTCATGCAATATGTAAGTGAAAAGGGTCTAGGAGGTACCAGATTGACTGAAGTTAATACTTACTATGTCTGACTACAGAAATGTCCTTAAATCGATGTTACTGGTGATAACTAAGGATAGGGTAGTCCCCCCACCCCATGTCTCTTTCCCTTGGACAACTCAGCGCCAATCACAGGAGCATTTCCAGCCATTCTTGCTCAGATTCCCTTGATGGCAGCAGTGTAAATAATCAGCACTGTTTGCCTCTGTTTAAAAACATGTCCTCCTCACCGTTCAAAAACTCATTCTTCTTCAACGCTGAGCCTACGGGGGCTGTTCAGTTATGAGGTCATTCTGAAAGAATTCTGAAAGAAAAAAAAATGCATCGGCCTCTGCCTAAACGGTTAGAATGGGTTGTTAGAATGGGCCTGAATATATCAAATAACTGCAGTCCTCCACTTCCTTCTGGATCGACCTCAAAGACGGCTTTTTTTTAAACTATAGAACTGAGAACTATTGAGTTAAATTTTAGAAGTTTAAACTTCAGTGACTTAGACAAATGTGTAAGAGGTCCATGGTGAATTTGAATTCATCAAATGGCATCTTCCAATTGTGGAGGCCCAGGGAATGAAAGGAGGACCATTTTAATACTAAGTTGAGATAAAACAGAATTAAACAATTAAATGTGCTTCCTGGCCCCCTTCCCCCCACAAAGAAACTCATAACAAAATATATATATTTAAATTTTCCCTTCTTTTGGATTGTAAATGCTTTCCTCTCCTACTATGGTTGATAAAGAACGGATCACAAGGTTACATAAAGAATACAAAATATTTATCTCTTTCTTTTTAAATACAAAGAAGTATAAATAAAAAAGAAATAACTCACAGAAAAGAACTTAAGCAAGCACTTCACAGATGAGGAAATGTAAATGACCTATATACATATGAAAAGATGCTCAACCTCAACAGTGATCAGAGAAATGCAAATTATAACCCTAATGAGGTACCATATTGCCTGATAGGTAGGAAAATTTTTAAAGACTGATAACATTCAGAGTGGATGAAGCTCTGGGGAAAAGGGCATTCTTTTACTTTTTTTTTTTTTTTTTTTTTTTCAGTAACTGGGCCTCTCACTGTTGTGGCCTCTCCCGTTGCGGAGCACAGGCTTCGGGCGCACAGGCCCAGCGGCCATGGCTCACAGGCCCAGCCGCTCCACGGCATGTGGGATCTTCCCGGACCGGGGCACGAACCCGTGTCCCCTGCATCGGCAGGCAGACTCTGAACCACTGCGCCACCAGGGAAGCCCAAGGACATTCTTATATACTGATAAACTAGTACAACTTTTTTGGAAGGGAAATCAGAAATATCCATCAATATTCTCAAGGCATATAACTTTGAGTCAAACATTTCACTTCTAGGAATCTGTCCTGCAAAAATACTCATATAAGTGTAAAAATGTATGTATAAGGTCAGAATCATTGCAATATTATTTGTAATGGTGAGAAATTTGAGAGGAAGCTAAATATTCATTAGTAAGGAACTGGTAAAATAAAATATGGCACAAACTCCGGAATACTAATGCTGCCATTACAAAAAGTTAGTAGATCTGCATTACTGACATACAAGGATGTCCACAATATACTGGTATATCACTGAGTTAGAATAGAGCAAGCTGTTTAATAGTATTCATTGTATGATCCCACTTCTGTTTTAAATATTTGTGTTTATAAATACACACATATATACATAAGTATATAAATGTGTATATTTATGCATGTATATTTATAGGTCTGTGTGTACACACATACATACGTGGGTCACACATATGTGGGTCACACATATGTGTGCATATGTGTGTGTATTTGTACAATCAGAAACAATGACTGGGGTGTGTGTGTGTGTGTGTTTGCATAAAAAAGGACTGGATGGATCCCTATCAAACTGTTAACAGTGATTATTCTTGAGGAGTGGAAGTGTAGAAAATGACTAAAAAATAAACTTTCATTGTAACTGTATAAATGTCAATAATACTATTAATAGCTAACATTTATTGAACACTTTACTATATACTAGATACATAAATGTTTGGTAAGTATTAACTCTTAATCTCCATAATAATGCCAGGAGGTTAATACGACTATTATCCATATTTTAGAGATGAGGTAACAGGCACAGAGAGGCTAGGGAATTTACTCAAGCTCCGTGTGGCTTGTCTGCAGTCTGGCTCCAGGGCCTGTATTATCATGGATTATTATTTTTTTTAATAATTCACATACACTTCTTTTGTACATTTTAATTTCCTGCAATCCCCACACCCAGAAGTAACCACAAGAAATCTCCCATTGCGGAGCACAGGCTCCGGACGCGCAGGCTCAGCGGCCGTGGCTCACGGGCCCTGCCGCTACGCGGCATGTGGGATCCTCCCAGACCGGGGCACGAACCCACGTCCCCTGCATCGGCAGGCGGACTCTCAACCACTGCGCCACCAGGGAAGCCTGGCATTTTTTTCCTCCAGTTTTTTTTCTATATACTTTTAATGTGATAACACAGTAAATACAACACTGTGTTCTTATTTTCTCAATTTATATTACTTCACAAACTCTTCCCCTGATATTTTCATGACAACCCAAAGAAAATTCCCAATGTTTATAAATATATTTTGAAGGATATAAAATATTGCATCATTTGCATGTATCATACATTTACTTAAACATTCTCCCACTGTTATTTCTAATATTTTTGAAATAAAAAGTTAACATGATAAACAATTCTGTGCATAATTTTTAGTCTACTTCCCTTCAGATAGACCCTCTTAGAATTGGAGTTAGAAATGGAGTCACTGGGTCAAAGGGAAACACATTTAAAGATTTTTTTTAATTGAAGTATAATTGATTTACAATGTTGTGTTAGTTTCAGGTGTAGAGCAAAATGATTCAGTTATATATATATATATATATATACATATACACACACACACACATATTCTTTTTCAGATTCTTTTCCATTATAGGTTATTAAAAGATAGTGAACAGAGTTCCCTGTGCTATATAGTAAATCCTTGTTATTTATTTTATATACAGTAGTGTGTATCTGTTAATCCCAAGCTCCTAATCTATCCCTCCCCTCCTTCCCCTTTGGTAACCATAAGTTTGTTTTCTATGTCTGTGAGTCTATTTCTCTTTTGGAAATAAGTTCACTTGTATCATTTTTTTAGATTCCACATATAAGCGATATCATATGATATTTGTCTTTCTCTGTCCGACTTACTTCACTCAGTAATCTCTATAATCTCTAGGTTCATCCATGTTGCTGCAAATGGCATTGTTTCATTCTTTTTTATGGCTGAGTAATATTCCATTGTATATACGCACCACATCTTCTTTATCCATTCATCTGTCAATGGATACTTAGGTTGATTCCTTGCCTTGGTTATCGTAAATAGTGCTGCAATGAACATTGGGGTGCATGTATCGTTTCAAATTAGAGTTTTCTTCTTTTCCAGATATATGCTCAGGAGTGGGACTGCTAGATCATATGGTAGTTCTATTTGTAGTTTTTTGGGTTTTTTTTGCGGTACGTGGGCCTCTCACTGTTGTGGCCTCTCCCGTTGCGGAGGGGCCCAGCCGCTCTGCGGCACGTGGGATCTTCCCAGACTGGGGCACGAACCCGTGTCGCCTGCATCGACAAGCGGACTCTCAACCGCTGCGCCACCAAGGAAGCCCATATTTGTAGTTTTTTAAGGAACCTCCATACTGTTCTCCATAGTGGCTGTACCAATTTACATTCCCACCAACAGCATAGGAGGGTTCCCTTTTCTCCACATTCTCTCCAGCACTTATTATCTGTGGACTTTTTGATGATGGCCATTCTGACTGGTGTGAGGTGGTACTTCACTGTAGCTTTTTTTATTATTATTATTTATTTACTTACTTACTTGGCTGTGCTGGATCTTAGTTGAGTCACGTGAGATCTTCGTTGCCGCGTGCAGGATCTTCGTTGCAGCATGCAGGCTCTTAGTTGTGGCACGCAGACTCTTAGTTGCAGCATGCATGTGGGATCTGGTTCCCTGATCAGGGATGGAACCCGGGCCCCCTGCATTGGGAGCACGGAGTCTTAACCACTGGACCACCAGGGAAGTCCCCTCATTGTAGCTTTGATTTTCATTTCTCTAATAATTTGCCATGTTGAGTATCTTTTCATGTGCCTCTTGGCCATCTGTATGTCTTCTTCGGAGAAATGTCTATTTAGGTCTTCTGCCCATTTTTTGATTGGGTTGTCTGAGCTGTTCTTATATTTTGGAAATTAAGCCCTTGTCGGTTGCATTGTTTGCAAATATTTTCTCCCAGTCTGTAGGTTGTCTTTTCATTTTTGTTTATGGTTTCCTTTGCTGTGCAAAAGCTCATCTTTGATTAGGTCCCATTTGTTTATTTTTGCTTTTACTTCTATTGCCTTGGAAGACTGACCTAAGAAAACATTGTTACGATTTACATCAGAGAATGTTTAGCCTATGTTCTCTTCTAGGAGTTTTATGGTGTCATGTCTTATATTTAAGTCTTTAAGCCATTTTGAGTTTATTTTTGTGTATGGTGTGAGCGAGGGGAACACACTCTTTAAGGCTTTTGTTACATATTGCCAAATTTATTTCTACTTTTTCTAAAAAGATGCCCTTTCTGGAACCTCAATGCCCCTTTCTTCCTGCAGTTTCACAGTGTGCTTACTTGCTGTATCAGTCTTTCCTGATACTTTCCTTTGTATTGAATGTGCAAATATATTGCAAAGGACCGCCACAATAAGGTTAGTTCATACATCCATCACCTCTCATAATTGCCATTGCGGGAATATATTATTTAAGGATTCAAGATTTAGTCCTTAACCTGAAGGACTAAATCTCTAATGGCAGCATTTTAGGGTACAGTGGCAACAAGAGAGCGAAGGGCTGGGACTGTGGGATCTCCCTGGCACCTCTCCTCATAAGCATCAGGCTGTTGGGCTGGTTATATAAACAAGTCACTGATACAAATCTCTCACAGCTGTCAAGGGTTCTAGACTTTCTACTGAAAAGGAGCAACAAAAAGCCTTCAACCACAAGACCACCTCCACTTCACTGCAGCCACTAGCTTCTAGGTCAAGCCCCAGATCTACTCATTATCACTAAATACAGGTTGTCCTCACCGTGCATCGCAGTGTGGGATGCTGAAAATGACTCCCAACTGAAACAGTGCAAAGCAATCACTGGGCAAAATTCCAATTGTTCTGTGACATTTAAAATTTTTGGTCAAAATGGTGAAAACTCACTATTTCACGATAAGTGTATAGAGAGAACGAAAAATCGTAAAAATAATATTTACTTAGTACACTGTAATTTAAAACATTAGAAACATTGAGAAGTAAGTGTTCCATGTCTTTGTAAAAAACTTATCAAGGGTAGTTTGAATAGTACTTACCTCCTTCTTCCCATAACTTACAATACTAAGAGAACCTCTCTTCACGCTTTGGTGAATTGCCCTACCCCTTTTGAAGTTTGGATCGGTTTCCACCATTTTATCCTTCGCACTTTCTATACTGTGAAATATCTCTGAGTTCCTTCAGTGTGAACTTTTTGCTGGCGTCACCTCCTCTGGGATATCTATTCTTTATGTTACAACTTTCCTCATTTATGTTACAAAGTTTACCTGCACTGAGTTCCTCTGGCTGCATAGCATGGGTCTGTCAAATGGGGGCAGTGTCAACATTACCATGGTCCCTTGGTCAGCTATTTCTTCTGTCAGGCCATATACCTTTGATTTGAGTGTCACTTTCAGCTCTATAATTTTTCATTTCTTTGCTGCACTTTCATTTTTGTTGGCCAATTCCTCCTTTTCTGATCATTCATTTTTATAAAATGTGTGGGTTTATCACTGCGAATCAAGGAGGTGACGCAAGTACACACTGTCCATACATAAACTGAATAACATGTATCACCAATACCAATCACCAACAGACTTTAAAAGAAGTGAAGTGATTTTTCACTGATCGTGATGCACGTCTGTTATTTATGTAGTGATTTGTGGACTGAAAAGAGCAACCAGCACAATCTGTGCTTTATGTAATTACTCAGTATGTGATGATAACTGAAATGTGAAGTGTGTTATTAGGGATGCTATTATTTAACTAAACTGTGGTAATCAAATTTGTGGATATCAGAACCATGCACCTCGCTTGCTTTCAGTTTATTCTAAACACAGCAGCCAGAGCAATCTTGCTAAAGCAGCAATCAGATCTGACCCCCCTCTGCTCAAAACACACCGATGACTGCAATCTTCCTCAGAGTAAAAGCCAAAGCCCTTCCTGTGATCTACAAGGGCCTCGTGACCTGGCCCTCCTCTTCTACTACTCTTCATCTCACTTCCTCCTCTCCAGCTACACTGGCCTCCTTGCTGTTCTTTGCATTCAAAGCATTCTTCTGTCTCAAGGCCTTTCCATTGGCTGTCCCCTTGGCCTAGGACTCTCTCCCGCAAGATGTCCACCTGGATAACTTCCTCACTTCTTTTAAGCCTTTGAACAAAACTAACTTTCTCATAGAGGCCCATGCTAGCCACCCTACTTAATCCTGCAACCTGCTTCCTGCTCCGAGACCCAGCATGCTCAATCCACCTTCCCTGGCTCTGCCTTTTCTTTTTCCGGTAGCATCTATTACTGTCCAACATACTATACAATTTACTTATTTTAAAATATCTATTGTTTAAACTCTACTCAGTTCTCTGTGGTGACCTAAATGGGAAGGAAATCCAAAAAAGAGGGGATATATGTATACATATAGCTGATTCAATTTACTGTGCAGTAGAAACTAACACAACATTGTAAAGCAACTATACTCCAATAAAAATTAATTATAAAAAGAAAGAAAGAAAGAAAAAAATTAGTTTGGTGGTTAGATGCAAGGAATGCTATATGCTGACAGTTACCGAGGTATATTCTCTATGGGTCCCCCACAAACCCGCCCGAACCATATGGGTTTCCAGAATCATACATACAGATGATGATGGGGTCACCATTCAGGCTGCTCTCCAGAAAGAAATGAGAACAAGAACCTCTAAACAGAGACAAAAAAATAAATAAAAAGAAAAATTGTTTATATTCTTTCTCCCCTCACAATAGTGTAAGGTCCACGAAGGCAGGGAACTCCGTATGTTTGATTCACTGCTGTTTTCCAAGTAGTTAGAATAGTATTTGGCATAGAGTAGGTGCAGAGTGAATAACTATTAAGTGAGTAAATGGAATAATCCATACCACTATTCCCAAGCAGCGTCTTCTCAAACCAGGTGTTACAAATCTTTTTCAGAAAACAAGGTCACCCTAGGACTATGGCACCAGGGTTGATGGGGGAAAAAAACCCCAAACAGACAAGATGTCAAGTTGTATGTCTTGCAGAATAGCCTGAGAGAAGATTAATCCCAGGGAACTCATTCAATTAGGTGAGAACATGAAACTTGCCACAGTTGCTTTTCAGAGTAGACAAAAGAGCAGAGCTCATCATTCTCTCTCCTCTAAGAGGCCCAGCCATTTCCTGAAGGAACACACCTGTAATTTAAATCTTTCACTGGTTAAAACAGATTCGGGGAAGATATGTGAATCGTCTCTTAAGCTGTATCTACAAAGCAAATCCCCCAAAGCATCCACAGTTCCTTTCCAATTTACCTCAACCCTTAGCGAAGGCCACAGACACTACCATGATGCTTAAAATAAGGAGTGCTCCAAGATTCTTTGATTATCACCTTGCTTCCACACATAAACAGATGCTTCCTTTTTCACCCTTAAGCAAAGGGAATCCTAATCCTCTTCCATAGCTCAATGTTTTCTAATCCTCAGAGAATGTGCGCTCATTCACTATCTACCTGCAAGTGAAGGTCACTTATTTTCTCTTCCTCCTACAGAGATGAACTGATCTTCATCTTGATTCATATATTCAACTCAAATTCATTCTTTTCATCCTCAAACTGAATAACACCAATTCACTTCACTTTTTATCATACAGTTCTAATTTTCCAGCCCTTTCAAATGTCTTTTTTAAAAAGTTCTCCATACACTGGGTGCGATGACCTTTTTGATGCAGGCCAGGCCAACTGCTCCACCCACTAAGCTGATTTCTGGCGGTAGCAGTACTTCCCAGCTTGCTAAAGTTCTGAAGTGCAGATTACCCCCACTTCCTGGGCAACAGTCTGGTCATTCTTCAGGAATGCCTATTTTGTCTTGGATCAAGTTCTCTCTTTCTCTGTGTTAGACTCCTAGTTTTGCACCTAAAGTATTCCTGGAAACTTATACTGAAGTCCAGTGCTTGCCCCACTTGTGATTCCAGAAATCATCCTGGGAGAATATGAGGTCTCCATGAGAATATTTAAATTTTGTGCTTTTATTTTGATGCTTATCTAAAAAAGACCTTTATGTAGGCATGCTATGAATCATCTGGATGGCCACCTTCTAACAGAAGATTGACATATGGTTCCTGGGCTTGACTCTGCTTTTGATTTAAGATCAAGGAGGTTCCGAGCAGTGATATTTGAATTGTAGCGGGCTAATGGGTAAAGAAGGGAAGCAAAGGCCAGATGTGTATTGTAAAAGCAAAGGTTTCACCATCTGTTTTGAAAAATATATATTCAATATATGTTGAATTTTTGCAGATAATAATGTGGTCAGCCAGATATGCCATCAATTAGAGATGTATGTCTGCAATACTAGCCTGTGAAATCTGACTTAAATAGTCTAAGGCATTCTGTGGTGCCGAGAGAACTTAAATATTGGTGTACAATTATTCTTAGAGTAATCTGACCATGTGTATTTATTATAAAGAACATATAACACATCAGGTAATTAAATTCTAATTAAAAAAATAAAGAATCTTAGACCAGAAGAAAAAAAAAAGCCAAAGTTTTCACAGTGGTTTGAATGGAAAAAAAGGAGGGAAGACTGAGTCACCACTCAGTAGTATAAGCATCCCATTTTTAATTTAAACTAATTTAAATTGAAGTCCTGCCACTTACAACCAAAAGAGTCTAGACTAATGCAAGTTCTAAATAAAATGTGTAAAAGTTTAAAAATAGACCAACAAATAGGAAAGATTGGAAACCATTCTAGGGTCTATCAAACAGAATGTATTAAGTAAATAATGACAGGTACATTCCCACTGTAGGGCGCTCATCCTCTGATACACTGATATGGAAAGATCTCCAGGATACACTATTAAGTGAAAAGTGCACAGTGCAAAGCAGTATATACAGTGTATTGCCATTTGTATAAGAAAGCGGTAAAAATGTATATATTTGCTTTCATTTTCATAAAGAATCACTATCTGTAGGGGCTGGGGGCAGGTAAATGGTACTATATGTGAGAGCAAGACTTTTCTGTGGATTCCTTGTTATATCAGTTTGACTTTCGAACCGTGAAAATGTGCTACCTATTCAAAACCATAATAATAGCAAATATATCTACAGACTATTAGAGGGTGGCATCTGTTTCCAATGAGCTAGTAAATATAACCCCTCATTAAACTTTTCCCTTAGACACTCTCTTCTGGGATCTATTTCTAGCATTTGGTATTTTTTTCCTTTACAACTGAGCACAGCTCTCCACCTGAGAATACCCAGAGCAGCTGGTAGCCTCAACAAACTTGTCTCTTCTGAGAACTGTTTGAATAAATCCGACCAGAAAGTAAATTATGCATGTTTTCAAACTTCAGTTGGAATTAGAGCGAATTAGAGTATTTAGATAAAATTTGAATCCAATTAGTCCAAAAGGAAAAATAATTACACTTTATTTCTACTAACCTCTAACTAAAATGAAACAGCGCCTTTTGTTATGGTGTAAGCAACAGACCAAAGTAATATCAACAACACTTATGACTTGATCACCAATAGAAGTCACAGATATTCTCATATCACGTTACAATTGTTGTAGATATCTCAAAATATCATCATGCTCATCAGTACCTCAAAATTATAATAGTTATTAAACCCACCAATAGATCTTGTTATTTCTAAGTTCATAAAGATATACCTATATCTACACTTATCTACGTAAAACTATAATATAAATTTTCAAATAGCTGAATAACTTTTTCCATGTGATTGGCTCCTCGGTAATACTATGTATTTTCGCTTTGAAGTGCTAAAACTATAAAACTCTTAGAAGAAAAAACACAGGCGTAAATCTCCATGACCTTGGATTAGGCAATGGTTTGTAGAACATGACACCAAAAGTGTAAACAACTAAAGAAAAAAATAGATAAATTGGACTTCATCAAAATTTAAAACTTTCGTGATTCATATGATACCATCAAGAAAGTGAAAACACAACCCACAATATGGGAGAAACTGTTTGCCAATAATATATCTGACAAGGGACCTGTATCCACAACATATAAAGAACACAAAAAGCAATAATAAAAAGACAACCCAATTAAAACATGGACAAAGCATTTGAATATACATTTCTCCAAAGATATACAAATGGCCAATAAGCACATGAAAAGGTGCTTAACAGCATTAGTCATTAGGGAAGTGCAAATCAAAACCACAATGAGATACTACTTTATACCACTAGGATGACGATAATTTTTTTTAAATTAATAGCAAGTGTTGGTAGAGATGACAGAAATTGGAAGCCTCCTACATTGCTGGTGGGAGCTGCTTTGGAAAATAGTTTGACAGTTCCTTAAAAGGTTAAGCATAGAGCTACCATGTGACCTAGCAATTCCACTCCTATGTATATGCCCAAGAGGAATGAAAACATATGTCTATACAAAAACTTGTACACCAGTGTTCGTAGCAGCATTATTCATAAATAGCCAAAAAGCGAAGACAATCCAAATGTCCATCAACTGGCAAACAGGTAAACACAATGTGGTATATCTATATGCCAGAATATGATTCAGCCAAATAAGCCAGACACAAAAAGACAAATACTGTATGGTTGCACTTACATGAGGAAACTACAACAGTTCTGTCTACAATAGTTTCTGTCATAGACACAGAAGGTAGAATAGTGGTTACCAGGGATTGGGGGTAGAGGAGAATGGGACTTTATTATTTAATGGGTACAGATCATGACAAATTCTAGAGATGGATGGTGGTGATGGTTGCACAACAACGTGAATGTTTAGTGCCACTGAACTGTATACTTTAAAATGGTTAAATTGGCCAATTTTAAGTTATACATATTTTGCCACATTAAAAAAAGGAATGAAGTATTGATATGTACTACAGCATGGATGAGCCTTGAAAACATTAAGTGAAAGAAACCAGACACAAAACCTGTATATTATATCATCCCATTGATATGCTATATCCAGAATAGGTACACATATAATGATAGGAAGTAGATTAGTGGTTGCCCAGGGCCAAGAGAGAAGGGGAGGATGGAGATTTACTGCTAATGAGTACAAGATTTCCTTTGGGGATCATGATAATATTTTATAATTCAATATCATCGATTCTTGCACAGCTCTGTAAATATACCGAAAACCCATTGATTGTATACTATAAATAGGTAAATTTTATGATAGATAAAATATATCTGAATAAAACTCTTTAAAAAACTGGAAAGAAAGATGCAAAATTTTCATTATTTGTAGATGCTTTGATTGTATACCAGGCAAGTCCAACAAAATCAACAGAAAAATCTTATAAACAATAAGTTGCAGTAGAGTGAATGGATTCCAAAATGATATATAACAACAAATGCATTTCTATATGTAAACCACAACTACTTAGAAAGCATAAAGGAAAGATAGACCCCCATTTATAGGAGAAAAATGACCTATGAATAAAGTTATCAAGCAAAATATAATATGTAGATGAAAAACTTTTAAATGCAACTAAGGTACATAAAGGAATAATTATAATGGAAAGACATACTTTACTCCTGGCTAGAAATACTCAATATTATAAAGATATCAATTCTCCCTAAATTAATCACTACCTTTAACATGGTCCCAATAAAAATACAAATAAAATTTGAGGGCAAAAACAGAGTCAAAGATTCTTATGAAAAAAATACAATAATAGCCAGAAGAACTCTGAAGGAGAAAAGCAATGAGAGGGGATAGACCTACCTCATATAAAGCATATTATAAAGCTCTATTAATTAAAGCCATTTGAAACAGGTGCACGATTAGACAGACAAATCAATGGAAAACAGATCCAAATACATATGGGAATCTAGTGTATGATAAATTTGGTATTTTAAATTAGTAAGGAAACACTAAATGGTAGTGGGATGACTTTAACAGGCCTTTCGAAGCCTGACATAAACCCCAAAACCATAAAAAGAAAAGATTTATAGATCCGACTACATAAAAGTAAAAATTTCTGCATAGAGAAAAAATAATAAAAGACAAACACTAATGCCATACAGAATCTTGCCTTAGGGTCTGTGCACTTGCTGTTCCCTCTCATCGGAATTCTCTCTTCCCAGATGGATACAGGCTCATTCTATCTTTACCTCTTTGAGTGCTCCTTCTTAGTTTCCCTTGCTGCCTCCAACTCATCTCTCCACCCAGGCCTCAATCTCTAGACCCTCTCTCCTCAGTATCTACATTCACTACTCCCTTGGTGACTTCATCTTGTCTCATACCCTTCAACTGCATTTGTTTGTAGTCAACCCTCAAATATAAACATATATATATACATCCCAGATTTCTCTCTAGAACACCAGTCTAGAACGCATCCAGCTTCCTACCTGGCATCGTCACTTAGTTGTCTAATAAAGAGTTAAGGTGCAAAACTGAATTCTTGATCTTCCCTCACCCTTCCAAATCTTCTTTAATCACAAACTTTCCCGTCTCGGTTGATGGCAACTCCATCATTCCAGTGTTGGGGCCAAAAATCTTATAGTCATCCTTGACTCCTCTCTTCTCATACCCTACATTCAGTATGTCAGGAAACATTTTTATTTTTACCTTCAAAATATAAGCAGAATCCAATCACTTTTGCCCTTACCATTGCTGACACCCTGTTGCAAGTCATCATCATCCCCTGCCTGGGTGATGACAGTAGCCTTTTAATGATTCTCTTTACTTCTCTCTTTCCTCCATAAAGTCTGTTTTCAACACAGCACTCAGATTGATCCTTCAAAAATGAAAGTTATGTCACATTACTCGTCTGTATAAAACTCTCCAGTGGTTCTCATCCATTTCAGAGTAAAAGCCAAAATCCATTCAATGGCCCACAAGGCCCTTCATGATGTCATCCATTTAAACTTGCAAACTCTCGATCTGGCACTCCTGATCCCTCTTAGCCTACTCTACTTTTTCTTTTACCCATAGCACATACCACCTACTAACATACACACATTGAATTTATTATTACATTTATTGCTTGTTTCTTCCCCCACTTGATTGTGTGAACCACGGGGGCAAGATTTCTTTTCTGTCTGCCTTGTTTTCTGCTGTAACCCAAGAGTCTAGAATTGTGCTTGGCACAGGGTAAGTACTCAATAAATATTTTTGAAATGAATGAATATCTGCATGTCTTACCTCCTCATTTCTTTCAGGTTTCTGCCCAAATGTCACCTTATTAGAGAGGCCTTCCCTGGCCACTATGTATAAAATAGCAACTCCCCCATCTCAGGCATTTCCTACTTCTTTTACAATGCTTTATTATTTTATTCTACTTAGCATCACCTGGAATATTATTTTTTTTATTGCCTGTCTCTCTCCATTAAAATATGAGGGCAGGGACTTTGTTTTTTTCACCACTGTTCCCCAAAACCAAGCACACTACTTGACACTTAGTAGGCATTCAATAAATATCTAATGGAAGAGTGAACAAACACCACAGATAAAGGGGGGATTTTCTTAATATTTATTAAGAAATAATGCCCTCATTTGACAAAGGAGGCAAGAATATACAATGGAGAAAAGGCAGTCTCTTGAGCAAGTGATGTTGAGAAAGCTGGATAACCTCATGTAAATCAGTGACGTTAGAACACTCCCTCACACCATACACAGAAATAAACTCAAAATGGCTTAAAGACTTAAATAGAAAACATGACACCCAAAAACCCCTAGAAGAGAACATAGGCAAACATTCTCTGACATAAATCATAGTGATGTTTCCTTAGGTCAGTCTCCCGAGGCAATAGAAATAAAAGCAAAAATAAACAAATGGGACCTAATCAAACTTACAAGCTCTTGCACAGCAAAGGAGACCATAAACAAAAGGAAAAGACAACCTACGGACTGGGAGACAATATTTGCAAACGATGTGACTGACAAGGGCTTAATTTCTAAAATATACAAATAGCTCATATAACTCAATATCAAAAAACCCCAAACAACCCAATGAAAAAATGGGCAGAAGACCTAAATGGACATTTCTCCAAAGAAAACATACAGATGGCCAACAAACACATGAAAAGATGCTCAAGATCACTAATTATCAGAGAAATGCAAATCAAAACTACAATGAGGTATCACCTCACACAGGTCAGAATGGCCATCAACAAAAAGTCTACAAACAATAAATGCTGAAGAGGGTGTGGAGAAAAGGGCACCCTCTTACACTGTTGGTGGGAACGTAAACTGGTACAGCCACTATGGAGAACAGTATAGAGGTTCCTTAAAAAACTACAAATAGAGCTACCATATGATCCTGCAATCCTACTCCAGGGCATATATCCGGAGAAAACCATAATTCCAAAAGATACATGCACCCCAATGTTCATTGCAGCACTATTTACAGTAGCCAAGACATGGAAGCAAACTAAATGTCCATCAACAGAGGAATGGATAAAGAAGATGTGGTATATATATAAATGGACTCTTACTCAGCCATAAAAAAGAACAAAATAATGCCATTTGCAGCGACATGGATGGACCTAGAGATTATCATACTGAGTGAAGTAAGGCAGACAGAGAAAGACAAATATCATATGATATCGCTTATATGTGGAATCTAATTATTAAAAAATGATACAAATAAACTTATTTACAAAACAAAAACAGACTCACAGATTTCGAAAACAAACTTAGGGTTACCAAAGGGGAAACACGGGGTGGGGAGGGATAAATTAGGAGCTTGGGATTAACAGACACACACTACTGTATATAAAATAGATAGCCAACAAGGACCTACTGTATAGCAGAGGGAACTCTACTCAATATTCCATAATAACCTATATGGGTAAAGAATCTGAAAAAGAATGAATATATGTATATGTATAACTGATTCACTTTGCTGTACACCTGAAACTAACACAACATTGTTAATCAACTATACTCCAATAAAAATTTTTTTAAAAGATAGGTGAAAGAAAAAAAAAAACTAAAAATAGAGTTACCATATGATTCTGCAATCCCTCTCCTGGGCATATATCCAGAAAAGATGACAACTCTAATTCAGCAGTCCCCAACCTTTTTTGGCACCAGGGACTGGTTTCATGGAAGACAATTTTTCCATGGACGGGGGGTGAGGGGATTTACTGCGCACTTTATTTCTATTATTATTACTTGTAATGTATAATGAAGTAATTAGACAACTCACCATAATGCAGAAATCAGTCGAAGCCCTGAGCTTGTTTTCCTGTAACTAGATGGTCCCATCTGGGGGTGACGGGAGACAGTGACACCTGACGTGTGTTGCTTATGTCCAGTCTTCTCCGTGATCTCATTTTGGTTGCTGTCACTGCAGAAAACCCTGCTTCACAAAGACAGGATGCTGGAAATGGAAGCAGGCTTCTCAGTGCTTTCGTGGCAATCTCAGGATATTCCGCCTTGACTTTAATCCAGAACGTATGGAGATTTGAAGTTGTCTCAGACATACTTTTAAGGCCGCAGTCATTTGTGATCTCAAGCAGTTGATCCTCTTCTAGCACCGACAAAGTCGATTCACCTGGCTTATTCACAAATGGGCCGCGGATCCGTTCCTTCCCAGTTCGGGGGTCTTTTGTGGTTGGGAAGTAATGCTCAAACTCTTTTGAAAGCTGAGGTAGGTGACCATGCACCAGCTGGGAGAAAGAAGACCCTGGCTCAGTCTCTTTCAAAGTCTCTGCTAATGTCTGAAACATGTCAAAAACCCCAGTGTTCACTCGTCGCCCCCATAATTCCAGTTTGGCTTTGAATGCAGCCACTTCATCTGCAGACTTGAACACAGCTGTCATTCTCCCCCGAAGTGACAGATGGAGTTCGTTGAGCAGGGTGGACAATTCACACAGGTAAGCAAGTTTTGCAACCCATTCTGTGTCACTGAAATGTGCTGCCAGTGGTGACTGTTTTTCTAAAAGAAATCTCTGGAGCGGCTCTCATAACTCAAAAACTCTGGCCAGTGATCTACCTCTAGAAGCCATCTCACTTCCGTGTATAAGAGAAGACGTGTGTGCTCTGCGTCCAGCTCCTCACAGAGCTGCGCGAACAGACATGAGTTAAGGGCCTGTACTTTAATGGGGTTGATAATTTTAATCACAACCTGCAAAACGTTAAGTTCAGGTGACATTTTTCAGCTAGCCAGCATTTCTCTGTGGATGACACAGCGCGTAGACTCACATTCAGAAGTGACCTCTTTGAACCGAGTAGTGAAACCAGAAAGCCGTCCAGTCATGGCAGCCGCTCCGTCCGTGCACATACCGACACAAAATGACCAATTCAGTTATCCTGATATGTAATCATTCAAAGACTTGAATAGGTCTGCAGCTGTGGTGTTGGTTGGCAACAAAAGTGCACAAGTCGTCTAGTTATGGTGCTAGCCGAAAGAGGAACACGTGCCACCTTTTGAACTGCAGCCTCTCCTAAAAGTTCACGACAAATGTCCTCAGCAGCAGGCAGGATCAACTCTTCACCAACAGTAAAGGTCTTCTCAGCTTTAGCAATGCGGTTAGCCACTAAGAATGAGGCTCTCAGTGCAGACACATTTGATGAAGTGGTGGCCTTCAGCAATTGCTTCTGTTCTTTGTGCTCACATTTTATTCTTTTGAAACACTCCAAAGGCTTGTCTTTTAATGCAGGGTGCTTGGTCTCCATGTGGCAAAGCAGTTTTGAAGCTTTCATAGCTTCATTGGTCACCCCACAGTATACAAAGCGGGCTTGGAGAATGTGAATCACCTGTTGCAATGAACACATAATTTAAGTAGGACTCTTGGTATTTTCTTTTAAATGCAGCTTTCTTTTTGTTGGCAGTCTTAGAGTCTTCTGCTGTCTCATCATTGGGTCTTTCCCCCTTTCCAAAGAAGCTCTCCAGCGACATTTGTTTTTCACTCATTTTGGCTAGGGTTAGCTCGTGGGCTTACCAAAACTGTGACTGCGACAAGTGCACAGCGTGGGAAAGAGGCAAGGAGTGGTAAATAAAATAATGGGCGGGCTATGCTTGGACTAAAACGTGTCAGATTCGGACTTAAAGCCTGTCACCAGATGCAGCTTAATTGTCACTTGTCACTCACTGATAGGGTTTTGATGTGAGTGTGCAAGCAATTCATTTATTATGGTCTCTGTGCAGTCACTCCTCTCTCTAATGATAATCCATATCTGCAGCCGCTCCCCAGCGCTAGCGTCACTGCCTGAGCTCCACCTCAGATCATCAGGCATTAGATTCTCATTAGGAGCACGCAACCTAGATCCCTCGCATGCGCAGTTCACAGTAGGGTTCGCGCTCCTATGACAATCTAACACCGCCAATGATCTGACAGGAGGCGGAGCTCAGGCAGAAATGCGAGCGACGGGGAGTGGCAGATGAACTTTGCTTGCTCGCCCACGCTTACCTCCTGCTGTGCGGCCCAGTTCCTAACAGGCCACGGACCAGTACCAGTCCGTAGCCCAGGGGTTGGGGACCCCTAGTCTAATTTGAAAAGATACATGCAGCCCCAGTGTTCATTGCAGTACTATTTATAGTAGCCAAGACATGGAAGCAACCTAAATGTCCATTGACAGAGGAATGAATAAAGAAAATGTGGTACATATATACAACGGAATATTACTCAGCTATAAAAAGAATGAAATAATGCCATTTGCAGCAACATGGATGGGCCTAGAGATTGTCATACTAAGTGAAGTAAGTCAGACAAAGACAAATATCATAGGATATCACTTATACGTGGAATCTACAAATAATACAAATAAATCTACATACAAAACAGAAACAGACTCACAGATATAGAAAACAAGGTTACAAAAGGGGAGGGGAGAGGGATACATTAGGAGTATGGGATTAACACATACACACTACATATATAAAATAGATAAGCAACAAGGATTTACTGTATAGCACAGGGAAAGAAATAATGCCCTCAAGTTCCACCCATGTTGTCACAGATAGTAGAATTTCATTCTTTATAATGGCTGAATGATATTCTATT
Source organism: Neophocaena asiaeorientalis asiaeorientalis (assembly GCF_003031525.2). Classification (NCBI taxonomy): domain Eukaryota; kingdom Metazoa; phylum Chordata; class Mammalia; order Artiodactyla; family Phocoenidae; genus Neophocaena; species Neophocaena asiaeorientalis. The sequence goes on from NW_020175495.1 coordinate 178,284, forward strand.
GTATATATACTACATTTTCTTTATCCATTCATCTGTCAAGAGACACTTAGATTGTTTTAATATCTTGGCTACGTGAATAATGCTGCAATGAACATAGGAGTGCTGATACCTTTATGAGATCCTGATTTCAATTCCTTTGGATATATACCCAAAGTAGTAAAATGTTGGTATCTGGAAACTGCAACAGCCACAAAAGTATATTTTAGTATCCAGAGTGACCACTAAGAAAACTACAAAAAGAGACCGGCTCTAAAAAACTTTAAATGAATCAAGAAATAATCCTAAAAAGTGTTCAAGAATCTCACAGGAAGTTAGAAAACAGAGGAACAAGAACCAGAGGAAACAAAAACTGAAAGGGACAGACACAGTTCTAACATATCAATAGTTATCTTAAATGTAAATGGCCCAAATATACCAATTAAAAGACAAAGAATGTCCTGGATTCTGGTCTGGCATGTAAGAAGCTTGGGAGTTGCCACTCTGTCCTAACAACAAGTAAAAAGCTGAACAAACTGAAAAATCAACAACTCTTTTTAGATCTGTAAGGTAAGTGAAGTCACAGGGCAAACCATTGCCCCCCAAATTGGAGAAAGCAACAGGTGAATGCAGAGACTCACAACTTAATGGAGAAGAAACCTCCATGGGAACCAATGTGGAGTAAGAAAACCTGAACTGTAATTGATGGATTGCTGGAGGCTCAGTGTGAGCAACTCTGAAAGTTAAAAACACCATAGGACCCAGTCATGGGGGGAGGGGTGGAATTCCCACACCTTCTGGAGTTTTACCTCCTGGAGCTCTACTAGGTTCTCACAGTGAATACTGAAGAAAAATCCCCTCGTGCTTCCTAGGATTTGCCCCTGGGCCACTATAGCTTATTTTTCAGCCAGTGTTTCATCAGAGGTTGTGTTTAATCCTCTAGTACCAGTGAGACTTCCACTCTGGGTTGATGGGTCTGTGTGCAACTGGGGGAATGTTTTCAAGTCTGCTGCATGCCCTGCTCTGATTGCTCCTGAGTAGGTGCAGCCTAGGGCATGCACACAGCCTTTTGGGCCCCCAGGGATGAGTGTGATCCTAGTAGGGTTCTTATTATCTCTCTTCCTGATTCTGTGTTTAAGTTCTAGGTAGCTTCACTTGTTGCTACTAGTCTCACAGAGCTACCAGCCCTCCCTTAAGAGCTTGCTACCAAGATTGCCATTGTTTTAAATAACACCTTCTGCCAGAGTTTCAGAGTCCTTCATCCTTACAGTCTGCCTCTCTCGCTGGGCAGAACCTCCACGCTATCCCACTGGAGCTGGAGGGTGGGTCAGTGGTCTGTTTCTCTCTGAATGACACCCATTTTCTACAAGCAGGTAGTGTAGGGGAGATAACAGCCCCCGATCTCTTTTGTTTGCTTGCCCTCCAAGCATGGAACCTATAACCTCTGAGTGAGCTGGGGCAGGAGAGATTGGAATCTCAGTATTCTCAGCCTGTCATGATTGGGGCAGAGCCCTTGCCCTACAAATGGAAGCTGAGGAGAAGAAGGGAGCACCAGTCCTCTTAGCTGTACCTCCCTGAATAGTGGTTCTGCAACATGGGATCAGGGGAATGAGGGATGCTACCAGCCTGCCTATTCAATTGTGAGATAGTAGCCCTAGACTAGGAACTGGAGCAGAGGGAGCCCTCTTCTTAGCTACAGCTGGCTGGAATAGAACTCCCATCACTGACCTGGGATAGGGTAGGGGATGGGAGCATGTTTGGCTTAAATGCCACAGTCTCTCATTGTTATTACCAAGATTTAGTAGGTTTTCTTGAATAAATGTTTCTCCATGTTCTTTATGTCTTGAGACAATTTCCAGAGACTTTAAATGTTTGTGTGTGTGTTTTTTTAAAAAACAATTTTCACCCATTAAACGGTTGTTTTGCTGGGGAGAATGTCTGCCAAGCTCTTCACACTGCCATTCCAATTTTTTTTAATCTCTTATTTTTCTCTTGTCTAGTTAACATTAGCCAGTATGTTCAGAATAATGTCAAGTAGGAATGGTGGACCTCCAAGTCTTATTCCATACTTTAAAGAGAATAGAAGGTTTAATTTTAGTGACTGTTAAGTCATTAATGCCTGATAATTGCATCAAAAAGTCCTAAGGGACAGAAATTTGAGCCCCCTGCTTTGGGGAACCATACTCAGAGTTCAGAGTCTTTAAATTATGTCATGTTATCATGCACATCGAGAAGATTAGCTCCTTACTTGGGGTGGTTTGTTCACAAGTCTAGGCAAACAGCTCCAATGAGATTGCTTGCTTCTAGTTTGACCTCAGGTGACTTCTCCCGGCTCAAGCATTAGGTCGTCCCCAAGTACATCTTTAGAGTGACCATAGCCTGGGGCTGCGTATGCATATCTTAATAGAACCTCTTTCACAAATATAACCTCTCTCTTCTGCCATATCAGTCTATTCCTCTCCAGTGGAATTATTCCCTTAGCATACAACATGCTCAGGATTTAAGTAGCCTGAAATAAGCTTCCCTTATAGTTGCTAGTCTTTCGAGTTCTGTCACCTCATCCCCCTTGTTTCAAGAGCCATGTTGAAAGAGTTACGTTTTCTTTACTGCCTCTGCTGTTCCACCTTCTCATTTAATTCATCCCTAGTTCTCTGCTTTCTCTAAAAGTGACCTCCAAAATGGCCTCATCTCTGTCTTCATTTTCTAGACCTTTTTACTGCATTTGACCCCACGGACCAAACCTTCCACTTTCAAATTATTTTGCCTCCCTTGGCTTCATTGACAATATGTTCTCTAACGCCCTCTGTCTATTCCTTCAAGTTATTTTGCTAGATTCCTTCCCAAATTCTCAGCAAGTGTGGCTTCTCCTGTATTCTGTTCCAGTAACTTCATCCTCCCAGAAACCCTGGGAAAGTACTATCAGTGTTTTGCAGTTAGATCCTAAAAGTATAGCTTGGGATATGACATCCCTTTTGGTTTCTCCTTTTTTTTTTTTTTTTTTTTTTTTTTTTACCCGGACCGGGGCACAAACCCGCGTCCCCTGCATCGGCAGGCGGACTCTCAACCACTGCGCCACCAGCCAAGCCCTCCCTTATTTCTTAACTGCCTCTTCTTAAACATTTCTACCTCCATACTTCCTCCAGGGAAGAGTAATAAGCACTTGTCTGCCACTTGCTAGATATTATGCGAGGTACTTATACATTCTCCCATTTAATCTTCTCACTAATAAGGCAGATATCATCACTGTAGATCTACAGATGAGGAAATTGAGAGAAAGGAAAAACTCCTTACCAAAGGCCCCACGGTGTAAAGAAGTCAGGATTTAAGGCCAAATGTTTCTAATTTCTATTGCCATTCTCTTTCTGAATATGCAACACTACAAGTTATGCTCAAAATGTCTAAAACCAAACATATGATTCTCCTCTACTACCAAACCAATTCCTCCTCCAGATTTTTATATTTATGCTAATGACGCTATCATTGCCCCATTCATGCACGCTGGGGACTTCAGACTTACCCTCAACTTTTCTCTTTTTCTCTGCCCACATCCAACAAGTGGTGCCGGTGGCACTGCCTTTTCATTCTCTCCCATCTGCCATTCTCCTTTGCAGATCAATTTCTACCACCCTAATTTAGGCACCTCAATTTGTTACTGAATTGGTTTTGTGGTCTCTAGTCTTACCCACCTTTCACATTTACTGTCCAATCCGTTTATCCATCTTCCTCTAAGGCAAGTTCCATCCATCTCTAGCCTGTTTCCCCATCTGTAAATGAAAGGATTGGCTGGGTTATAATAGGGGCTCCTAACTGTTTCACCACCCAAGACCCCTTTCGTTTCGTTTTTAACCTGTGGAGCCCATGATTAGAAAATTTTTTCTAATGTTAAAATTTTCCTTTGTTAAGAAACAATTAACTTATTTTCCCATTTAAAAAAATTCATCAGACTTTCACAACTGCCAATCAATGCTTGTGATTAGTGTCCCAGTTTGACCGATTCTAGCCTACAACAAGTAATATTGATACTGTAGTTGATCTGCACAGCTTTATTACGGAGAAGTACATGGTTCCCTTTAATCTTTCTGAAATCTTTTTTTAAATTTTATTTTTTTATTGAAGTAAAGTTGATTTCCAATGTTGTGTTAGTTTCAGGTGTACATCAAAGTGATTCAGTTATGCATATATATATATATGTATTCTTTTTCAGATTCTTCTCCCTTATAGGTTATTACAAAATATTGAGTATAGTTCCCTGTAATCTTGACAATCGCTCCAGAATTCCAGTGTAGTTGCCAGTGCCCCCTGGCTGGCGACCATTGGGTGAGTAATCTCTAAGGAATATTCCAGCCCTGCCAGTCTGTTATTCCTAAAGTACAGCACTGATCATGTATCTTCCCTGTTGATTATTTTGTAAGGGCTCCCCATTGCCTCCTAAATTAACTACAAACTACTTAGCCTGGAATTCAAAGCCTGCCACGCTCCAGCCCTTAACATAATGTTTTTTTCAAATTGTGAGCTGACAGCCGTGCTTGCATGAGCAACAAACTATTAAGCACAAGCATACACGCAGAGTTTACCGTTCTAATCACAAATAAAACTGACAACAAAGTTAATCTGACACATATTTAATGATATACCTAATGGTTATTGTGTTGGGTGGTAATTAGTCATAAATGGTAAGCAGTATGCATAAATGATTGTAATTAGTATTACTTTTCCACACTCAGACCAATTTTTCCAGTTTCCTTCCATACTATTAGACCTTCAGCATCCCTAATCAGCATCCGTGCTAACAATTTTCGCTGATACCGTGTACCACTTAATCATCATCATCACATACATGCACACACTCTTCCATACATTATGAGACAAAAGGTCCTGGCTCTTCCTCTCCAGCAGCTGAGGTTCTGCTGTGCCCCCACCCCGACTGCCTCCTGCCACTCAGGACTGAGGTTCCCCTGTGATAGGGCCACTGCTTTCTCTCCTTCCTCCTGCCCAGCCCCCAACCCCAAGCCCAAAGCCTCTTCTACTCATCCTTATATTTGGGGTGCTCTGAGTGGCTCATCTCCATCTCAATACCAGAAGGCTTCAGGCTGCAGAAATTCAGTCCCTTACAACTATACTGCTTCAGAGAGAGAAGGAGGGGCTACAGTATGTCCCTGAGTTGTGTTGGTGGAAGGAGGAAGGCCAATAAGAGAAGGGCCTTTCAACGTTGTCAGTATTGGATAGAAAACATTATAAAGAGAGGGGGCAGACACTGGGCGCTCAGAGAGGAGAGACAGAGTTACATCAGAACATGGTCATGTCTAAAACTTTATCATTCCAAACACAGGTATTAAAATGAAGGCAACCCAATCAAAAATTAGGCAGAAGGCCTAATAGACATTTCTCCAAAGAAGACATACAGATGGCGGTCATTTATAGAGACGTGGTTGGACCTAGAGACTGTCATACCTAGAGACTGTTATACAGAGTGAAGTAAGTCAGAAAGAGAAAAACAAATATTAGGTATTAATGCATATATGTGGAATCTAGAAAAATGGTACAGATGAACCAGTTTGCAAGGCAGAAATAGAGACACAGATGCAGAGAACAAACGTATGGACACCAAGGTGGGTAAGCGGGTGGGTGGGGTGGTGGGATGAAATGGGAGACTGGGATTGACATGTATACACTAACATGTATAAAATAGATAACTGATAAGAACCTGTTGTATAAAAATAAAATTCAAAAAATAATAAGAAACCCAAAAAACACAAGACCTGAAACAGTAAAATTCCTAGAAGGAAACATAGGAAAAAAGCTCCTTGATATTGTCCTTGACAGTGATGAAGGCAAATAATGCAACTAGAGATTATCACACTAAGTGAAGTAAGTCAGACAGAGAAAGACAAATACCATATGATATCATTTATATGTGGAATCTAAAATCTGGCACACTGGGCTTCCCTGGTGGCACAGTGGTTGAGAGTCTGCCTGCCAATGCAGGGGATGCGGGTTCGTGCCCCAGTCTGGGAAGATCCCA
>NW_020175495.1:184364-201872 GCF_003031525.2 Neophocaena asiaeorientalis asiaeorientalis
CCAAAAAAAAAAAAAAAAAAAAAATTAATTAAAAAAAAGTCTGGCACAAATGAACCTATCTACAAAACAGAAACAGACTCATAGACATAGAGATCAGACTTGTGGTTGCCAAGGGGGAGAGGGGGAGGGAGAGGGAAGGACTGGAAGTTTGGGGTTGGTAGATGCAAACAATTACATTTAGAATGGATAAACAACAAGGTCCTACTGTATAGCACAGGGAACTGTATCCAATCTCCTGGGATAAACCATAATGGAAAAGATCATAAAAAAAGAATGTCTGTATGTGTATAACTGAGTCACTTTGCTGTACAGCAGACATTGGCACAGCATTGGAAATCTACTAGACTTCAATTAAAAAAATAAAATACATAAAATGAAGGCAAATAAGAAACCAATTATGCAGTTATTTGAAAATATTCAAGTGATTTTTTTTAAGTTGCTACTCATATTTTCTGTATCATATGCAGAAGTCAGGAGAGCAGGAGAGCAGCACTGGCATATCCCCTTTGCTGGCTCACTGTGTGACAGCAGGCAAGCCAATGGCTTCTCCAGTTTTGTATCTGTAAAATGGGTTTTAATCCCAATCGTGTTACGATTTGCCTAGGAACTCAGCCTCAAAATCTTGGAGATGTCTTCAATGTCTGTCATACACTCTTCATCTTGCTGGCTACCAAGTTCTATACACACTGGTTCCTAAATAACTTGAATTAATTTGCCTCTCTTCATCCTTACTGCCAGTACCTTAATTCAGGTCACCATCATCTCTCATCTGGACCACTGTGATAGCCCTCTAACTGGTCTCATCTCCATTCATGCTATTTTCAAATCCATTCTCCTCATGGCACCTAGAGTGATCACTTTTTAAATTGCCGTAAAAATTGTGTCACATAAAATTAATCATTTTAAGTGTGCAATTCAAAGGCGTTTGCTACATTCCCAGTGTTGTGCAACCATCACCTCTATCTAATTCCAAAATATTTCTATCTCCCCAAAAGAAAACTCCATACCCATTAAGCAGTTACCTCCCATTCTCCCTCCCCCTACCCCACCAGAAACAACTAATCTGCTTTTTGTTTCCTAGATTTGCTGATTCTAGATATTTCATATAAATTGAATCATATAATATAATGACCTTTTGTTTGCTTTCTTTTGCTTAGCATATTTTTAAGGTTCATCCATGTTGTAGGATGTATCAGTACATCATTGCTTTTTATGGCAGAATAATATTCCATTGTATGGATATACCACATTTTGGCTATCCATTCATCAGTTGATAGATACTTATTGTCATTTTTCCATCTTGAGGCTAATGTGAATAGTGCTAATATGAACATTCATATGCATGTATTTGTTTAAATATGTTTTCAATTATTTTGGGTATATAGTGGAATTACTGGTTCATATGGTAATTCTATGTGTAATATTTTGGAGAACTGGCCAAAATGTTTTCCAAAGCACCATTTTACATTCCCACCACCAGCTTGTTGGCCATTTATTTATATTCCTTGGATAAATGCCTATTTAAGTCCTTGACTACACTTTAATCAGGTTGTCTTTTTGTTATTGAGTTCAAAGAGTCCTTTATATATTATGGATACTAGACCCTTAATAGATATATGATTTGCAAATATTTTCTCCTATTTTGTAGTTTGTCTTTTCACTATCTTGATAGTGCCCTCTGAAGCACAAAATGTTTTTAATTTTGAAGAATTCCATTTTATCTATTTTTTTCTTTGTTGCTTGTGTTTTGATGGCATATCTAAGGATCCATTGCCAAATCCAATGTCATGAAGATCTACCCCTATGTTTTCTTCTAGGAGTTTTATACCATTAGTTCTTACATTTAGGTCTTTGACCCATTTTGACTTAATTTTTGTATATACTGTGAACTAGGAGTCCAACTTCAATCGTTTGCATGTGGCTATTCAGTTGTTCAGACACCATTTGTTGAAAAGACTATTCCTTCCTAATTGAATGGTCTTAGCACCCTTGTCGAAAATCAATTGACAATAGATGTATGAATCTATTTCTGGACTCAATTCTATTCCACTGATCTATATGTCTATCCCTTTGCCAGTACCACACTGCTTTGATTACTGCAGCTTTGTATTAAGTTTTCAAATTGGAAAGTTTGAGTCATCCAATGTTAGTTTTGTTTTTCAGGATTGTTTTGAATATTTGGGGTCCCTTGCAATTCCACATGACTTTCAGAATCTACTTTTCCACTTCTGTAAATAAAAAGGTCATCGGGATTTTGATAGGGATTGCATTGAATCTGCAGATCAACTTGGATAATATTGTCATTTTAACAGTATTAAGTCTACCAGTCCATGAACATGGGCATCTTTCCATTTATTTAGGTCTTCATAATTTATTTCAAATTTTTTTGTACTTTTTAGAGGATAAGCTTTACACTTCTTTTGTTAAATTTATTGCAAATTATTTTATTCTTTTTGATGCTACTGTAAATAGAATTGTCTTATAATTTCATTTTAAGATTGCTAATTGCTAGTGTATAGAAATTCAACATATTTTGGGATGTTGATTTTGTATACTATAACTTTGTTGAATTCATTTATTAGCTTTAATATGTTGTGGATTCTTTAGGATTTTTAAACATGTAACATCATATCATCTGAAAATTGAGTTTCATTCCTTCCTTTCCAACTTGGAGATCGTTTGTTTTTTTCTTTCCCTGCCTAATTGCCTGAGCTAAAGCTTCCAGTACAATGTTGAACAGAAGAGGTGATAGTGGGCATCCTTCTCTTGTTCCTTAGGGGAAAAGTTTTCAGTCTTTCACCATTGAATATTATATGAGCTATGAGTTTTTCATATAGGGCCACTATCATGTTGAGGAACTTCCCTCTGTTTCTTGTTTGTAAGTGTTTTTATCATGAAAGGATGATGGGTTTTGTCAAATGACTTTTCTGTGTTAATCGAGGCATGATTTTTTTCCTGTGTCTATTAATGTCTTGTATTACACTGAATGATTTTCATATGTTGAAGCATCCTGGCATTCTTAAGATAAATCCCACCTGGTTATGGAGTATAATCTTTTTAAGATGCTGCTGCATTCAGTTTGCTGGTTTCATGTTGAGGATTTTTGTATCTATATTCACAAGGGATATTGGTACATAGTTTTCTTTTCTTGTGCAGTCTTTGTATGGCTTCGGTATCAGGGTAATGCTGGCTTCATAGAATGAGTTAGGAAGCTTTAGCCCCTCACCTATTTTTTAAAAGAGTTTGAGAAGGACTGATGTTAATTTTTCTTTCAATGTTTGGTAGAATTCACCAAGAGCCATTTGGTCCTTGGCCGTTCTTTGTTGAGATGTTGTTTACTGATTCAATCTCTTTACTTGTTATAAGTCTTTCACTTATAATTTTGTATTTATTCTGAAGTCAGTTTTGGTAGTTTGTGTGCAACTAGGAACTTGTTCATTTCATATAGTTATCTAATTTGTTGACATACAATTGTTCACAGTGTTCTCTTATAATCCTTTCTGTTTCTGCAAGGTCTACAGTAATAATGCCACTTTCATTTATGATTTTAGTAATTTGAGTCTTCTCTCTTATTATCCTGGTTAGTCTAGCTAAAGGTTTGCCAGTTTTGTTGATCTTTTCAAAAAACCAACTTTTTGTTTCACTGATTCTATCTGTTGTTTTTCTATTCTCTATTTTAATTATCTTCACTGTAATCTTTACTATTTCCTTCCTTCTGGTAGCTTTTTATTTAGTTTGCTCTTCTTTTTCTAGTTCCTTAAGGTGCAAAGTTAGGTTATTAACTTGGGATATTTCTTCTTTTATAATATAAACATTTATAGCTATAAATTTCCCTCAGAGCACTAATTTCTTGCACCCCATACATGTCAGGATGTTGTGTTTTTGTTCTCATTCACGTCAAACTATTTTCTAATTTCACTTGTATTTTCTTCTTTAACTTGATGGTTGTCTTTAACTGTGCGCTGTTTAATTTCCACATTAAAAAACTGTGTTTTCCTCCTGTTTGTTCCTAGTTCCATTTCATTATGATTAGATTCTTTATATGATTTAAAATTTTTTAAATTTATTGAAACTTGTCTTGTGGCTTAACAAATGGTCTGTCCTAGAGAATGTTCCTTGTGCACTTGAGAAGAATTTGCCTTCTCTTCTTGTTAGGTGATATGTTCTACATGTCTGTTAAGTCTAATTAGTTGTATAGTGTTGTTCAAGTCCCCTATTTCTTTATCATCTTCTGTCTACTTGTTCTATCCATTAGTTGAAGTGGGATATTTACGTTTCCAACTATTATTGTACAAATGTCTAGTGCTCCCTTCAATTCTGTCAGTTTTTCCTTCATGTATTTTGGAGCTCTGTTATTAAATTCATATACGTTTACAATTGTTATACCTTCTTGATGGATTACTCCTTTGATCAATATATAATGTCATCCTTTATCTCTTGTAACAATTTTTTTTATCTTAAAGTCTATTCTGTCTGATATTACTATAGTCACACCAGCTCTTTTGGCTACTATTTGCATAGAATATCTTTTCCCTTCCTTTTACTTTCAACCTATTTGTGTATTTGGATCTAAATTTAGTCTTCTGTAGATGGATAGTTGGACCATGTGTATTTATCCATTCTGCCAATGTCTGCCTTTTAATTGGACAATTTAAAAACCATTTTATCTAAAGTAATTACTGATAGGTAAGGAGATAACTTTTGCCATCTTAATAATTGTTTCCCATAAGTCTTATAACTTCTTTCACTCCTTTAATTTCTCCATTACTGATTTCTGCTGTGAATGACTTTTTTCCAGTGTACAATTTTGATTCCCTCTCAGTTATTTTTTTGTATATTTTTTAGGTTATTTTTTTCTTAGTAACTACCCTGGGGATTACAATTAATACCTTAACTTTATAACAATTAAGTTTAAATTAAGACAAACTTCCTTTCAACAGTATTCAAAGTTCTGCCCCTTTACAGCTCCTTCCACCCTTTTTATTGTTATTGTCACAAATGACATCTACATGAATGTATGTCCATAAACAAAAGTATATAATTATCACTTAAATTATCATTTTGTCTTTTAAATCATATAGAAAAAATGAGGATAAATGAAATAGAGACTGAAAAAACAATCGAAAAGATCAACAAAATTCAAAGCTGGTTCTTTGAAAGGATAAATAAAATTGATAGACCTTTAGCCAAAGTCATCAAGAAAAAAAGGGAGAGGGCCCACATCAATAAAGTTCGAAATGAGAAAGAAGAAGTTACAGCCAACACCACAGAAATACAAAGGATCAAAAGAGACTACTATGAGGAACTATATGCCAATAAAATGGACAACCTAAAAGACATGGACAAATTCTTAGAAAGGTACAATCTCCCAAGACCGAACTAGGAAGAAAAAGAAAACATGAACAGACCAATTACCAGTAATGAAATTGAATCAGTAATTTAAAAACTCCCAACAAGCAATGGTCCAGGACCAGACGGCTTCACAGGTGAATTCTACCAAACATTAAGACAAGTGATAACACCTGTATTTCTCAGACTATTCCAAAAAGTTGCAGAGGAAGGGACACCTTTGAACTCATTCTATGAGGTTACCATTACACTGATACCAGAACCAGACAAAGATATCACACAAAAAAGAAAATTACAGGCCAATATCACTGAAGAACATAGATGCAAAAATCCTCAACAAAATACTAGCCAACTGAATCCAACAATACATTAAAAAGATCGTACACCATGATCAAGGGGGATTTATACCAGGGATGCAAGGATTTTAAAATATCCACAAATCAATCAATGTGATACACCACATTAACAAACTGAAGAATAAAAACCCTATGACCATCTCAATAGAGACAGAAAAAGCTTTTGATAAAATTCAACATCCATTATTGATAAAAATAACTCTTCAGAAAGTGGGCATAGAGGGAACACACCTCAACATAACAAAGGCCATATATGACAAACCCACAGCTAACATCATACTCAACAGTGAAAAGCTGAAAGCATTTCCTCTAAGATAAGGAACAAGACAAGAATGCCCACTCTTGCCACTTTCATTCAACATAGTTTTGGAAGTCCTAGTCACAGCAATCAGAGAAGAAAAGGAAATAAAAGGAATCCAAATTGGAAAAGGAGTAGCAAAACTGTCACTGTTTTCAGACGACATAATGTGATACACAGAAAATCCTAAAGATGCTACCAGAAAACTACTAGAGCTCATCAGAGAATCTGGTAAAGTTGCTGGATATAAAATTAATATACAGAAATCTGTTGCATTTCTATACACTAACAACAAACTACCAGAAAGAGAAATTAAGAAAACAATCCCACTTACAACCACACCAAAAAGAATAAATCTAATGATGGAGCGACAAGACCTGTACTAGGAAAACTATAAGACACTGATGAAAGAAATTGAAGATGACACAAACAGATGGTAACATATACTGTGTTCTTGGATTGGAAGAATCAATATTGTTAAAATGACCATACTACCCAAGGCAATCTACAGATTCAATGCAATCCCTATCAAGTTACCAATGGCATTTTTCACAGAACTAGAGCAAAAAATTCTTAATTTTTATGGAAACACAAAATACCCCGAATAGCCAAAACAATCTTGAGAACGAAGGACAGAGCTGGAGGAATCATGCTCCCTGACTACAGACTACACTACAAAGCTACAGTAATCAAAACAGTATGGTACTGGCACAAAAACAAACATATAGATCAATGGAACAGGATAGAAAGCCCAGAAATAAACCCATGCACTTATGGTCAATTAATCTACAACAAAGAAGGCAAGAATACACAATGGAGAAAAGAGAGTCTCTTCAATAGGTGGTTCAGGGAAAACTGGACAGCTACATGTAAAAGAATGAAATTAGAACATTCTCTAACACCATATACAGAAATAAACTCAAAATGGATTAAAGACATAAACGTAAGACCAAATACTATAAAACTCCTAGAGGAAAACATAGGCAGAACGCCCTTTGACATAAATTGCAGCAGTATTGTTTTGGATCTGTCTCTTAGAGTAATGGAAATAAAAACAAGAACAAGCAAATGGGACTTAATTAAACTTAAAAGCTTTTGCATAGCAAAGGAAACCATAAATAAAGACAACCTATGGACTGGGAGAAAATATTTACAAATGATGCGACCAACAAGGAATTAATTTCCAAAATATACAAACAGTTCATACAGCTTAATATAAAAAAAATTAACTGTCAAAAAATGGGCAGAAGACCTAAATAGACATTTCTCCAAAGAAGACATACAGATGGCCAACAGACACACGAAAAGATGCTTAATATCGCTAATTATCAGAGAAATGCAAATCAAAACTACAATGAGGTAGCAGCTCACACCAGTCAGAATGGCCATCATTAAAAAGCCTACAAATAATAAATGCTAGAGAGGGTGTGGAGAAAAGGGAACCCTCTTACACTGTTGACCAGATATTACTAATTTTGGCTTGTCTAATATTAAGATTAGTGGGGGGCCACTAGGTTCTGGCAGGTAAAAACCAATATGCATCTGGTTTTTAGACACGGTGACTAAACAGACATGGTGGCTGCCTATGATCAATGAATTTGTATTCCCTGAATACACTCTGGCTGAAGGTAATGAGAGGTAATTGAGAAAAACCAATGTGGAATTACAACCAACCTCAGGAACTGTATAAATTTTGCTTGGAATTACTTGTTAAGTGATTGCTTTCTCCACTAGAAGGCTCATTTGCCATTGGAGCCCAAGCACCTAGCCTGGTCCCTGGCACATAGCATATGCCCAATGAATATTCGTTAATGGAATGAATTACTGAATAAACAATAGAACTCAGAACTGCCCATAAAGATTTTACCTATTCTCACTAAAGTAGACTGGTAGATGGTAGTGAAGCCAGTATGAAGAAGGGTTCCATCTTCAATATTGTGTAATTACTGTTGCATAGAATTCACAACAGAAGTCTACCCAGAGCAACCATGCCATTCAATGGACAAGAATGACTTTCACTTTATACACAAATTGTTTATGGTTAAATTTCGCTTCTGAACTACGTGAACAATTTATTCTTTTAAGTTTAAACTCATCCTATACCCATCCATCCATACCATCTCCAAAAGAAACTGTCAAACTAGTAAATTGTTTGCTTGGTAAACTGTTGTTCACAGTGAGAGTAAAGGGAACCGTGAACCCAATCCCACCCAAATGATTGCAAGGTTCAAATTAGCGAGGTCAGATGATGGAGGTTTGCCTAACTTGAAAGGGGGGCCACTAGGTTCTGGCAGGCGACCTAGGTGGCAGTGGTGAAAGGAGGAGATGCCAGTAGGCAGTACTCTCCAAGGAGGCTCTGGCAGCATGGCTTTGACATGGCGAGGCTGCAGGGCACAAAACCAGGATGACAGTTCCTACAATGAGATAAATGAAGACACCCACGCGGGAGAGAACAACAATGGCCCCTGCCCAGGGTGGCCGCGGCCTGCCCACTGGCCAGGAGGAGTGCCTGACTAATTGCATCGCTGTCGGTCTCTATATAGCACCGTTTTGTTTATTGAAGGTCCTTTTCTTTGTCCTGAACAAATTGACCCATTTGCTTCACTTTGTGCATTTAATTTTCATCTGTACGTTTGCAAAATACCCCATCGGTGTTCATTATGGTAAATTAATATTAGTGTTTGTGTAAGACAACCATCAGCCCTCATTTTCACTAACTCTTTCCTACCTCTCCCTGCCCACCGCCCTCCCACCCCGGCCCTTGACTAATAGATATCATTTCAACAGTTTGACTAACTGCTGTGTTACAGAAAAGGCAGTAATTTATACTGATGTAATGGCCGTGATAAAAATCATTTGTGTGCTGATTTTATAAATTAGGGTGGAAATGTGAGTGCCTCTGAAAAATGAAGTGCTACCACATGGATTCCACTGTTGCTAATGCTTCATACCTTTCTGCTTCATTAAACCAATTTCACGGGGAGATGAGTTAGAGGAAGAAGCTGTGCTGCTTACGAGATGCAACAATGGTTTATTGAAAGAAATGGGGCTAAGATTAAATTAAGTGCTACTCGAGAAATATGGAAATACAAAAATATTCAGGCTTCTAGATGAGTAATTCAAACATACGATAACTTAGCTCTTTCATCCTCCAAAAACTGGCTCATCATAATTGCACAGAACTGAATTCACAGCTTACTAATTAGTACTGAAGAGCTTCTTGAAATTACCCTTATGAGGGGGAAAACCCAAGAATGAATTTATTCCCCTTCCATTTGGAAATCATGTCAACTCAAAATTTTCTTTTGAGTCTATTCTGATAAGACTTTGATCTTTAAATGCTTCCTCAATGGTCTGCTCATGCTGGAGAAGTAAACACCTATTTTAGACAAAAGAGGGAGCGAGGTGAAGGCATGTGGCAGAACGTAGTCAGGCCATTCATGGGCAACTGGCAATTACCAAACCTCACTAGTTGTTCTGTTCCCTTGTCCCCTGATTTCAGGTGAGCAGATAACCAGCTGTATACAGATTTACGCTGATAAGCATCTTGTTACCCCTTTTTGGACAATGCCCTAAACAGGAGGTGGAGACAGTGAAAATTAAAGCATTGGTTGGCATGTCCTTAGGAGCAGGTACCAAGAAATTGGGATGGAGCCATTTCCACTGTTCATCTAAACTGCCTACTATTTTCCCCATTCTGAGGAGCTTGAAGTTTTCACTTTCTAGCAACTAAACCCTATTTGTTCCCTGAGTTGTGAAGGATGTAAACACAAAGGGATTCATTCATTAAATAAGAGGCTTATGAATACTTAGTGTTTTTTTTTAATGCAGGATTTCTAAGTGCAGCTGAGGAGCTGCCATTTTCCTCCCCCCTCACAATGAGATCTCTGTGTGTAAGTGACCCAAGTCCTGGGGTTGAGTCCAGCTCTCAGATTAGCACAGAAAACACGTACAGATGGGACTTTCAACCCACCCCGTGATAAAAAGAGCTCCCAAAAGTGTGCCTCTTGGATGGGAGAAAAGGATTTCGAGATTACAATCCCAAAGACCAAGTGCCAAGAGTCAGAGCCACATCCCCACTCAAATGGGAAAGTCACCCATGTGGGGTCTGTCGCTACCATCCTAGAGTTCGGGGTTCAACAGACTTGGTTCAAACAAGTAACGCAGCATGTTCACAGTTACAGCAAACACTGTTCATCGCACTACTGCAGAAGGACCATAGGCAGTTCCCTTCCAAGGCTCATCACTGCTACTAGCTGACGGGCACATTCCCCATCATCAGGAAGGGAAAGCGTGCAGCCCAAATGCCCCTCAGCCTGACGGTGACTTGCAAAGCCAGTGTCACTGTTTTGAGCATTACAAAAGGCATAGATTTAGCTCACAGTTAAAAAATGAATTTAAAGAAAACTACGTTTCAGACTTGTTAGATAGTGGATCGTTGAGACCACACCCAGAGATTCCTCATGCTAGGCCTGGGGTGGGGCTGAAGATTTTGCATTTGCAGCAAGTTCCCAGGTTATGGTGATACTGCTGGACTGAGAACACAAGACCAAGCCCGTTGCTTTACCCAGTAGTTCTCAAACATTCTGAACATTAGAATCACCTAGGGATCTTTTAAAAACCCAAAAGCCCATTCCCCCCTTATATCAATTAAATTCTCTGGGAGTGGGACCAAGGCATCAGTATTTTTCCAGCTCCCCAGTTAATCCCGATGTGAAGCCAAATTTGAGGGCCAGTGCTGTAGAAAGCAAAGGTGGAGGGTTTTTTTCTATTTTTGTTTTTGTTTGTTTTAGCAAGAGGGGAGAATATAATAATTACCTTGTGTTTACATAGTGTTGAACTTTTTTTCACATGCTTTCACATCCAGTAGCATCAGCAGATGGTTTGCCACAGTTGCAAATATTTGTACTCAATGTCAGGTAGAAGGTTCGGTGACAGGGAAAATTTAAAGTAATAGGTAGTCTGAGAGGGGCCAGAAATTTGACAATTCCAAATCAGGCCTTGGAGCTTCCACAAAATCTCTGACCAGAACATCCAAGACAGGGCCTTACCAGTAGCTATTCTCCAAACTACTTGAGAGTTTATGCTTCTTTTATGCCAAAGAAGGTTTCTTAGGCCCGTATGCTTGGCTCTACCACACCAGCTCATTTTTTAGAACTATAAAACTGTTTTTGTTCTTGACGAAGCTCTCTCACTGGCAGTACCAGCAGCAGAGCAGTGGTTTTCAAATTTGTCTTGCACGTAAGTATCACCTGGGGAGCTTCAAAAATACCAATGCTCATTTCCCACCCACCCACCTCACAAAGATAGAGATTTCATTACTCTTGGGGGGGTGCAGCTTAGGCTCTGGAATTTTTAAAAACATGATAATAATGTGCAGACAATTTGGGAACTACTGGGTTAGAGCAAGGAGTCCGATTAATTCTCCATTCTGTCAGAGTTTCTGTTTGCTTGGTCCACCCAGTTTGGACCCCAAATGCTTCGCCTGCTCTAGACACCTCTAGACACCTATCCGCAGCATAGTTGAAGACTTCCTTTTACTTGGGGCTTAGGATAATGTCAGAAGAGTTAACTGATAATGATGGAATTTTTACTATGCAACAAGAAAGGTGCCTGAAGCATTAACCTAAATGACTATGTTACCCCTTGCTCTTTAATGTATGGTCTGTGGCCGGTGGCATTGGCGTCACCTGAGAACATTTTATTTAATTTCATTTATTTTTGGCTGCGTTGGGTCTTCATTGCCGCGCGTGGGCTTTCTCTAGTTGCGGCGAGCGGGGGCTACTCTTCATTGCGGTGGCTTCTTTTGTTGCGGAGCACAGGCTCTAGGCACGTGGGCTTCAGTAGTTGCAGCACGCGGGCTCAGTAGTTGTGGCTCAGGGGCTCTAGAGCGCAGGCTCAGTAGCTGTGGCGCACGGGCTTCGTTGCTCCGTGGCCTGTGGGATCTTCCTGGACTAGGGATCGAACCCGTGTCCCCTGCATTGGCAGGTGGATTCTTAACCACTGTGCCACCAGGGACGTCCCTGGGAACATTTTAGAAATACGAGTGCTTGGGCCCATCCCAGACCTGCTGAATTCTCAGGTGATTCATATGCATGTTAAAGTCTGAGAAACACTAGCCTGCTCCTTTATCTCCTGAAAATGACTTCTCACTCATCTAGGGTTGTTGGAACCAGCAAACAAAAATGCAGGATTCTCAGTTAAATTTGAATATCAGATAAATGACAAATAATATTTAATATATGTATTTCCCATGCAGTATTGGCACCCTGTATTTTATTTGGCAAGTTTACAGTTGCTCGGACTCAATGGTTGATACTACAAAGATATTTATATCAGTTTTCCTCTGGGACCACGACTCTTTTCTCTTGCATTTCATGTGCTCCAAGACATTCCACATAAACGGGCCCTCGAGGTCTAGCAGTGGTGCTAGGCTCACTCAAGCCTCACAAACACCAACTGGTCAGCCCTAATGTCATCTCCAATACCTCCTATCTTTGGAGCTATGCAATGCCTTAGCCAAATGTGGCTAAAGAAGTTACATCTCTCCCAGTTCTGCCTAAATCTTCTTTCGTCACCTGGGTTCTGAGTCACTCATAGAGCTTCTTCTGTACCCCTTACAATATGTCGCTTGGTCCAGACCAGTTTTACAGTATTAAGACCACTTTGTTGTTTGGAGACTCTTAAGCTAATTACAGAGATTTCACAGTCTCTGTGTCCTCAATTGTTCCATCTTAGAGTGTTAGAATCATCTTAGTTAGTTCCAGAAAGCTAGCTATCCAAGTTCCTAAATGGCTAGTGTTACAGACCCGTTCAAAACGGAACCTTAAAGAAGACTGTTCCATCTGTGAAATGCCTGAAGCTTCCTATCCAGGCATACACACACTCTTCTCTCTCTATCTCGTGAACATGCTTCTTGCTACACTCAGTGCAGGTAGGAAGTAGCATGTAGGCCATTCAAGCCTGGGGATAAGAAAAGAAACACTCTCCAAGTTGGCTACACCTGACAGAGCCACCTCAGTATGCACAGGTCGGTGACTGTGCTATTTCCTGTAGCATAGGTCAGATATTCCCATTTTGTTTATTCATCCATTCAGCGAGTCAGTTCCAAATATCTTTTGGAAGGAGATGATATGTCTCCCTCCCCCAGACATACCCTCCCATATTGTTTATATACAATTTCAGAGAACCCTGAAGCCTACCCATGAGGTCCGTGGCCTCAAGGCCAAAAATATTTGTTCTACATGATGGACAGGGGCCTTGGTTCCTAGAGAAACACTAGTATCATCTCCTTTATCATCGTAATAATTCCATATATTTGTATAGTGCTTGATGGTGAAAACACTTTCAGATCCCTTATCTCAGCGCCACAACAAATCTTTGGGCTAGGTATTTTCATCGCTGTTGTACAAATATATCAATGGTGTAGACCTAGCTTAAGTGACGCTGCCATTAAATTCAACATTATTCCATAAACTTCAGTCAAGAAATGAAATTTTAGTCAAACCAATTATTTGACATTGTGTGGCTGAGAAGATCCATATCACCTGAATTAAGACTTTTAAAATTAAATATCAAATAGATATCGGTACATAAACACCATCACAGAGGAGCAATGACAAGAGAGGTATTGGATAACTGGTTGCCTGATTGCTCTTCTAGGACGTGGTCCCATAGTATGCTCAATTCCTCGTGTCCTCATCAGTTTTTTCATCTGTAACTCTCTAGTGGAAAGAGCGTTGGAGATGGAAGGACCCAAATTCAAATCCCATCTTAGCCAAGTGAAATCAGGCAAGTCACTTAAACTCTCTGGCCTCAGGTTTCCCATATTTAAAATGGAATTAATAATAGTAGTGACCACAGAGGGTTATTGAGAGGGTTAGATGAAATTATGTATGTAAAGCACTCAGTGAGGGAGTGAGCAGTAGGTACTCAAGAAATGATAACCTCCTGTCCCCCAACAAAAATAACTGTGCACCTCTTCAGGAAGTACTCTGCTCCCCAAATGACTCAAATATAGAAAAATGCTATTTCATACAGTTTCAAACACTATGAGCTATTTAAAAGAATTGAAATCATTCAGAGTATGTACTCTGACCACAATGGGATCAAACTAGAAATCAGTAACAGAAAGACAACCAAGAAAAATCTCCAAACACTAGGAATTTAAACAACAAACTGAATGCACCGATCAAAGAAGTCTCAAAAAATTTTTAAATATAGAGAACTGAATGAAAATGAAAATACGACCTGTCAAAATATGTGGGATTCAGCCATAGCAGTGTGAAAAGGGAAATTTATAGCACTAAATGCTAGAAAATAAGAAAAATCTCAAATCAATAATCTAAGTTCCTACCTCAAGAAACTAGAAAAAGAAAAGCAAAATAAACCCAAAGCAAGAAGAAGGAGGGAAGGAAGTGATAAAGGTGCAAGCAGAAATCAATAAAACTGAAAAAAAGAAAAACAGTAGAGAAAATCAATGAAACAAAGCACTGGTTCTTCGAAAAAAAATCAGTAAAAGACTGACAAAGAAAAGAAGACACAAATAAACAATATCAGGCATGAAGCAGTGGATATTACTACAGAGCATGTATCCATTAGAGGAAAAATAAGAGAACACTACAAGCAACTTGAGGCTCATAAATTTCACAGCTTAGAATAGAAACAATTCCTTGCAAACCACCAACTACCAAAATTCAACCAAGCTGAAATAGGCATCCTGAATGGTCTTATACCTTTAAAGAAAATTGAATATGTAATTTAAAACTCCCCCCCAAAGGAAAATATCCAGGCTCAGATGGTTTCACTGGAGAATTCTACCAAACATTTAAAGAATTAACACCAATCTTACACAAATTCTTCCAGAAAATAGAAGAGGAAACTCTTCCCAACTCATTTTCTGGGGCAAGTATTACCTTGATACCACAACCTGACACAGTGCCGAAAAAAAACAAGAAAAAGACAAAAAGGAAACTGCAGACCAATACTTAAGAATTTGGATTAAAAGCCCTCAAAAAATATTAGCAACTCGAATACAGCAATGTATAAAAAGAATTATAAACAATGACCAAATGGGATTTATTTAGCCAAGGCTGGTTCAATATTCAAAAATCAATTAATTAAAAACCAATCAATATAACCTCCATATCAACAGGCTAAAGAAGAAAAATCATACGATCTGTTAATTGGTTCAGAAAAAAAGTAGTTAACAAAATTCAACAACCGTTCATAATTTAAAAAACAAAAACTCTCAGCAAACTAAGAATAAAAGAAAAACACCTCACCTTGATAAAGAGCTTCTACAAACACCTACAGCGAACATCATTCATAATGGTGAAAAGCTGAATGCTTTCCCCCTAAAATCCAAAACAAAGCAATGATGGCAGCTTTCACTACTCTTATTCAACATAGTACTAGAAGTTCTAGCCCTGAAACAGGCAAGAAAAAGCAATACATGGACTATAGATTGGAAAGGAAGAAATAAAACTGTCCCTATTTGCAGACAACATGACTGTATAATTAGAAAATCCCAAGGAATTGACAGAAAATCTCCTAGAACTTATAAATGAATTCATCAAGGTCATAGGACACAAGATAAACACATAAATATCAATTGCATTCCTTATGCTAACAATGAACATCTGGAAATCAAAATAAAACCAATGTAATTTACAATCACTTTAAGGAAAATGAAATAGGTACAAACCTAGCAAAACATGTACAGGACTTGTATGCTTAGAATAACCAAACATTGATGAAAGAAATCAGAGAACAACTAAATAAATGGAGGAATATATTGTGTTCATGTACTAGAAGACTCACCATAGTCAAGATGCCAATTCTTCCCTAACTGATCTATAGGTTTAATGCAATTCCTATCAAAATGCCAGCAAGGATTTTGGTAGACATAGACAAGCTTATTCTAAAATTTATATGGAAAGTTACAGGCCCTAAAGTAGCTAAAACATTATTGAAGAAAGAGAAGAAAAAAGTGGGAGGAATCATTCCACCTGATAATAAGGGTTACTCTTTACCTACAGTAATCTAGACAGTGTGGTATTGGCTGAAAGACAGACACATAGATCAGTGGAATGGAAAAGAGAAATGAGGAATAGATTCACACCAATGTGCCCAACTGATGTTTCACAAAGGTGTAAAAGCAATTCAATGGAGATAATATAGTCTTTTCAACAAGTGATGCTGAAGCAACTAGACATCTGTAGGCAAAAGAATGAACCTCGACCTAAGCCTCACACCTTATACAAAAGCTAACTCAAAATGGGTCACAGACTTAAGTGCAAAATATATGACTTTCAGAAAAAAAAACACATGGGGAAAATATTTGGGATCGGGGGTTTTTATATTTGACACCAGAAACACAAACCATAAAAGAAAAAAAATTGAAAAATTGGACTTGTTGAGATTAAGGTACTTTGCTCTGAAAATGCTATCAGCTAGCATTAAAACACAATTCTTCTAATAAAAAATAAATAACCAAAATGTGAACGTGATCAAATATTTCCAGATGTAGCAAATAGAGACTTTGGTTTAGTTTCTGTGAAGTGGTGAGTCCACCGGCCAACTTTCCTTGGAGGCTAAGTATGCAGGAGATGTGCTATTGTAGGTCCTGATTCACCTCCAGGGTGTGCATTTCCTGTGGCTGTGACTTTTCTAAAGGGTAAGTCAGCTGGAAACAACATATAATGAACAGGCACATTAAGAAGAAACACATTTGGGTAAAAGTCAGTAAAGGACTTCACAGCAGCCTCACTTTTCGCAATTCTGACCTTAGAGTTGGTTGCAATTTCAAAAACATGGATAAAAATGTCCCTGAGTTTTTGAAACCCACTGATAAAAAGAAAGAGCTGGCTTTGATTTCAGCTGCACTTAAATCTCCCATCGCACCCAAGGAGAGGACCGACACAGTGGCAGAATTTGAAACCCAAGGCTGGCCTCTTTATGATAGACAAAGTTGATTGCAGTGAACATTCTTGGCACCAGCTCAAAAAGTTTTGAGTTTCTAGATCCTGAAAGGGAAATTCTCTTAGGAGCCCTTCAGCATTTCAGATCACCGATGGGGTGGGGGCGGAGGTGCAGTGGGGGACACTAAGGGGAGAAGAGCTGCTGCCTGGCCTCTGGAGTTGGTCTTAACTAACATTGATTAAATCTACATAGCAGGTGCATTCTAGTTTCCTTATCTAATCCTCATCACTCTTGGAACGAGTAAATGCAGGGTGATAATTCAAAATTCAGGGAAAGGAACTCACACCTACTGAGTGCTTCTTATATGTACTGGGCACTCTGCTATGCACTTTATTCCTCAGAACAACACTGTAAGGTAGATACTATTATCACGGCCATTTTACAGATGAGGTAGCAGAGACTTAGAGGGGTGAAGGGAGCTGCTGCCTCTTCGGTTAGTCCTATATATCCCGGACTCAGGTCCTGTGTGTGTGTGTGTGTGTGTGTGTGTGTGTGTGTGTGTGTGTTATTCATCTTACAACA
>NW_020175495.1:202001-236402 GCF_003031525.2 Neophocaena asiaeorientalis asiaeorientalis
TGTGTTATGCATCCTACAACACAAATATCCCCCGATACAAATATTCCCCAAGATTCAACAAATAGTAGTTAAAAAGATGGCTGAGCAGCCATCAAGTGTCCACCAAGGGCAGACAGCTGGACCTGGTGGTGGTCCCCGGAAGCCCAGCGACAGGGCTGGCTGTAGCAGGGAAAGCAGCGTGAGATTGGCACAGTGTCAAGGGGTGAGGGAAAGGAGGACAGAACCCGAGCCCTAACTCGCATTTTTGGCGCCCGGGGCAAGCAGCGTGAAACTCGCCTTCTCTTCAATGGAAGCTGCTCTTGGCAGGGGGAGGGGAAGCCCTGTGCACAAAAGGTCCCCTGGCTGGTGCGCTCCCAGCCCTTGACCTCGGGCCTCTCACTCCATCCATCTCTGCGACTGCCAACGGGGCTGGCCTGGGGCCAGGGCGAGGCTTCCAACAGAGACCAGAGAGGTGGTGGGAGAAAAATGTGGTGCCCTCTAAATTTCTGTGCCCCGGTGACCCCACCCTAGCCAGGGCTCTGAAAAGAACTGAACAGACTGTTGAGCTGGGAAGGGAGGTGAGGGAAGTCTGAGGGGAGCTGACTGCAAGAATAGGGAGAGGTCAGGGGGCCATCAGTCACGGCGAAAGATGGAAAGTTTTGGTAACTGCAAGGCATTTCAGAGTTCAAGATCTAAGAGGGGGAGAAGGCAATCGCAAGTGATAGCAGTGGCTGATGAAGTCGACCGAAGGCCCAAATCATGAGGTGAAAGGGGTCAAGGAAATGGGAGAGCTATTTTTGATTCCACAAGCTTTGATTGAGCACCTACTATGTGCCAGGCTCCGGGTCAGGCACTTGGGATACAGTGGTGAACAAGATATGGTTCTCACCCTTCTCCTGTTATGGGGGCTGGTGGGGAGATGGCTGAATGACAAGCAGACAGATACAATATGATGTGGAGGTCCTCCAGTGCCTACCGGATGCTTAAGACATGGCTCTTGTGCTTGAGAAAATTTCAGTTTACAGAGACCTACTTTACTTCTAAGAAGAAAGATAAATTCAGTGTAAGGACACAAAGTACAAGCAAGTACATCTGGAACACGGAAGAAGAAAAGATTCACTCTGATTTCTGAGGGAGAGGGTGGGAAAAGAAAAATCAAGAAGGGTTTCCTGAAGGCACGGCATGCGGCAATGAGCAGGGTTTTAAAAGATGGACATGGGATGAGGAGAGAACTGTGGGCGGGAAGAACGATGTGAGCACACACGGAAGCAGAAAAGCACAGAATATATTCGGGGAATGGGGAGTGACTGGGTGTGTGTGTCTAGAGGTGAAGCTGCTAATGGTGTTAGCAATGGTGAGACGGTGTGGTCAGGGTCCTTAATCAATAAAGACATGATTTTTTTTTCCTTCGGTTTAGAAGGAATTTCCTGGTGCAAGTTGTAAGTAATGGCAGTGAGAGAGGAGAAGCAGAAAGATCTGTTTAGAAGCTATTATAGAGGTTCAAGTGCAAGCTGAGGTCCAGACGTTAAGACAATGGGAACGGAAAGGGAAGGGCAATGGTGGAGATGGGGCTCACAGGACTCATCAACCGAATAAATCTGGGAGGAACCAGAGGAGACAGACCCATGCCACACCCTTCTTTCCAGCTCAAAACTTCATCTTATTGACTTTGGGGTTAAAAGAGAAGCCACCTTCCTCATTTAAATACGTAAGAAAACACAGAGAGATAAAGAGATGCAGCGCGATTGAAAACCAGCAACCTGCCTCCACATCTGCCATAGCCCTGGCAGAACTGTCCTTAAGCAAAGCATAGTGGGCTCCGAAGCAGCACAGCTGGGCTGGGAAGGAAGAAGTTGCTCCTAAGTAATAATAATTTGTGCAATAATAAAAGATAAAGAAAATGTGGCATGTACATATATATATACACACACACAATGGAATACTATTCAGCTATAATAGCAGGAAATCCTGCCACTCACAAAAACATGGATGAGCTTGGGGACATTATGCTAAATGAGCTGTCAGACGAATAAAGACAAATACCACATGATCTCACTTATAGGTGAGATCACAGAAACAGAGAGTATATTGGTGGGTGCCAGGGGCAGGGGGTGGGGGAAATGGAGAGATGTTCAAAGGTTACAAACTTCCAGTTATAAGATGAGTAAGTTCTGGGGGTCTGATATACAGCATGGTGACTGTAGTTAATGATACTGATTGTATATTTGAAAGCTAAGAGAGTAGATCTTAAAAGTTCTCATCAGAAGAAAAAAAAATGTCTAAGAATGGGTGGTGATGAATGACTTACTGTGGTGATCATTTTGCAGTGTATACATATATTGAGTCATTATGTTCTACACCTGAAACTAATATAATGTTATGTGTCAATTATTTCTCAATAAAAAATATTACAAAGTAACGATGACATAATAATACTTGACATATATACCTGACGTAGTTTGTTCTTTCTGCCAACTCCCAGGGAGGTCTTTGACATGCAATATCTCACTTAATCCTTCTAATCTCATGTAGTAAATACTATTCTTTTCACTTCCCAAGGAGAAAACAGGCTCAGTGAGGTTTAGTTCACACAGGTTTAGATCACACAGCGAGTATGTGGCTATTGGATGTCTGAACTCAGAGCAATGTGCCATGCCACCAAGATGGCTTTGGAAACAAGCCTACTGAGCTATGACGTCAGAAACAAGGACCCACGTCCGAAGCAGAACAGGACAAGCAACCCTCTCTCTGAATTAGACAAGACTTCTTTGTTTTTTTAACACGCACGTTCTATGTAAAATCTAGAGCCACGATTCCCAGGGACAGACACCAAATGAACCGAGAACCTCTCAGAAATAGTAAGAACTTAAAGTATTCAGATGCCTATATACAAAAAGCAAGAGCTTCCTTATCTAGCAGAAGTATCTTGGTAGAAAATAATGAAAACGAATCCCATTCTCAGCAGCGACAATAAATTTAAAACAACTAAGAATAATCGTAAGAAATGTATGTATGAGATGGGCTATATGAAGAAAATGATAATACAAGCAAGGTGGTCCATAACTGTAAAGAAGACCAGAAATGCTGAAACCACGCAAACCAATCTTAATCATCAATGGGAAAAATTACGATTGTTCTGTGACCTTTAAAAAATTTTGGCAAAACACTAAAAATTCTCTTACTGTCCATTCCATTATAAATATACAGGGAAATGAAAAAATAATAAAAGTATTATTTATTTAGTACACTCTCGTTTAAACATTAAAAACGTTGAAAATTAAAGCATTGTATTACTTTGTAAAAAACCTTACCGATGTTCATTTTAACAGTGCTTGCCTTCTTCTCCTTGTATAACTTACAATGCATGCAAGCATATTTTCTATGCCTAGATGAATTATCACATTCCTTTTAAAGTGCTGGATCAGCATTCAGTATTTTTTCCTTTGCATTTTCAATGTCATAAAACATCTCCAAGAGTTCCTTCACTGGGTAGGTTTTCACTGGCATCACCGTCTCTGGGACATCTTCATCCCTTTCATCACAACAACTTTTCGTAACAACACTTATGTAGATAATGTCACCCTCACTAAATTCCTTGGACCGCATTTCTAGGATCTCTAGAAATGCAGCAGTGACAAAATTCCCATGGTTAGCTATTTCTTTAACTTCATTTATATTCAATTCTAATTTCACTTCTGGCACTATCACTTTTTGTTTCTTTGCTGCACTTTCATCTTTGTTGGCCAATTCATTCTTTTGATTATCCATTTTTGTAAAATGTTATGGAGTTTATCACCGAGAGACAAAGAGGCAACACAACTACACATTTTGCACCAACAGACTTTGAAAAAGTGATGTGGTTGGTCACTAATCGTTCCGTTATTTACATAGTAAATTTGTGGACTGAAGAGATAGCACTGAAGTTTGTACTTTATGCAATTACTCATAGCTAATATACCGCGGTGACTGAAATTCCAACTGTGTTGTTGGAGGACTGATATTATCTAATAACTCATAGTAACTGAAATTTGTTAATATTGGAACCATGCAAAGAAAGGATTGCCCATACTTTACGTAAGGGCCCCAATATACTTTAATAAATGGAAAGACACCAAACTTAATTTTTACTTAGTGCTCACTATGTGTCATGTGCTGTTCTAAGCTCTTCTTTACATGGGTTAATGTACTTTACCTATACACAAACCCTATGAAGTAGGTACTATTAGTATCCCCATTTTACAGATAGAGAAACTAGAGCACAGAAAGATTAAGTAACTTTCTAAAAGTCACACAGCTAGGAAGTACCAATGCCAGAAATTGAACTCAAGCACTCCCAAGGCTGAGCACTTCACCAAAGCCCTGTGATGCCTCATACACCACAGTGCCAAGATGTTCATTTTCCCATAGTAAGTTACAAGTTTAGTGCTATTCCCATAACCATTCCAGCAGGATTTTTGCAAGTAGAACTTGAGAGATTCTAAGTTCATTTACAAAGCAATGGGCTAGAGAAACTAATAATTATCTTCTAATATTAAAACACAATTTAAAGCTACACTAATTAAAGCAGTGCAGTTCCAGAACTAGAGTTGAAAGACAAATCAAAGTAATGCAGTAGGCAGCCCAGAAAAAGACTGTCATATCTTCAAATGCTTTTTAGTATGAGTAAGTTGTACCCCAAATCAGAGAGAAAATGAAATGTAGTGTGCAAACGGTGTTGGGTAAATTGGTTAACTATTGTAAAATAAAGTTGGATCCTTTCTTCGTATTTCACACCAAAATAAAATTTTGTGATTTAGAGAGCTAGTGGAGAAAAGGAAAGCACAAATGCATAGATAAAACTGAAAGTGAATATGTAAAATATCTTGGTGCTAGAGAAAGACTTTATTAACATACAAGCAATAGAAAAAAAAACAAAAAGAGAAAAACATAATAGAGTCAACCATATTCAAATTGAAAACTTCTGTATGTGAAACATGCAATGAACAAAATTAAAAGACCAACTAAAAACTAAGATTTTTGTTTTGAAACAACATAACAAAGTGTTGGTAGGTATTCTGATTATGTAAGGAGATCATAAAAAGGAGCAGGGAAAACGTACAACCCAATAGAAAAAAAAAATGGAAAAGACCATAAATAGATGCTACACAAATGAAACATAAAGCCCAATCAAGATATTGAAATGCTAAACACTATATGTAATAATAGAAATACAAATTAAAATGTTTTTGGCTTAGTAATTAGAAAGACTGTTTTGTGTGTTTCATTATAACAAGACATCTTTGTGTGTGTCTTATTATAATGTCCACATTTGGGGAGGATGAGATGAAACAGTGACACTGAATCCTCCTGCTGGGAGTTTACACTGATACACCTTTCCTGGGAAGCAATCTATCGAATGTTTTTAATTCACAATTTTATTTGCTAATTTATCTTCTGGGAATCCTTCCTAAGAATACTAGTGTTTATAATGTTGACAAACCGCGTACCACAGGACTGCTCACTAAGACAAAATTAGTTAAACAAATGTGTCTTTCAGTTGTGCAGATTAATAGTGGGGTTTTCCAAGAATATCTATGGGAATGGGGAAATGCTCAAAAACATTAAGCAAAAATCAGAGAGAGGGCATTCAAATTTATACACTATGATCCCAATTTTTAAAAATTTATTTATGTTAATTTATTTATTTTTGGCTGCGTTGGGTCTTCGTTGCTGCGCATGGGCTTTCTCTAGTTGCAGCAAGTGGGGGCTACTCTTCGTTGTGGTGCACGTGCTTCTCATTGCTGTGGCTTCTCTTGTTGCGGAGCACGGGCTCTAGGTGCGCAGGCTCAGTAATTGTGGCGCATGGGCTTAGTTGCTCCACAGCATGTGGGATCTTCCTGGACCAGGGCTCGAACCTGTGTCCCCTGCATTGGCAGGTGGATTCTTAACCACTGCGCCACCAGGGAAGTCCTATGATCCCAATTTTTAAGATAAAAATAAATATTTGCATAGAAAAAAATATAGATGGGAATATAACCAAATGTTATCCCTGAGTGATGGGACTATAGGTTACTTTTATCTTCTTTTTAACTTTCTGCACTTTCCAACTTCTTTAAAACAAACATGTATTATGTTTATAATTTAAAAGAATCACAAACATAATTTCAATGTTTTTCTCTGCATCCATCCATCTATCCACCCACCTACTCATCCCCTTTTTCCTCTCTTTCCTTCAAGTCTTAAAGAAACCTGTATTCCTTCTCCTGTCCTAGGTTTACTTCCATTGTCGCCAAGGTCAATTACAGTTGACCCTTGAATCGTATGGGTTTGAACTGTGCAGGTCCACTTATACACGGACTTTTCTCCATGAACACATCCTACAGTACCACACGATCTACGGTTGGTTGGCTCTGTAGATGCAGAACCACAGATAGGAGGGTCCACTGTAAAGTGGATTTTCGACTGCGTGGGGGGGCAGCGCCCCTAACCCCCACCTTTTTCAAGGGTCATCACTAACTATCTTCTTTTGAAAGCTCTGTTCCCTCCCTTCTCATGGGCTCCGTTTCCTCCGCCCTTACACATGATCACATTCCTACTAGCTCCAAATCACTCTCACTTAACCCTGGGCTCCTTCTGCCACTCCCTCCTTCCACCAAGAACATCTTTTAAGTGTGGTCTACATTTACTTCCTCTGCCTCTTTACCAACTACTCCTTAAACCTTCCCAATCTGCCTTTCAAATCAATCAAATCACCACTTCTAATTGCCTACTCCAAGTGCTTCCCAGGAGCCCTTAACATCTCCATCCCCAGGCTGCATTTGCCAGTGCCCATCAAGCTCCTTCATGAAACCATAGCTGTGGTAACAGACCCTGCCCCTTCCTACTTCCAGCTTCCCCCCTCACCTCTCACCAACACCTTTATCTTTTCCTGGCTCTCCTTCCTCCACCTCTCTCAGACCTTACCTCTCTCCTAAATTCAAGTCTCAAATTTCCAAGTCCCTGCTCAACCTCTACCATCCCCATGCCTAGCATGGGACACCTGTGGACCTCTCACCACCCCAAACCTACTCTTCCTACAGACTTGTCTGTTTCTATAAATAGTACCACCTAAGTTCCCCTGCAAAATACTTGGCTTTGAGAAGTGGACTGTCTTTTCCACACCCGCTGCCAAAACCTCAGCTCAGGCTCTTGTCATTTTTTGTTTTCCTGGAGAGATGAAGAAGGCTGTATCGTACATCTTTGCACTGGATTGACTTTTTTGGTGGGATGAGCCTCCTCCTTGGCTGTAGGAACTGGAAGTGGGAAGTTTCCCATTAACCACGGCGAGCCCTTTATTAGAAATGCAGCAGAGATATTGTAGAACTCTTCCAGGGTATATTCTCTTACTTTAGTTTTATTTAAAAGACAGCCCACACAGTTTCCAGAAGCATATCACTGAGATGGGATGTTGATAGCCAGAGGAAGTTTGAGGAACCAGATTGCTAGGAGTCAGAGCAATTTTGGCACAGAGGCAGAGAGGAAAAACCCTCAAGTCAATTTCATAATTCATGAGGCAACCCAGAGATGGGTTATACTGCAATGAGTGGGACATCAGTAGAGCTTCCCATTTTAGCTAGCGAGTCTTGCTAACTAGGAGTTAGACTTGGAAAAGCATTATTTAAAGTTGACGAACCCTCTGAGTTTTAGTGGTCTTGGGCAAAACCACGGTCTCCGCGCTCTAGTGAAGGTTCCACTTCACAGCAGTTGGAATGTTCTTCCTCAGCAAGGGAGCTTGCCTTACACACATGCTGACAGCTGCAGTCACCAGCAATAAACCTAATAATTACCTCCTTTAGGGCTACACAGAAAAGATGTTGCAGAAAAAAATTCCTAGATTTTTCTTAAAGAAGAATACACACATACACGGAGTTTCTCTTCAGTGCAATCTTTGTATTTTCCCCTTTTTACATGACTCACTCCTCTCCCCACATCTTTTACTCCCCATCTCCCTCTCTACTCTACCCTTCTAACCTGTACCAACAACTCTATACGTATCATTTTGTATTTTTCTTCATGGCCAAATAATTATATACAAATTACACACACTTTAAAATACATATTTTATTTTATTTTAAAAATGAGATATTCAGCACATCTTTTTGCATCTTATTTTCATACTGAACAATTTCTCATGTAAATCCTTCCAAATCCCCAGAATTTCATTCTTTTTGAGTTCTGTGTAATACTCCACTGCCTTGATGTATTACCAACTTATTCAAGCATCCTCACTATTTACAACATTCTCTGTTTTCATTTGTGTGTGTGTGTGCGTTCGCTGCAACAAACATGCTTGTATATAGACTTTTGTGTATTGTGCTTTTATTTCCATGGGACATATTCTCAGGAGCAAGACTGCTGAAGTAAAGCACTTTGCAGGATCTTTCAATATTTGTTCAGGAAGAGGTAGTATCACTTTTTAAAAAATTTGCCTGTTTGATGGGTGTATGCTGTTATCACTTTACTTTGAGCCTCCTTGACCACTAGTGAATTTGAGCATCTTGTCATAAGTCTGCTTACCCTTTTGCATTCCTATTGTGTGGGTGTGTCTCTTCACGTCCTTTGCCGATTTTTCTTTCAGGGTATTTGTCCCCTTCTATGTAATTTGCAAGAGCTCTTTGTATATTGTAGCTATACTTTCTGTCTGTCGTTTTCATTACAAACAATTGCTAAGTCTATTATTTGTCTGTGGACTTTGTTTATGGTTCTTTTGTGATACAGAAGTGTTTAATTCATATACTGTCCAGTAAGCCCATCTTTTCTTTTATAGATTCTGAGAGTATCCAGTCTTGTCCCCTGTCTTATATATGTAGTCTTCAGGAATTTCCTGCAAAATTTTTACTATTTTGTTTATATTTAAGTCTTCATCTGTAGTTTATTTTAATATATGATGAAAGATAGTGCCCATGCAATGTAGTTTTCTTCTTGAAAGGTATTAGGTGTATTATCATTCATTAAATCATCTTTTTCCTCAATAAATAAAATTATCATTTTGTATCACCAGATATCCAAACACTTTAAAAAGCCACCACACTCTAATGAAATCAACACACTCTTAGCATTGGAGTAGACAAATTAGATAAATGGTACAGAAAAGAGAATCATATATTTGCTGCATTGAAAGACCAAATTTTCAGAGTTCTTTCCCGCCTTTGAGACCCTCAAAGAAGAACATGGGTGACTTCAAAAGGATACTATGAGGATAACACACTACTATATATAAAGTAGATAATCAACAAGAACCTACTGTATAGCACAGGGAACTCTACTCAATACTCTGTAATAACCTATATGGGAAAAGAATCTGAAAAAGAATGGATATACGTATAACTGAAGCACTTTGCTGTACACCTGAAACTAACACAACATTGTAAATCAACTATACTCCAATGTAAAATAAAACTTTTAAATTTTAAACAAGGATATTATGAGGATAAAGGAAACAAGGCATGTAAGGCACTTAGCACAGTGCCTGGCACACAGCACGCCTATTAATAAAGCGTAGCTGCTGTTATATCTGCTCTCCTGACACTTATCTATTCTGTTGTGTATGCGCTATGTGCGCCTTTTGTGAGCCTACTTTGAGCTCCTGAAGGGCAGTAACTGTGCCTCAGCTCGCTCTGCACCTAGATCACCCTTAATAAAGGATTAATCAGAACTCATCCTTGTAGACAATAGCCATGTGCTTTGGCAGTTCTAAGTTGTCTTACTTTGCAAATCTAGGCTGAGTCCTCTGTTCTCCGGGATGGACCACTGTAGCTATTGTTCACCGAGTATCCTGCCCTGGGCTCTTTCAGGGATGCCTTCGCCTCTGCTTTGTCTCTCTAATGCTTAGCAGTCCTTGGCACAGTATGGGACAGACAGTGAATTATTCTGAGTAACTTTTCTTTATGATATCAATCTACTACTGGGAGAGCAGTGTTTATTTTTATGAGTTATTTTAGAATTACTTTTAAATAGTTTAGTACTTCTAATAATTTATTTTATCAAACAAATTTGAAAAAAATCTATGCCACCTGTTGAACAAAAAAAAGAAAAATGGGTCCCTCTAAATTGGTTGAAAAAGCTTCACCTCACATGTAAAAGTAAAATTTTGATCCATTTGAACCCTAATAAATAAGTCTTTGGTGAATCAATTTCTCTCTGTTCTAAGCTTTGGAGGTGAGGGGGAAGTAGAAAAGAGCAAACATCAAAACCCTCAAGGTCACGTCAAGAATTCCTTTCAAAAGCAGGGCTTCCAGATATAATATAGGGCTTCCAGCTAAATTTGAATTTCAGATACACGATGCATACTGTTAGTATAAGTATGTCCCAAATATTGCATGAAACATACTTAAACAATTATTTATTGCTCCAAAATTTGTATTAAACTAATTGCCCTGTATTTTTATTTGCTAAATCTGGCAACCCTATTAAGAATCTATATTTCACATGACACTTGGGGAATCAAGTTAAAGCCCTGAGGATTTCCTGTGTACACAATTGGTGTTCAATAAATGTTTGTTGAACTGATTACATAAGGGTGATTATTAATAGTTACCTTTTGGTCACTGAGTTGTTTAAATGCATGAAAAAAGACCAATGTCAACTTAGAAAGAATTTTGACAATAAGCCAGCCACAAAAAGGGAGTTTCTGATTAACCCTTTATTAACCAAACCAGAAAAGCTCAGTCATTTGGGAGAGCACTTCATGGTGCTGGAAGAAGGCACTTAAAACTTATCCTGACTTATGTATGAAAGGTTTCTAATTTTTTGGCTTGGTGCTTGAATAGCACAACTTCTGTGTGTGTATCTGCGTGCCTGCATGTGGGGGGATGGTTAGAGGCAGGGGGCAGGAGAGGCAAGACAAGAAATGTAAGGCCAATGAATGGAAAACAAAACACTTGAAAACTTTTCTTCCTGCTCCATTTCATGGAGAGTTAATGGCTTTTTTAAAGTACTTTCAAAATCAGAATTAGCCAGCACAGAGTAGCAGGTACAAATATGGCCTCTGGTGTTCTATTAATGATGGGATCAAACGAAGAAGCTCTTCTACATGCTCCGTATGAAAGAGCAGGAGAACCAATGTGATGTTTAGTTTCTTGGAGGAAACCGAAAAAAAAAAATAATCCCATATTACCACAATACAGCATGAGTTCAATGCAAATGGAAAAGACTGGTGGCTTATTAATAGGCTCTCCCTGTAGCAAGCTGGCCTTCCCGGCTTCAGTTTGAAATTGATTATTTTAATACAGAATTCCTGAATGAAAGAGGTTCTTGGCCTTTTCCTGGGCTGTTGAATAATGTATGTGGGAGAAAGCAAATAGCAGCAGAGGGTCTCAGCTGCGGGAACAATGGTGCACACCCAGAGCTGAGGGGGCGCGTTAGTTTATCATTGCCTTGTCAATCCTCCTAGCCTGGGAATCGCAGGGCAGCCTGGAAAGCAGCAGCTGCCCGACGTGTGGTGAACTGACCGGGGCACTTTAAAGAGACGACTCCATTTACCCATCTGAAAACAAGATATTGATTTTCCTCCAGCTCTGGAGAGAAAAGAGCCGTCCTGAAAATATATGGAGACCACCATTTATCCAGGCTCCTCCCCCAACAATCACACCACCCCAACTGTTTTCTTGGCTTCCTCTCCACAAAGTTCCATTTTGTCCTTCTTCACCTGGGGTGAGAAGAAAGCAACTCCCCTTTTCTGCCTTC
This sequence comes from Neophocaena asiaeorientalis asiaeorientalis, assembly GCF_003031525.2. Taxonomy (NCBI): domain Eukaryota; kingdom Metazoa; phylum Chordata; class Mammalia; order Artiodactyla; family Phocoenidae; genus Neophocaena; species Neophocaena asiaeorientalis. Next base: position 213,684 of record NW_020175495.1, read on the forward strand.
TGTGAATACACTACTCACAGAACTTTTAAGCTGAAACTGGAAAAGTACGTAATGACTGGCATCTGGGGATACACTTTATGAATTAGAAAGCAATTTTTCCCATCCACATGGAAATAACATATTACAGTCAACTTCAGCCTGGCACTTTACAGCTCTCTCATCTCAAGCTGTGTGCATCTTAAGTCGTTAAGGCAAACCCTGTAGCATCCTAGAACAATGACAACCTTCAGCTCCTTAGGTGTCCTTACCATGAGATTTTTTTCCTTCACACATAAAAGCCTAGAAGATCTTACGACACAGATCAGACGAAAAGAAATAAAGCTTGTTTTGCCATAAGAAGCATCCATAAGTACTCCTGAGACCAGCAGGAGTTTAAAATCAACGTGCTAAGAGCATGGGGAGAAGTGTAGCTCTGAACTGAGGCAGCCAGAAGGCCAACCTCCTGGGAGGTGACTTGAACTACTCCACAGGCTTCAAGAGACTGGAAGCGTGCTATTTGAGTCAATCCCAATTTCTATAATAGCTCATATCTTCACGTGCTTCAAGTCCTACCACACTGAGGAGACTGCACGGTTGAGGTAGCACACCTTTCTCTAAAAAGGAAAAGGTTGAGGAACGGGCCGGTGAGGGGCGACCCTCCAATCCTCGCCGGGACTCAGTCACCAACAACAGAGGTTAGGCAGGGACTCCCAGCCCTGGGTTTTCAACGTGGCATGTTGCTTCTGGAAAATTCCTTGTCCCCATTGCCACCATGTGAAGTCTCATAGAAATCTAGGGGAGCCCAAGGGAAAGGATTGAGTGGGGATGGAATAAAGGGAGAGAGGAAAAACAATTCTTGAAAAGCAAGAAGGAAAACCCATCCCTAACTGCTGTGAAGGTAGGTCAGAGATGGCAAGTGCTGGCCTTAACCCTGTGTGTTTACCCCACCAGGATCCAGAAATGCAAGATAAACCCTGTGAGCGGCCCCAGGAGTTGAGCTCTCTGTTATGCTAAACAAGCACCACCGGAGGTGGACTGGCCCAACCATCTGCTAGAGACATGCATAAATCGAGGGAAGGTAGAGCGGTACAGCATGTGTATAATGCGGAGTACATGGGAAAAAGCGAAAGCGCGTCATTAAAAAGCAGCAGAAAGCAACTGGAGAACAGAACGCAGTGGTCAGAGATCAGTGTTCCAATTATTATTAATGTTAATAACCACATGCGGGGAACTCCAGGTTCTCTGGTTATGCAGCAGACAGGACACCTCCGACAGTGCGGGGATGGGGAGCGCTAGCTTAGCCACTGGAATCTGTATCATTGATTTGATTTCATGACACCTTCCCTACCCGGACAAGTACTGGATGGCCTACAGCTCTCCTTTCAAGTGCTGACTTTTCCCAGTGTAACATTAACCTTTCGTCTAATATGGGAAAGCAAAAATGAGGAGGAAAAATACATCCAGACACAATCCCTGTTAGCATTTTGACCTCCGCTTTTCTGGTGTTCTTTGGTGGATTTTCCTTCCTGCCTTTACGATTCTTACATGGTACTGTCCTGTCCACTTAACATATTGGCAGTTTCAAATGACTGAATAGTGTTTGAAATTTGTTCATTTCAAAGTTTTACTGGAATTTAAAATTATTTTTATGTTTTAGGATGACCTAATATGCCTTGATGGTTTAGGGACATCCTTATTTTGAAGGCAGGAAGGGGAGGGGGGAAAGAGCAGCAACTGGGGTGGGGAGTCACTAGCCCAAAATAAGAGCGCATAAGCCATCTTGAGGGACAGCCTGCATCTGGGGCTCCAAACTGGCAGCCCATTGCAATCCTCACATGGGCTTCGTTTGGCTCACAGAGATCTTTTTATGCCACAAGCCCCACCACTCCTTATTGTGTTACAGTCCTCTGATTTTTTGCATTTCCATCTCTGCCTGGCCCCAGAAGGCATTTACACTTATGACACCTGGTGTGATTTTTTTTTAAGATATCCTGAAAGGCCTCACTTCCTCCACACAGCCCCCTAAATCAACAGTTCTTAACTATGGGCAATTTTTCTTCCCAGGGGACATTTGGCAATGTCCAGAGATATTTTTAGCTGTCATAACTAAGAAGGGGGTTGTTGTGCTATTGGCATCCAGTGGGTTGAAGCCAGAGATGCTATCAAACATGCTACAATGCGTAGGAAAGTCCCCTACAACAATTATCCAGCCCCAAATGTTAAGAGTGCTGAGACTGAAAAACCCTTCTCTAAAGCAGGGCTGAGACTTGCACCGTTAGGGCTTCCTTCTTCCAGTTTAGGATTCTGGTCCCTTGGAAAATGCAAATCCCACTGAGAGCAATGTTCTATGCTGTTGACCCTTTATATCTGAGTATGAAGGAAGGAGCTGTGAATGGGATTGGATGGAGGGTACAAGAGGGAAGAAGAGGGGGACTTCCCTGGTGGTCCAGTGGTTAGGACTGCATGCTCTCACTGCTGAGGGTCCGGGTTCAATCCCTGGTCAGGGAACTGAGATCCCAAAAGCCCCGTGGTGCGGCCGGAAAAAAAAAAAAAAAAAAAAAAGAGGGAAGAAGAGGAAAAATCGAATATGGAGGACCCCAAACACAAGCTTTAGTGGCAGACTTTCTCCATTAAACAATCAAGATTGTTCCAGACAAGGAACTCACATCAAATTTCTCTTAGTACCCCCACCATTAATAATCATGCAACACTATCCAATGTTGATTACTTCCTCTATGAAAGGCACCGTACTCACCGCTTTACATGCATGATCTCACTGCATCCTCAAAACAATCCTATGAGACAGATGAGGAAACAGGCTCGGAGAGATTAAGTAACCAGCTCAAAGTCACACATCTAAAGAGCGGTAGAACTTGAGCTTCGAACCATGCCTTACTGACTCCAGAGATGAAGCTCTTAGCCAAGAGTAAAGGTCAACACTTACTGGAAAATTTACCCTGAGCTAGGCCCTACGTTAAGTGCTTTATCCACATTATCTCACTTAATCATCACAAAATCCTGTGGGGTATATATTATCATCATCCCCATCAAACAAGTGAGGAAATTGAGGGTTAGAGAAGTCTCACAATTAGACTAACATTACACCTGCTGAACGTCCTAAGTTTAAAGTGAGTCAAAGTATGAAACTTCAGTCCCTCATGCTCTTACTTACATTGGAGGTGGTGACATGGAATAGAAAAAGCACTGAACTTAGTCCAGAGAACCTACTTTGAAGTCCTGGCTGAGCCACAGTCTTAATGGGTGACCTCAGTCAAGTCTCTGGAACCAGGGCTCGTGCTCAACTCTCAAGGGAAGAAAAGAGCCAGACCATGATGCCTGGTTTCCTGTGGTTGGCTTTGATATATTTAGAGGAAGTGCTTCTGCCCGAGGACAGAGCAATGAAAAAACCTGGTCAGTCCAGTGAAGGCACTTTTAATCAAAGGGGATGAACCAGAAAGACTGAGCTGCTCCAGTCTGGGGGTTTGGAGAAGGTTTTCCTTGTTTAGTAATGATAATATCTTCTAGATCTTTTTACCAAAACTAGCAGGGCTTCTTCAGTCAGTTCAGGATGAAGAGAAGTGAATTGTAATGGGGTATCTTTTAGATGACCCACCAAGGTCATCTGGTAGTTTATCATAGCATCTGCCAAAAACCCAAATTTGCAAAGATATAACATCATTGAAACGAATATATCATAAAGTAATGTTGAAACTATGAATTAACTTGACAGTAGTTTTCACAATGTACAACAGATTTCTAGTATCACTTTATTTGCCTTAAATTTTTAAATTATCCTCCAGTGCCTCAGGGCAACTTGGTGCACAGTTTGGGAACCATAGGTATACAATGAAAATTACATGTCCCTCCAATTTCAGACCTCATTTCTGTTTCCCATGGGCACACAGTATTAATGGTTCTCGTATATAATTCCAGAAAATTTCTACGCACAGTCAAATGGAAACACACTATACCTACTGTCCTGATCTGTGTTGTTGCTGTTGTTTTGCTTAATAAACCCTGGAGATAATTTGTTAGCAGTACATAAAATTCCTTGTTTTTTTTTAAATAGTTGCATGGTTACGGTAATTTATACAAGACTTCTATTGATGTACATTTGTGTAACATTCCTAACAGCATTGTAATGAATATCCTTCTATATTTATCTTTGTCCACCTGCAGGATGAATTCTATAAACAGAATTTCTGGATGAAGTGTTATGTACATTTAAAATTTTGAGAGATTATACTTGCTGTAATTAATTTCAATTAATTGGTACCCAGAGACCCTTAAAGTTCAGGCAAAAGAGAGAAAACTTCCAGCTGACATGTTAGGAAAGGTTTGCTCTTGATGGCATGTCCCACAGGACACTGGGATACAGAATGACCCAGGGTGGAGAGGCTACTTAAACAGGAATAGAAAAGACAGAGGACTCTTGCAAAGAATGGGTCTATATCAGGGGGTTTTAACCTTGGGAGTTTTGTGAATAGAATGCAGAGAGTTTGAATAATTTAGGAGAGGGAAAATCTAAACTTTTATTTTCTGCTGGAAAGGTTGTGGAGAAAAGGGAACCCTCCTGCATTGTTGGTGGGAATGTAAATTGGTGCAGCCACTATGGAGAACGGTATAGAGGTTCCTTAAAAGAAACTAAAAATTGAGTTGCCATATGATCCAGCAATCCCACTCCTGGGCATATACCCAGAAAAGATGAAAACTCTAATTTGAAAAGATACATGCACCCAAATGTTTGTAGCAGCACTATTTACAATAGCCAAGACATGGAAGCAACCTAAATATCCATCAACAGAGGAATGGATAAAGAAGATGTGGTATATATATACAATGGAATACTACTTGGCCATGAAAAAGAATAAAATAATGCCATTTGCAGCAACATGGATGGAACTAGAGATTATGATACTAAGTGAAGTAAACCAGACAGAGAAAGACAAATATCATCTGATATCACTTATATGTGGAATCTAAAAAAATGATACAAATCAACTTATTTACAAAACAGAAATAGAGTCACAGACATAGAAAACAAACTTATGGTTACCAAAGGGGAAAGGGGGTAGGGGAGGAATAAATTAGGAGTTTGGGATTAACAGATACACACTACTACATATAAAATAGATAAACAACAAGGTCTTACTGGATAGGACAGGGAACTATATTCAATATCCTGTAATAAACCATAACGGAAAAGAATATGAAAAAGAATGTATGTATATATGTATAACTGAATCACTTTGCTGTACACCAGAAACTAGCACAACATTGTAAGTCAACTGTACTTCAATAAAAAAAATAGTTTAAACATTTATTTTCATTTACCTCTAAATAAAATTTAGCAGTTCTTTCAAGTATGAATGTGGCAACAATCCATAGTATTAACAGTACTTGTACCTCTTTCAGCAAAAGCAATCACACATCTTTATTTCACTTATTGTTGTTGCAGATACCCTGAAATATATTTAATGCTCATAACTACTTTTAAATAATGGCAAATATTAGATCCATTGCTAGATCTGGTTATTTAATGCATTAATAAAGAAGCATACATGTAGCTGATTCACTTTGCTGTACAGTAGAAACTAACACAACATTGTAAAGCAACTCTATGCCAATAAAAATTAATTTAAAAACATGAAGGTGAAACAACAATATTCCCAGATAAACAAAAACTGGAGAATTCATTGCTAGCGCACCTGCCATATAAGAAATACTAAATTAGGAGTTTGGGATTAATGTACACACACTACTATATATAAAATAGAGAACCAAGAAGGACTTACTGTTTAGCACAGGAGACTCTACTCAATATTCTATAATAACCTATACGGGAAAAGAAACTGAGAAAGAATGAATATATGTATATGTATAACTGAATCACTATGCTGTACACCTGAAACTAACACAACACTGTAAATCAACTATACCCCAAAAAAATTATAAAAAAAGAAACAAAGAAGCATACATAGTATTATATCACAGGCTCTTTTTAAATATTATAACCATTTCAATTTTATTTTATGCCATCATATTAGTTATCTATCACCGCATAAGAAATGACCACAAACTTAGTGGTTTAAAACAACAGGTATTTACAATCTCACAGTTTCTGTGGGTCAGGAGTCTGGGCGCAGCTTCGCTATATGCCAAAGGTCTTACTGGATAGGACAGGGAACTATATTCAATATCCTGTAATAAACCATAACGGAAAAGAATATGAAAAAGAATGTATGTATATATGTATAACTGAATCACTTTGCTGTACACCAGAAACTAGCACAACATTGTAAGTCAACTGTACTTCAATAAAAAAAATAGTTTAAACATTTATTTTCATTTACCTCTAAATAAAATTTAGCAGTTCTTTCAAGTATGAATGTGGCAACAATCCATAGTATTAACAGTACTTGTACCTCTTTCAGCAAAAGCAATCACACATCTTTATTTCACTTATTGTTGTTGCAGATACCCTGAAATATATTTAATGCTCATAACTACTTTTAAATAATGGCAAATATTAGATCCATTGCTAGATCTGGTTATTTAATGCATTAATAAAGAAGCATACATGTAGCTGATTCACTTTGCTGTACAGTAGAAACTAACACAACATTGTAAAGCAACTCTATGCCAATAAAAATTAATTTAAAAACATGAAGGTGAAACAACAATATTCCCAGATAAACAAAAACTGGAGAATTCATTGCTAGCGCACCTGCCATATAAGAAATACTAAATTAGGAGTTTGGGATTAATGTACACACACTACTATATATAAAATAGAGAACCAAGAAGGACTTACTGTTTAGCACAGGAGACTCTACTCAATATTCTATAATAACCTATACGGGAAAAGAAACTGAGAAAGAATGAATATATGTATATGTATAACTGAATCACTATGCTGTACACCTGAAACTAACACAACACTGTAAATCAACTATACCCCAAAAAAATTATAAAAAAAGAAACAAAGAAGCATACATAGTATTATATCACAGGCTCTTTTTAAATATTATAACCATTTCAATTTTATTTTATGCCATCATATTAGTTATCTATCACCGCATAAGAAATGACCACAAACTTAGTGGTTTAAAACAACAGGTATTTACAATCTCACAGTTTCTGTGGGTCAGGAGTCTGGGCGCAGCTTCGCTATATGCCAATATCCTGATCCTCGGCTTCAGGATCTCACAAAGGCTGCAATCAAGCCCTGAGCTAGGGCTGTGGTTGCACCTTGAGGCTCAGCTGGGGAAAGACTCATTCCCAAGCTCACACGGTTGTTTGCTGAATTCAGATCAACAGGCAGTTTCTTGTTGCTATTACCTCTGTCAGAGCTGCCCTCAGGTCCTTGAGGGTAACTGACAATGTAGGTCTCTTCCATAGAGTAACTGACAACATAGCTGCTTGCTTCATCAATGTCAGCAAGAGAGAGAATCTGCTCGCATGACAGAAGGTAAAATCTTATATAAGATTTCCAGAGTGGTGGAGTGAGGAGTGCAGCTCACACCCCAATAAACAACCATTTATCTGGACAAAAATTTTTAAATAATTGAAAGTCTCTGGAAATTTTCCTAAGGGCATATAGCAAGTAGAGAAAAATACAATCAAGGAAATCTACTAAATCGTGGTAAGAACAGTGACTCTGTGGTATCTGAGCCATCTCTGCTCTGCCCCTCCTCTTCTCCCAGCTCTATTTTGGAAGAATCTACTCTGAGAGCTCTACTCCAAGCAGGTGCAGTCAGGAAAATAGGGACTCCTCTCCCCTCAACTCTTAGTCTAGGGCTATGGTGTCTCCCTGGGAGGGGCAGGCCCCAACTCCGTGTACAAAAGCTATTTTAGGCAAGTGTGGCAGGGAGGTCTACAGTCCCACTCCACACCCAGCCAGGTACAGCAGCCTGAATATCCTGCGTCCTGATCTCCGGTGCCCCAGTTCACTGGGAGTGTGTAGGTCCCACGTTGGGAGGAGAAACCAAGAAGGCTATAGGGCCACCGCCCTAGGGAACACTTCGCAAATTGGTCTATGAGGCCAATACTACCAGATAGAAGAGCCACCAAAGAAAAGAAATAAATTCAACAAAGATATCACATCTTACTTAGAGCTGTGAGGTACATTTGTTATACCTGATAAACCAATATTGATACATGATTAACTGAAGGCATTAGTTTACATTGAGGTTCACTCTTCATGCTGCACAGTTCTATGCATTTTGACAAATGCATAATGTCATGAATCCACGATCATAGTATCATATAGAATAATTTCACCACCCTAAAAATCCCCTAGGCTCCACCCGTTCATCCTTCCCTCCTCCCAAACCCCTGGCATCAACTGACCTTTTCATTGTCTCTATAGTTTGCATATTGCTGAGTGAAAGAAGCCAGTCTGAAAGGGCTGTATTATTCCAACTATATTACATTTGTTAATTATACCTCAATAAAGCTGGAAAAGACCTATCAAATCCGACTCTCAGGGATGGGGCCAAGGAATCCATATTTTTCACAGCCTCATCAGCTGACTCTTGAACTAGTGGTATATGGGCTCTAGCTCCAGCATCTGACAGACAGGTTTGAAATCTGGCTCTGAAACTTTCTTTCTTGTGGGTAAGTTACTTAACCACCAGACACCTGCCCACTCTCATCTGTAAAATGGAGATATCGATAATGCCTATCTCATAGCGGGGTTTGATGATTAAATGAGTTGTTACATGTAAAGCCCCTATCACCATGTCTAGCACTCAATAAACGGTAACTATTATTTATAAAGCAGAAGGATTGTATCCACTTTTCCATTCTTCTGTTCTTACAGTTACCAATAAATGTTGGCTATTATTATCAGCGGTTAATAGGTACCACTGAGAGGCAGTGTGGTATAGTAAAATGAGCACAGGATCTGAATTCAAATCCCAGCTCTGCCATTACAGGCTATAATCACAAGCAATTCACAATCTGTGAGCCTCAATTTCCTCATCTGTAAGATGGGAATGAAAACAGTACCCACATCCCAGAGTTATGAGAATCAAATGAGCTAATACATTTAAAGGACTTGGCATGCAGTAACCCCTTATTATACAATGCCCAAATCTGTCTCTCCACTCATTCCTCCTGACTACAGTAATTAAAATGATTGATTGCCTAGGAATGACATTGGTATGGCCTATGAAAAATTCTGTTAGAAATCTAGTTTAGTCATTTCTACCCAATTCACACAAATACTTTGCTGTTTATGATTTTCTGAAGGGAAACTTGGATCCTTTTACTATATGGTCCCAACTAACCATGACTTCTGTGTTTGCAAATCTCACCATAAGCCTGTTTGTTTAAAAAGATGACAGTTTGTGGTTGATGATTATCGTTGTGTCTCTGTTTTTCTGATTAATAAAAGCTAAGGTTGTTCCTACACTGGAACTTCAGAATGGTCCAAGGGTTCCATGAAGCCATGGGAGCAGACATGTCTACATCATTAATAAATCAGAAGCTCTAAATAGATCACATCAATATTTAAGAAGTCATCCTTCTCCCTTCTCTTTTGTACATTCAATCAGCAGTAAAATACATTTTGTAAATTTCTGATGCGTCAAAATTGCCAGTTACCTGACCAGGCAGACTTAGGCATGATCATCCTTCAACCAGTTTCTTTCAGGACGGGCAGCAAGACACTTATGTGAGGGAAACCAGGAGGCCTGCAAGGAACATCCCCTTCAGTCCAGATTGTCAGGGTATTGAACATGTTGGCAGAAAAGCAATTATCTCTAGACACGTGGCTTATCAAGACTAGGGTTCAGTAATGAATGCTTCAGAATGATACTACTCAGTCAGCATCTAAGAGAGGAGGGGAGGTGTGTATTCAAGCCTCTGCCACAAAAAGCAATATTTTGTTAAATATGATTTGGATGGTACAGACCTTATATCTTGTGGGAGATATGAGGAAAGAGAAGGGAATAGGAGTTGGAAAGCATATCCGACTCGCCAGGAGTGGGTGGAGTTTGAAAAAACATTTATGATACCTATAGTTTTTGTAACACAAATTTAAAGCAAATGAAGATCAACAGTATATTATTGACAGGAGCAATAGGCAGATAATAGAATACGAAAGTATGATTGGGGCCATTAACTGAAACACGTCAAAAAGCCCTTGGCAGATGGGCTAAGCATATAGGCTTGGAGTCTGACAGTCATTCTATGCAGTCAGCGGTATTTTTTGAACATGGATTACATGCCAGACACTGTTCTTGGAGAGACAGCAGTGAGCAAGGTAGATGCCACCTACCTTGGGCAAGATAGTTAACTTCTCTAAATCTCATGTTCTCATCCTTAAAACAGGAAAAATATCATTCCTCTTTCATAGGATTGCTGTGAGCATTAGAGGAGGGCAAAGCATATAAGGTGCTTTGCATTGTGTTCTGGAGAGGAGACACATAATAAGTGAAATAATTGGCCTCTTGGGGGGATAAGTGGGTCATCAGCCGGGCTCTGAAAAACATAAAGGGTTTTGATGGGCAGAGACAAAAGGAAGACATTCAAGTAGAGAGAACCGCATTAATTAAGTCACTCATGCAAAGAAACTTCTGAATGTCTACAACATTGGCATGCATAGGCATATTTCATTTACGTGAACTCAGCAATACACACTAGGAGAGAAATAGTATGGGCAAATCCTCCTACCATTACATTCAATTAATATATACCTTGAATCTACTGTGAGATAAGATGCAAGAATCTGGTTTTCTGTCTTCTAGTGTGAACACCTCACTTTCCTGAGTATCATTCTTTTGTTTAAAGATATGTATTTTTCATATAGTATGGCCAACTCCTAGTGCAAGCCAACTACTTAATCTGGGGGTCAAACAAAAAGAACAACCCAGTGATCTGCAATCCACACTGGAAAAAAGGCTGGTCATGCTGGACTTTCTGAGAGAAGGATGTCATTCTCCAATGTGGCACCTTCATAAGACATCATCAAAAGTAATTTAAACCATGTGATTTTCATTTTATGTGCTGACTTTAGGACCTGTTTCATGTGTAAGGAGCGACTTCACTATGTGTGCCATGCATCATGCTAGATGCTGGAAATACAGTGGTCAATGAGATAGACATAGTTCTAGCAAGATACTTACAAAAGAAAGGGCTGCTGAGGTTGAGGTAGGGAGGGACAATTTGCTCGGCTTGGAGCATCTAATTAGAGAAAAGGCAAGAGATATACCTGAAAAAGCAGGTTGGTGTTAGATGGCTGAGGATGTCAAATGTAAAGCTAAGGGGTTTTGGAGCTCTTATGCTCTTCTTTCTTCAGCTGGGTTGAGATATCTTCAAAGCTGTAGCAGAAGATGGAGCTTACGTCAGTTCTCAAGGTTTAAAAAATTTTTTTCCTCCCAGGAAACACTAGCAGCTACCAATTTAATCTGAATAAATAAATTAATGCTACAGCTGAAAGCCTGCCTCATACCATATACAAAAATTAACTCAAAATGGATCAGTGACCTAAATATAAGAGCTAAAACCATAAAACTCTAAGAAGGAAAGATAGGGATATTATCTTTGTACCTTGGATTTGGCAATGAATTTTTACACATAACACCGAAAGCATGAGCAACAAAAGAGAAAAAAAAAAGAAAATTAGACTTTGTCACAATTTAAAACTCTTGTGCATCAGAGGACACTACCAGGAAAGTGAAAAGACAAACCACAAAATGGAAGAACATATTTACAAATCATATATCTGATATGGGTCTAGTAACCAAAATATATAAAGAACTCATACAACTCAAAAACAAAAAGATAAACAACCCAGTCTGAAAATAGGCAAAGGACTTGGATAGACATTTCTCCAAAGAAAATATACAAATGGTCAATAAGCACATGAGAGGTTCAGCATCATTAACCATTAGGGAAATATAAATCAAATCAAAGTGAGCTATTGCTTCACACCCACTAGGATATCAACAGTCAAAAAGACAGTCAAAAACAAATGTTGGCAAGGATGTGGAGAAACTGAAATCCTCATATATTGCTGATGGGAATGTAAAATGGTGCAGCTACTGTGGAAAACCATTTGGTGGTTCCTCAAAAAGTTGAACATAGAGTTATCATGTGACCTAGCAATTTCACTCCTATGTATATAACAAAAAAATTTTTAAAGAAGTATTCAAACAAAAAATTGCACATAAATATTCATAGCAGCACTATACACAACAGTCAAAAGCTGGAAACAATCCAAGTCTCCATCAACTGATGAATGGATAAATGGGGTATATAAATATAATGGAATATTATACAGCCATAAAAAGGAATGAAGTTCTGATACATGTTATAACATGGATGCACCTTGAAAACATTACATTAAATGAAAGAAGCCAGACACAAAAGTAATGTATTGTATGATTCTATTTATATGAAATATCTACAGTAAGCAAATCCATAGTAGATTAGTGGCTTCTACGTGTTGGGGGACGTTGGAAGTTACTACCTAATGGCTACAGGTTTTTCATTTGGGATGATGCAAATATTTTGGAAGTAGACAGAGGTTATGGTTGTACAACATGGTGAATGTACCAAATGCCACTAAACTGTACACTTTAAAATGGGTAATTCGGTTTTGTGAATTTTATGTCAATAAAAAAAAGTATAGAGGAAAAGATGGATATAATGGATTAAAAGATGGAGAAGTTCAGGGGAGCTTCAGAAGCTATAAAAAAAACAAATGGAAATCCTAGAACTGAAAAATATGATATCTGAGTCAAAAAATCATTGGATTAAAAAATTTTATAGTAGATTGGAACACAACAGAAATGAGGATCAATGAACTTGAAGATAGGTCAATAAATTTATCGCAAATGATGCACAAACAGAAAATATACTGAAAAAAACCTGAGAGGCTCAATTACCTTTGGAGCAAAATCAAGGACTCTTAAGAAACATGCAATTGTAATACCAGAGGAATGAGTCAGAAAAAAGAATTTGAAGTTTGACCAAAAACAACAACCCATAGATTCAGGAAAATTAGTGAAACTCCTAAAGAAAACCTCACCTAAACACACCATAGACAAATTGCTGAAAAGATAAATTTAAAAATGTTCAAAGTAATCAGAGAAAAGAGACACATTATGACCAGGGAAACAACAAGAATTACAGATGGCTTCAAATAAGAAACAATGGAGGGACTTCCCTGGTGGCACCATGGTTAAGAATCCACCTGCCAATGCTGGCGACACAGGTTCAATCCCTGGTCCAGGAAGATCCCACATGCTGTGGAGCAACTAAGCCCATGAAGCACAACTACTAAACCTGTGCTCTAGAGCCCATGAGCCACAACTACTGAGCCCGTGCACCCTGGAGCCCACGCACCACAACTACTGAGCCCACGTGTCGCAACTACTGAAGCCTGCACACTCTAGGGCCCATGTGCCGCAACTACCGAGCCCACATGCTGCAACTACTGAAGCCCGCATGCCTAGAGCCCATGCTCCACGAGAGAAGCCACCGCAATGAGAAGCCCATGCACCACAATGAAGAGTAGCCCCCTCTCGCCACAACTAGAGAAAGCCTGCGTGCAGCAAAGACCCAATGCAGCCAAAAAATAAATTAAAAATTAAAATAAGAAAGAAACAATGGAGGCCTGAAAATCAAAGAATAACATCATTAAAGTGCTGAAATTTTAGAAAATTCTGTTGATGTAGAAATGTATGTCCAGAAAAAATACCTTGCAAAAATCAAGGCAAAATAAAAACAGTTTCATAAAAACAAAAGCTGAGAAAATCTGTTGCTAGCACATTCACTGTCTGAAAATGCTAAGAATTTTTTTCAGGCTGAAGGGTGTTGATACAAGATGGAAATTCAGGTCTAAGGTAAGAAATGAAGAGCAATGGAAATGCTAAATCAGTAGTAAATATAAAACATTATTTTTCTTTCTTTCATTAAAAATTTTAAAGGTGGGACTTCCCTGGTGGTCCAGTGGTAAAGAATCCGCCTTCCAATGCAGGGGACATGGGTTCGATCGCTGGTCAGGGAACTAAAAGCCCACATGCTGCAGGGCAACTAAGCCTGCGCATCACAACTACTGAGCCCACACGCCTCAACTAGAGGGTCCATGTGTCACAAACTACAGAGCCCACATACTCTGGAGCCCACATACCACAACTACAGAGCCCACGCACTCCAGAGCCCACGCACCACAACTAGAGAGAGAAAAACCCGCATGCCACAACTAGAGAGAAGCATGTGTGCTGCAACTAGAGAGAAGCCCCCATGCCACAACAAAGAGCCCACACACTGCAATGAAAGATCACACATGATGCAATGAAGATCGCACGTGCTGTAACTAAGACCTGGTGCAGCCATAAATTAATTAATTAAAGAAATTTTTAAAAAAAATTTTAAAGGCAATTGAATACTGAAAGCAGAAAATAATAATGTATTATGGCTGTTATACTTTAAGTAAAAGTAAAATATATGACAATAATATAACTAAGAACAGGGTAAATATAAATGTAATTACATTATAGAATACTATATATTTAATGTTATTATTTCTGTGTAAAATGTGATAAGGATGCATATAGTAATCTTACAACAACTAAAAAAATAATACAAAAAGATACTGCTAAAAATCCAATAGAGGAAATAGAATGGAATACAAAAAATACTCAATTAACCCAAAAGAATACAAGAAAGAAGGAAGACTATAACAAATAACAGAAGGAACAAATTTAAAAACCAAATAGAAAGAGAGTAGACTTAAACATAGTCGTATCAATAATTTTATTAAATATAAATGGCTTAAACACTCCAACTAAAAGACAGAGGTTGATGGATTCAAAAATTAACATCCAACTATATGTCCTTAACAAGAAACACACTTCAAATATAAAAACACAGCTAGCTTGAAAGTAAAAGGATGGAACGAGATATACATGCAAATGCAAAGCATAAGAAAGCTGTTGTAAGTACACTAATATCAGACAAAGTAGACTTCAAAACAATAAGCATTACCAGAAATTGGTATCATTTGACAATGATAAAAGGGTTAATGCATCAAGAATATATAACAATCGTAACTAAGTAGGCAATAATAGAGCTCCAAATACATGAAGCAAAAATTTACAAAAATAGAGAAACAGATAAATCCACAATCATAGTTGTAGATACAAACACTCTTCTAATAATTCTTCTTGACTGATAAATTAAGAAGACAAAGAAATCAGTAAGGATATATAATATTTAAAACCTACATCAACCAACTTTGATCTACACCAAAACAGACCTAATTCTGGGCCACAAAATGAGTTTCAATATATTTTAAAATATTTTATGTTCTCTGACCCCAGCAGAATTAAATTAGAAATCAATAACAAAAATACACCTGGGAGAACGAACAAAAGTCCAGGACCACATGGCTTCACAGATGAACTGGATGAAACATTTAGAGAAGAGTTAGCACCTATCCATCTGAAAGTATTCCCAAAATTTGCAGAAGAAGGAACACTTCCAAACTCATTCTATGAGGCCAGCATCACCCTGATACCAAAACCAGATAAATATATCACACAAAAAAGAAAATTACAGTCCAATTTCACTGATGAACCTACATGCAAAAATCTTCAATAAAATATCAGCAAACCGAATCCAACATTACATTAAAAGGATCATACACCAGGATCAAGTGGGATTTATCCCAGGATGCAAGGATTTTGCAATATCTGCAAATCAATCAGTGTGATATACAACATTAGTGGGCACAGAGGGAACATACCTCAACATAATAAAGGCCATATATGACAAACCCACAGCTAACATCATACTCAATGGTCAAAAGCTGAAAGCATTTTCTCTAAGATCAGGAACAAGACTAGGATGCCCACTCTTGCCACTTTTATTCAACATTGTTTTGGAAGTCCTAGCCACAGCAATCAGACAAGAAAAAGAAATAGGGAATTCCCTGGCAGATAAGACTCTGTGCTCCCAATGCAGGGGGGCCAGGCTCAATCCCTGGTCAGAGAACTAGATCCTACATGCATGCTGCAATTAAGAGTTCACATGCCACAACTATGGAGCCCACGTGCTGCAACTAAGACACAGCACAACCAAATAAATAAATTATTTTTAATTAAAAAAAAAGAAAGAAAAGGAATCCAAATTGGAAAGGAAGTTGTAAAGCTGTCACTGTCTGCAGATGACATGATACAATACATAGAAAATCCTAAAGATGCCATCAGAAAACAATTAGAGCTCATCAATAAATTGGGTTAAGTTGCTGGATACAAAATTAATATACAGAAATCTGTTGCATTTCTATACACTAACAACAAACTATCAGAAAGAGAAATTAAGAAAACAATCCCATTTACCTACCATTGCATCAAAAAGAATAACATACCTAGGAATTAACCTACCTAAGGAGGTAAAAGACCTGTACTCAGAAAACTATAGGACACTGATGAAAGAAACTGATGACAACACAAACAGATGAAAAGATAACTGTGCTCTTGGATTGGAAGAATATTGTTAAAATGACCATACTACCCAATGCAATCTGCAGATTCAATGCAATCCCTATTAAAATACCAATGGCATTTTTCACAGAATGAGAACAAATAATTTTAAAATTTGTATGGAAACACAAAAGACCCTGAATAGCCAAAACAATCTGGAGAAAGAAGAACAGAGCTGGAGGAATCATGCTCCCTGACTTTGGACTATACTACAAAGCTACAGTAATCAAAACAGTATGGTGCTGGCACAAAAGAAGATACATAGAGCAACGGTACAGAATAGAAAGCTCAGAAATAAATCCATGCACTTAGGGTCAATTAATCTATGACAAAGGAGGCAAGAATATACAGTGGAGAAAAGACAGTCTCTTCAATAAGTGGTGCTGGGAAAACAGGACAGTTACATATAAACAAATGAAATTAGAACATTCTCTAACACCATATACAGAAATAAACTCAAAATGGATTAAAGACCTAAACTTAAGGCTGGACACTATAAAGCTCCTAGAGGAAAACATAGGCAGAACACTCTTTGACATAGATTGCAGCAAGATCTTTTTCAATCCACCTCCTAGAGCAATGAAAATAAAAACAAAAATGAACAAATGGGACCTAGTTAAACTTAAAAAGTTTTTGCACAGCAAAAAACAAACAAACAAAAAACCATAAACAAAATGAAAAGACAACGCTGAGAATGGGAGAAAATATTTGCAAATGAAACAACCGACAAGGGATTAATCTCCAAAATATACAAACAGCTCATGCAGCTCAATATCGAACAAACAAACAAACCAATCAGAAAATGGGCAGAAGATCTAAATAGACATTTCTCCAAAGAAGACATACAGATGGCTAAAAGGCACATAAAAAGATGCTCAACATCACTAATTATTAGAGAAATGCAAATCAAAACTACGAGATATCACCTCATACCAGTCAGAATGGCCATCATCAAAAATTCTCCAACCAATAAGTGCTGGAGAGAGTGTGGAGAAAAGGGAACCCTCCTACACTGTTGGTGGGAATATAAATTGGTACAGCTACTATGGAGAACAGTATGGAGGTTCCTTAAAACACTAAAAATAGAGCTACCATATGATCCAGCAATCCCACTCCTGGGCATATATCAGAAGAAAACCATAATTCGAAAAGATACATGCACCCCAGTGTTCATTGCAGCACTATTTACAACAGCCAGGACATGGAAGCAACCTAAATGTCCATCAACAGAGGAATGGATAAAGAAGATGTGGTACATGTATACAATGGAATATCACTCAGTCATAAAAGAGAACAAAATAATGCCACTTGCAGCAGCAAGGATTGCTAGAGATTGTCACACTGAGTGAAATAAGACAGAGAAAGACAAATATCATATGATATCGCTTATATGTGGAATCTAAAAAAAGGGTACAAATGAACTTATCTACAAAACAGAAATAGTGTGACAGATGTAGAAAACAAACTTACGGTTATCAGCGGTTAAGGGGGAGGGAGGGATAAATTGGGAGATTGGGATTGACATATACACACTACTATATATAAAATAGATAACTAATAAGGACCTACTGTATAGCACAGGGAACTCTACTCAGTACTCTATAGTGGCCTATACGGGAAAAGAATCTAAAAAAGAGTGGATATATGCATATGTATAACTGATTCACTTTGCTGTGCACCTGAAACTAACACAACGTTGTAAATCAAGTATACTCCAATAAAAATTTTTTTAAAAAGAACATTCTCTAACACCATATATAAAAATAAACTCAAAATGGATTAAAGACCTAAATATAAGACCGGAAAACATAGGCAGAACACTTTTGGATATAAATCACAGCAGTATTTTTTGAATCTGTCTCCTAAAGCAAAGGAAATAAAAGGAAAAATAAACAAATGGGACCTAGTTGAACTTAAAAGCTTTTGCAAATGAAAGACAACCTATAGAATGGGAGAAAATATTTGCAAATGTGACCAATAAGGAGTTAATATCCAAAATATATTAACAGCTCATACAACTCAACATCAAGGAAACAAACAACCCAATTAAAAAATGGGCAGAAGACCTGAATAGACATTTTTCCAAGAGGTCATGCAGATGGCCATCAGGCACATGAAAAGATGCTCAACATCGCTAATCACCAGAGAAATGCAAATCAAAACCACAATGAGATATCACCTCACACCTGTCATCAAAAAGAACGCAAATAACAAATGTTGATGAGGATGTGGAGACAAGGGAATCCTTGTACACTGTTGGTGGGAATGTAAATTGGTGCAGCCCCTGTGGAAAACAGTAGGGAGGTTTCTCAAAAAACTAAAAATAGAATTAAAAATATGACCTGGCAATTCCACTTCTGGATATATATCTGAACGAAGTAAAAACACTAATTTGAAAAGATACATGCACCCCAATTTTCATAGCAGCATTATTTACAGCTGCCAAGATATGGAAGCAACCTAAGTATCCATCAACAGATGAATAGATGAAGAAGATGTGATATATATATATATATATATATATATATATATGAGATATAGTACTCAGCCATAAAGAAGAATGAAATTTTGTCATTTGCAACAACATGGATGGACCTAGAGATTATCATACTAAGTGAAATAAGTCAGACAGAGACAGAGAAATAACATATGACATTGCTTATATGTGGAATCTAAAAAGTACAGCAAACTAGTGAATAAAACAAAAAAGGAAGCAGACTCACAGATACAGAGAACAAACAGCAGTTACCAGTGGGGAGAGGGAAAAGGGGAGGGGCAACATAAGGGTAGGAGATTAAGAGGCACAAACTATTAGGTATAAAATAAGCTATGAGGATATATTGTACAACATATGGAATATAGCCAATATTTTATAATAACTATAAGTGGAGCATAACCTTTAAAGCTGTGAATCACTATATTATACACCTGTAATTTATATAATACTGTACATCAACTATACTTCCACTAAACAGAAAGTACACCCAGAAGATCTGCAAATATTTGGGAATTAGCAACATGCTTCTAAATAATTCATGGTTAAAAAAGAAATCACAAGTGAAATTAGAAAATAAATCAAACTGCATAAGAAAACACAAGGTATCAAATTTTGTGAGTTGCAGCTAAAGTAGTCTTAAGTAAGAAATTTATAGTTTTATTTTTATATTAGAAAAGACAAAAGGTTTAAAATGAATTATATAAGATTCCACTTTAAGAAGCTATAAAAAGAAGAGCAAACAAAATCCAAGTTAAATAGAAAAAAAAATAATAAAGACAAGGAGCAGAAACCAATGAAATAGAAAATGACAAAACAATGTAGAAAAATCAAGAAGGCCCAAAGTAGTTTTTTTTTAATTAATAAAATTGATCAAAGCTAAGCTAGAAGTAATCAAGAAAAAAACAATAACACAGGGGCTTCCCTGGTGGCGCAGTGGTTGAGAGTCCGCCTGCCGATGCAGGGGACACGGGTTCATGCCCCGGTCCGGGAGGATCCCGCATGCCGTGGAGTGGCTGGGCCGGTGAGCCATGGCCGCTGAGCCTGCGCGTCCGGAGCCTGTGCTCCGCAACGGGAGAGGCCACAACAGTGAGAGGCCCGCGTACCGAAAAAAAAAAAAAAAAAAACAATAACACACAAAACACAAGTTACTAGTTATAGAGGTGGCACCACTACACACGTTACAGACATTTAAAAACTATGAATGGAATATTATGCACAAATTCATGCAAACAAATTTAACAATTTAGATGAAATGGAAAAATTCTTTGAAAAACAATTTACCCAAACCAACCCAACACTAGAATTTTGAATAATGCAAATATCAAAATTAATTTGAAATGCAAAACCTTCTCACAAGGAAGTTCCAAAAGTGGATGGCTTCACTGGTGAACACTACCAAATACTAAAGGAAAAAAAAAATGCCAATCTTAAACAAACTTTTTCAGAAAATAGAGGCGGAAGTTCCTCCAAACTGCTTTTATGAGGCCGGCATGACCTTGATGTTTAAGTCTGACAAAGTAATTACAAAAAGAGGAAAACTATAGTCCAAAATCACCCATGAAAATTGATGCAAAAAACCGTAACAAAATATTAACAAATCAAATACAACAATTTATTTTTTTAAATTATACATCTTGACCAAATGGAGTTTATTTTAAGAATGCAACTTTGTTGCAATATTTAAAAATCAGTTCATGTATTTCACCACATTAATAGAATAGAGGTGAAAAACATATGGTTAGAAAGATGCTGAAAATGTATTTGACAAAATTCAATACCCATTCATTAAAAACTTCTCAACAAATGAGGAGTGAAAGGGAACTTTCTTAATTATGATAAAGGAGGTCAACAAGAAATTCTATAACCAATAGTATAATTAATGGTGAAATATTTACTACATTCCTTCTAAGATCAGGAGCAATGCAAAGAGGTCAATTTTCGTCGATTATGTTCAGCATTGGAAGGTATAGTCTAGTATAATAAGGCAATAAAAATTATAAGTGGCAAAGAAAAGAAGAAGTAGAATTGTATTTACTCACAGAAAACATGATTGTTTAGGTAGAAAATCTAAAGGAAACTACAAAACAACTACTAGAACCAATAAGTAAAATTTAAAAGGTCACAGGATGCAAGTTCCATATATAATAATCAATTTCATTTCCATATAATTTAAATACTGGCAAAAAATCACAAATTAAATTTAAAGACAACTCCATTTACAACAGCACCAAAATATAAAATACAGACTGGTCCAAAGGTAGGAAGTTATCTCAATTGATTGTTCATAGTCAGTTAGAGATCGAACTCCTTGTTGTACTCTTTCCCCCCTTTTTACTACTGCACTTGACTAAAAAATACACACACAAACACGCTTACTTAGGAATTAATTTAACAAAAATTGTATAAGAGCTGTGTATTGAAAATTTAAAAAGCATTGCTGACAGAAATTAAATTAACCTAAATGAGGGGAGAGCTGTAACATGTTTACAGATTGAAAGTCTCAACACTGGTAAACTCCCCATATTGATTTATAAATTAAACACCATCACAGTAAAATAGTATCAGGCTCTCATATTCATAGAACAGCTGATTCTATAACTTATATGAATATGTGAATGGCCTAGAATAGCCAAAATGATCTTGTAGAAGAAAAGCAAAGTTGAATAAGCTACACTGGCTCATTTTAGGACTTCTTATAAAATTGCAGTAATCAAGACAGTGTGGTATTGGCATAAAGACAAACAAATAGATGGAACAGAACACAGCAGGAGTTGACAAATTTCTTCTGTAAAGGAACAGATAATAAATATTTTATGTATTGCTGGCTGTACAGTCTTTGTCACAGCTACTCAACTCTGTGGTAGGTGAAAACAACCATAAAATACTTAAATGAATGAGTGTATCTATGTTCTAATAAAACTTTATGGACACTAAAATTTGTATTTCATATAATTTTCATGTCATGAAATACTCTTTGATTTTCTTCTCAATCATTTTTTCCCTCATTTTTCTGTATCCTAAACATTCCCTTTATTCTTGGTAAGTATTTCTTTTAAGAGTTCCTTCAGTGAAGTGATGGCTTCTGGGCTCTCAACTTACTCAGTCTCTGCACACCTAAAAATTATTTTATTCTACCCTCACTCTTGAGAATTACTTTTCTTTAGCACTTTGAAGGTAACATTTTATTTTACTCTGAGTCTAATTGCCATTCCTTAATAAGTAATCAATTTTTCTGGTACTTTTTAAAGTATTATCTTAATCTTTCATATTCTACAGTTTTACTTTGATGTGTATAGCTGTGTATTTATTTTCATTTATACTGCTCAATACTCAAAGTATACTCCAGAACTGAGGACTCAGGTGTTTCTTCAGTACTGGAATTTTTGTGTTATTGTATCAGCAAATATTATTTCTCCGAAATCCTCTTCACCACTTCAGGAACTCCTGCAGGATATTTGTTGAAGCCTCTCAATCTCTCTTCACTGTTATATTTTTAAAATATCCTTCTCTTTCCACACTACATTTGGAATTCCTCAGTAGTCTTTCACTTTGCTATTTTCTCTATATGTCCAATCCCAAGTTTATACTGTTTTGAATTTGCATTTAAATGACTTTATTTTCCTTTCCAAGATTTCTAACTGGTTCTTTCATATCCACTGGGTCTCATTTTCATTTATTTAGTTTCTGCTTGTTTCATAATTTCCTGATTTTTTTTTTTTTTTTTTTTTTTTTTTTTTCGGGTCG
>NW_020175495.1:236415-300517 GCF_003031525.2 Neophocaena asiaeorientalis asiaeorientalis
CGCGGGCCTCTCACTGTTGTGGCCTCTCCCGTTGCGGAGCACAGGCTCCGGACGCGCAGGCTCAGCGGCCATGGCTCACGGGCCCAGCCGCTTCGCCGTATGCGGGATCTTCCCGGACCGGGGCACGAACCTGTGTCCCCTGCATCGGC
Organism: Neophocaena asiaeorientalis asiaeorientalis; assembly: GCF_003031525.2. Lineage (NCBI taxonomy): Eukaryota > Metazoa > Chordata > Mammalia > Artiodactyla > Phocoenidae > Neophocaena > Neophocaena asiaeorientalis. The sequence goes on from NW_020175495.1 coordinate 236,565, forward strand.
AGGCGGACGCTCAACCACTGCGCCACCAGGGAAGCCCTCCTAATATCTTTGATGAAAACTGTTTGTATACCTCTTTGAGCATCATCAACATACTTAAAAAAAATCTTTGACAGACCTTACCATTAAATCATTTCATCCTGAATGAATTCACATTCTGATGGTTTATTTCCATTGTGATATTTCTCAGTGCAGATTTTTTCATGTGTTTTGAAATTATGGTGTGGAGGCTCATTTTGAATAGAATATAATTTTATTCCTCTCCCACAATTTCTAGGTTCCATGCTTCCTTTTACTGGCATTTTGTGTTGCTCCTACAGGGCTCCCAAGACTGTAGTCCAGAACCAGGTCTTATTATAGATTTTAAAGATTTCTGTCACATAGTGATATTGAAGATATAGCACAGCCAGTGGCAGCTTGATTTAGTTCCTCATAACAAAAGTTGATCGCTGGTCTTCCTACCACCCTAGGCTAATAGCTTCCTATAATGTTCTAGCCCCTGACACTGAGAGGAAGTGTAGCAGTTAAATTTTCCTGAGCTCTAGATTCATACATCCAACTACTTACCTGACTTCCCCTCTGGGTGTCTGATAAGCATTTCAAACTTTATGTGCCTAAAAAGTTAAACTCTTGATTTTTGCTCTCACTCCAAATCCTCCCCCAGTGTTCCTCATCATAATAAATGGCACCAGCGTCTACCCAGTTGCTCAGGCAAAAAAACGTTGGAGTCATCCTCAAACCTCTTTCACTCACCACCCTACATCCAACCCAACAGCAAGAACTGTCAGCTCTTTCTTCTTTACAATATATCCAGAATCCAGGCACTTTGTACCACTTCCATCATTATCGCTATGGTCAATGATACCATTCTCTTTTGTCTGCATCATTTCATTAACCTCCTTACTGATTTCGATACTTCTGCTCCGGACCCCATTCAGTCAATACTCTATCAGACATCCAGAGGATTCAGTTTATGGTGTAAATCAGACTGTATCATTCCTTGGCTCAAAACCCTCCAATGATGTCCATTCACATTCATAATAAAACCTAAACTCCTGTTACGGCCAACAAGTCCCTATCTGATCTGGTTCTTGCTCATTTCTCCAAATCATCCCCTCTCACTCTCCACCAATCTTACAATTTGTGATGAAGAATAAATGTTATCATGTGTTTAAAGTGTCTACCAGAGAGTTCGACACATGTACATTGCTCAATATATGCGTAACTATTAACACAGTTGTCCAATGAAGTTGTTGAGAATCAGGCCTGGCCTAGAACTGGGACATGAGCAGAGAACAATACAAGTACAGTAAAGCCATGGAAAGCAGAATATGGTGAGATAATGTTTGGAGGGTCTAAGAAGAGAAGCTCAAGTAAAGGAATTTGCTGCAATTATTTTCCATTCCTTCTTGCCAACGCGCGTGTGCGCACACATGCACACACCCACACACGCACACGCAGCCACCTAATTTCCTGTAAATTCGCAACCCACCTTAGTCCATGTGGGTTGAGTAACCTTCCTCTCAGCCTATTCATATAAGAATCAACTGATGGCCTACAGAAACTTACTGATTTTGGTGCTTTATTAAAAAGCTAGTTTTCTCTGCATTCCTATGAGGGTCAAATTTTGATGGCCGGTTGCAAAACACAATCAACACTTATACCAATCTGTTTTCCTCAATTGGAGTTGTTCCATAAAGGAGTTTAAATGTAGCTTTTGAAGGCAAAATACTGGAGGTGGATATTCCTCCCCCGTAATAAATAGGTCCTGCCGTGACAGAGTTACTGAGTACCAGTCATTTATCAACAACTCACTGGCTGATTTTGGTATTTAATTTATAGATTTGTAAATCCTTCAGAAGAGAGTTCGCCCTTTTTTAAATTTAGGATTAGATTTAATTAGCATTTTAATGAACCAAATCATATCTTTTTTTATTGAATGAAAGATTCTTTAAACTCTATAGTGCTTTACAATTTTCAAAAATGTCACGCACATGATTTCAAATAATCCCATAACCCTTTTCCCCCCTACATCTATATCGTTCATCCCTCCTTCCCTCTCCCCCGGATTTGTTTTCTATATCTGTGAGTCTGCTTCTTTTTTGCTATATTCACTAGTTTGTTGTATTTTTTAGATTCCACATATAAGTGATATCATAGACTATTTGACTTTCTCTGACTTACTTCACTTAGCATAATGCCCTCCAAGTCCATCCATGCTGGGCAAATGGCAAAATTTCATTCTTTTTCATGGCTGGGTAGTATTCCATTGTACATATATACCACATCTTCTTTATCCATTCATCTGTTGATGGACACTTAGGTTGCTTCCATACGTTGGCAATTGTAAAATACTGCTGCTATGAGCACTGGGGTGCATGTATCTTTTCAAATTAGTGTTTTTTGGGGGGTTTTTTTTGGGGGGATATATACCCAGGAGTGGAATTGCTGGGTCATTTGGTAGTTTTATTTTTAGGTTTTTGAGAAACCTCCATACTGTTTTCCACAGTGGCTGCACCAACTTACATTCCCACCAATGGTGTACGAGGGTTCCCTTTCCTCCACATCCTTGCCAACATTGTTATTTGCGTTCTTTTTGATGATAGCCATTCTGACAGGTGTGAGGTGATATCTCATTGTGGTTTCGATTTGCATTTCCCTGATGATTAGTGATGTGGAGCATCTTTTCATGTGCCTCATGGCCATCTGCATGTCCTCTTTGGAAAAATGTCTATTTAGGTCTTCTGCCCATTTTTTAATTGGGTCGTTTGTTTTTTTGATATTGTGTTGTATGAGCTGTTTATATACATTGGGTATTAACCCCTTATTGGTCATATCGTTTGCAAATATCTTCTCCCATTCTATAGGTTGTCTTTTCGTTTTGTTGATGGTTTTCTTTGCTGTACAAAAACTTTTAAGTTTAACTAGGTCCCATTTGTTTATTTCTGCTTTTGTTTCCTTTGCTTTAGGAGATGGATCCAAAAAAATATTGCTACGATTTATATCCAAGAGTGTTCTGCCTATGTTTTCCTCTAGGAGTTTTATAGTTTCTGCTCTTACATTTAGGTCTTTAGCCCATTTTGACTAAATGTATATGTATATGGTGTTAGAGAATGTTCTAATTTCATTCTTTACAGGAAGCTGTCCAGTTTTCCCAGCACCACTTACTGAAGAGACTGTCTTTTCTCCACTGTATATTCTTGCCTCTTTTGTCACAGATTAATTGACCATAAGTGTGTGGGTTTATTTCTGAACTCTCTATCCAGGTCCATTGATCTATGTGTCTGTTTTTGTGCTAGTACCATACCGTTTTGATTATGCAGCTTTGTAGTATAGTCTGAAGTCAGGAAGCATGATCCCTCTAGCTTTGTTCTTCTTTCTCAAGATTGTTTTGGCTATTTGGGGTCTTTTGTGTTTCCATACAAATTTTAAAATTATGTATTCTCACTCTGTGAAAAATGCCATTGGTATTTTGATAGGGATTACATTGAATCTGTAGATTGCCTTGGGTAGTATGATCATTTTTTTTTTAATTTGGCTGCACCATGAGGCATGTAGGATGTTAGTTCCCTGACCAGGGGTCGACCCTGTGCCCCCTGCAGTGGAAGCATGTAGTTTTGACCACTGTACCACCAGGGTAGTCCCAGTATGGTCATTTTTAACAATATTAATTATTCCACTCCAAGTACATGGTATAACTTTCCAACTTTTTGCATCGTCTTCAATTTCTTTCATCAGTGTCTTATAGCTTCTGAGTGCAGCCCTTTTACCTCCTTAGGTAGGTTTATTCCTGGGTACTTTATTCTTTTTGGTGCAATGGTAAGTGGTAGTGTTTCCTTAATTTCCCTTTCTGATAGTTTGTTGTTAGTGTATAGAAATGCAACAGATTTCTGTATATTAATTTTGAATCCTGTAACTTTACTGAGTTTATTGATGAACTCTAGTAATTTTCCGGTGGCGTCTTTAGAATTTTCTATGTATAGTATCATGTCATCTGCCAACCAGTGACAGTTTTACAACTTCCTTTCCAATTTGGATTCCTTTTATTTTTTTTCTTCTCTGATTGCTGTGGCTAGGACTTCCAAAACTGTGTTGAATAAAAACGAGAGTGGACCTCCTTGTCTTGTTTCGACCACAACACTATGAGACTAGAAATCAACTACAAGAAAAAAACTGCAAAAACACAAACATATGGAGGTTAAACAGTACACTACTGAACAACCAATGGGTCACTGAAGAAATCAGAGAGGAAACCAAAAACTTCCTGGAGACAAATGAAAACAAAAACACGACAATCCAAAACCTATGGGACTCAGCAAAAGCAGTTCTAAGAGGGAAGTTTATAGTGATACAAGCTTACCTCAGAAAACAAGAAAAATCTCAAATAAACAACCTAATCTTACACTTAAAGGCACTAGAGGAAGAAGAACAAACAAAACCCAAAGTTAGTAGAAGGAAAGAAATCATAAAAATCAGAGCAGAAATAAATGAAATAGAGACTAAAAAACAACAGAAAAGGTCAATGAAACTAAAAGCTGGTTCTCTGAGAAGATAAACAAAATTGATAAACCTTTAGCCAGACTCATCAAGAAAAAGAGAGGACTCAAATCAATAAAATTAGAAATGAAAAAGGAGAAGTCACAACTGACACTACAGAAATACAAAGGATCATGAGAGACTACTACAAGCAACTATATGCCAATAAAATGGACAACCTAGAAGAAATGGACAAATTCTCCGAAAGGTACAATCTCCCAGGACTGAACCAGGAAGAAATAGAAACAATGAGCAGACCAATTACCAGTAAAGAAATTGAATCCGGAATTTTAAAACTCCCAGCAAACAAAAGTCCAGGACCAAATGGCTTTACAGGTGAATTCTACCAAACATTTAGAGAAGAGTTAACACCTATCCTTCTCAAATTATTCCAAAAAATTGCAGAGGAAGATACAGTTCCAAACTCATTCTATGACGCCAGCATCACTCTGATGCCAAAACCAGACAAAGATAAAACACAAAAAGAAAATAACAGGCCAATGCCACTGGTGAACATAGATGCAAAAATCCTCAACAAAATTTTAGCAAACCGAATTCAACATTACATTAAAAGGATCATACACCAGGATCAAGTGGGATTTATCCCAGATGCAAGGATATCCACAAATCAATCAATGTGATATACCACATTAACAAATTGAAGAATAAAAACCATATGATCATCTCGATAGATGCAGAAAAAGCTTTTTATAAAGTTCAACACCCATTTATGATAAAATCTCTCCAGAAAGTGGGCACAGAAGGAACATACCTCAACATAATAAAGGCCATTTATGACAAACCCACATCACACTCAATGGTGTAAAGCTGAAAGCATTTCCTCTAAGATCAGGAGAGTTCTCTTTTGATTCTACTAAAAACAAGAATAAACTAATTCTTGCTCATTAGTACTATTGATTCCTACGTAGTAATCTATTGTTCATCAGTTCTCACAAAAGGTTTACGCAGGGAATTGCTAGAGCAAAATCTGTTGGTATCATTTGATTGCTGAAGTCTTTTGTATTATAAATTGGTCACATCAGTTATGTAAGACATAAAACTCTCCAAAAAGCAGGTTTTCAAAGCACTCTTCTCAGTATTATTTCTGGAAGCATTAACATCAGAGTTAAAATAGCTCCAGTATATTTTGGTTTGAAAAAATATAATTATGCCAAGCTAACTTGAGGGGAAATCCTTGCCAGCACCTTTAGAGAGGATTATCGCCTGATGTTGCTGCTAGAAAGTGGGCATGTATCAAAGTCCCTGACCCAGCTCAGCCCCAAGCTCGTCATCAAAGCAGATGATTGCACAGCCTGCTTCACCTTAGTCAAGGAGCCTCAGAACAGAATGCTTCCAATCAAAAATGCCTGGCTGGAGCCATCTCCTATTTTGTCTAGTCAACATTCAGCATGACAGATAAGAGAATATTGCTGCATTAATTGGTATTAATCTTTACAGAACTGATTAAAGTTAGAGGAAAAGATGCTAAGCTCTATTTCCATGAAGATGTAAAAAGGGAAAAGTAATTGAGACTCCTTGCAAAGCCCAACTCAGAGTTTCTGGAAAGAGGGTAAGGATCTCTTTTTCCTTAATAATGAGGCAAAGGCTTCTCCAAGACCTGGCATAGGAGAGAGAGACATTTAGGGCTGACTTCTGGCATCAGGGAGGAATTGGGCTGTTTGTTTGTAGCTAGATGTGTAGCAGGGCACGAGGAGGAGGGAAACTGGAACAGTATGCAATGGACTCTCTTTCCTTTGAGACTAATTTTAACTTTACATTGCCTCTGTAGATACCGAAAGTCAGGATTCTCTAATTAGATCCCAGTGAAGCAATGCCCAAACAACGCTCCACCTCAGATATTTAAATATAGTAACCATTTAATTCAAATAAATACAATTCCTTGTCTGAAGGAATCAATCCATTAACAAAATTCTAATCATCCACCTTCCTTTGTGTGAGATGGTGAACACACAAACCCTGAGACAAGTGCTGCATACGTAATAATCGATCAGGCCCATTCCCTTCCCACAAGGAGCTCAAAATCTTTTGAGGAAAGAGGCAGTGTCATTCAAATACTGCACAACAGTGCAGTGATAAAGGAATGCATGTATGCCATGGAAACACAGAGGAAGATCACGTAACCTAAATTGGAGATGTCAGGGAATACTTCCTAGAGGAGGCAAATCAAGGTAACAGCATAAACAAGGGCCCAGAGGTGACAACCAGCAGGGTAAGTTTAGGGTGAGATTAGAGCAGTTTGATGTACCTAAAGTTCAAAATTTTAGCAGAAAGTGGCAAGTTACATATAGAAATATTTATACATATGTGTATATACATGGGTTAGTATATACACATTATGTTTCCCTGCTCTGTTATCTCAGAGAGCCTAGAAGCAATAACGTCCTCATAGCAAAAAGCATATCCAGCATGCAGATCTTCGTTTCTAATACCATTCTCCAATATAAGGAATGAGGGCTTCTTGGAGAAATGGCTAATTCTAGAACTGGAAAAGGAAACATTTAAGATGAGACGGGAGTATCTTGTAAGCACAGGAAACAAGGAAGAAAGAAAGGAAGAGATCAAGATGGCAGAACAGGTCATTTCTGGCTTCAGTCCCCCTCACAAGAAGACCAAATAGCAACTATCCATAGAAAAGATACCTTCATGAAAATCTCAGAACCCAGAGGTGAGCCTGAAGAACCCCTTTGGCCATAGAAACCAAGAAGGGCTGTATTAGATGGGTAAGAGGAGCAAATTCATTTTGACTGCATTGCCCCTCCCCAGGATGGCACAGTACTGCACCAGGGCCTATGATTTCTCCACTGGGAAAAAGAGAGCCCAAAGTGGACATCCCGCTGCCCAGCATTGCAGGATGCACCCCAGGAGACCCAAATGGCTCTCTCTTCACAGGGATCACTGGGGGTCAAATAGAGATGGAGAAGGGGGTGGGGCTTACAGGAACAAGCCCATGGATCTTGATGGACTATGTTCCCACAAGAAGCACCTATGCAGAAATCTCAGCCCATGGCTTTGCCTATTTGTAGAACCAAGCCACTGTCTATAATTGGCCAGAGTGCTCATTTGGCACTTTTGCCTGGTTTGGGTCCCAAGCTAACTGTCCGTACCAGCCATAGAGCTCATCCTACAGCTCTGCTCTGGATTGGCAGAGAGCCAATCCAGAAGCTGCATACAACTGCAGAGCATAGCCTCCAGTCCTGCCCAACCAGGAAGCCTGGCCAAACCCCCCAAGCAGCCATAGAGCCCATCCCATAACCCTACTTGGGCAGGAAGGCAAGACAGCAGCCATGCACAACTGCTAAGCAGAGTCTCTGGGCCCTCCTGACCAGGGAGACTGGCTAGAGATGCTGGGCAGCTGCAAAGCTCATCTTACAGCCCCACTTGGGCAGAGAGCCAAGTCAAAAGCCGCAATGAACTGTAGATCGTAATCTCTCACCCCACCTGAGCAGGGAGCCCAAACAGTGACCCCTGACAGCCTCAGAGCCCAGCCTACAAGCCCATCCAGCAGCAAAGCTTGCTCAATTGCTGAGCAAAGCCTATGCCCCCACCTAACCAGGAAGCCTGGAAAGCAGCCCCACCCAACCACAGAACAGAGTCTCCAGCACCAGCCAGTTTCTAGGTACAAATGGAGGCCCCACATAACCAGGGAGCTCAGACTGCAAACTCAACCAACAGTGGGGCATAGCTAGCTACCTGCATGACTGCAGAGCCCAGCCTGTGGACCTGCCCAAATGCAGGGCACAGCATGTGGCCCCACTTGATTGCAGATCACAGACTGAGACCCCATCCAATCACAGAACCCTGTCTGCAGCCCCATCTGACCATGGTGCCCGCAGAACTACCCTGTCAGGAAACACAGCCTGCAACTCCAGTCGATCAGAGGTGACTGCAGAGTCCAACTAGTTGCCCTGCATGACTGCAGAGGCCAGCCAGCAACCAGGCCCAACCAGGGAAACCAGCGAGCAGCCCCACTCGAAGGCAGAGCCCAGCCAGCAGACGCATGTGACCTTAGAGCCCAACCAGCAGCAACCACCTGACCTCAGATCACAGGAGGCAGCCTCATCCAATCAGAGACCTTGACAGAAAACCCCACCTTCCTGCAGATGCTGCAAGATGACCTATCCAGAACCTAAGGTAAGCTGACTGGTGAAGTTATTTCCCTATTGAAATGATCCTGTAACATCTGGAAGAAGAGACCACTTCCTCAAATGCACAGATACCAACATAAGGATACAAGGATCATGAAGAATCAGGTAAACATGACACCAGCAGAGGAAACTAATAAAGATCCAATAACTGACCCTAAAGAAGTGGAGATCTATGAATTGTCTGACAAAGAATTTGGAATAATTCTCCTTAACTTAAAGAAGTTCAGCAAACTACAAGAACACAAAAGATAACTAAACAAAATTAGGAAAACAATGCCTGAACAAAATGATGATCCACAAAGAAGTAGAAGCCATCAAAAAAAAAAACCCACAGAAAAGCTAGAGCTGAAGAATTGAAGAATACAATGACTGAACAGTAGAATTCAGTGGACAGCTTCAACAGCAGACTTGACCAAGCAGAAAAAAGAATCAATGGACTCAAAAATAGGTCATCTGAAATTATCCAGTCAGAGGAACAAAAAGAAAAAGAATGAAAGAGTGAAGAAACCCTATGGGATTTATGGGACACCATCAAGAGAAACACGAATTTTGGGAATTCCAGAGAAGAAGAGAGAGAGAGAAAGGGACAGAAAGACTATTTTTAAAAATAGGAATGTAATGTAAAACATGATAAATATAGTTAACACTGCTGCACGTTATATACGAAAGTTGTGAAGAGCTAAATTCTAAGAGTTCTCATCATAAGGAAAAATTGTTTTTTCTATTTATTTAATGTTGTATTTTTATGAGATGATGGATGTTCACTAAACTTGTGGTAATCATTACATGACATATGTAAGTCAAATCATTATGCTGTACACCTTAAACCTGTCTGAGCGAAGAACAGACGCCCTCAGGCGACCTACACGCAGAGGCAGGCCCGATCCAAAGCTGAGCCCCGGGAGCTGTGCGAATAAAGAAGAGAAAGGGAAATCTCTCCCAGCAGCCTCAGGAGCAGCGGATTAAAGCTCCACAATCAACTTGATGTATCCTGCATCTGTGGAATACCTGAATAGACAATGAATCATCCCAAATTGAGGAGGTGGACTTTGGGAGCAACTGTAGACTTGGGGTTTGCTTTCTGCATCTAATTTGTTTCTGGTTTTATGGTTGTCTTAGTTTTGTATTTAGAGCTTATTATCATTGGTAGATTTGTTTATTGATTTGGTTACTTCTTTTTTTATATACATATTTTTTTCCTTTTTCTCTTATTGTGAGTGTGTATGTGTATGTTCTTTGTGTGATTTGCCTCCAGATTGCTGTTTAAACACTAAGTGGAGGGGGAAGGGTAAGCTGGGACGAAGTGAGAGAGTAGCATGGACATATATACACTACCAAATGTAAAATAGATAGCTAGTGGGAAGCAGCCGCATAGCACAGGGAGATCAGCTCAGAGCTTTGTGACCAGCTAGAAGGGTGGGATATGGACGGTAGGAGGGAGGGAGATGCAAGAGGGAAGAGATATGGGGACATATGTATATGTATAACTGATTCACTTTGTTATAAAGCAGAAACGAACACACCATTGTAAAGCAATTATACTCCAATAAAGATGTTAAAAAATAATTATTGATAAGGGAAAATCTGTGTTCACTTGGTTATCTGTCTTATAGTTCTTTTGTCCCTCTTTTCCTCTCTTGCTGTCTTCAACTTTCATTAATTTTTTTCATTGATTTTTTTTTAAATTTATTTATTTATTTTTGGCTGTGTTGGGTCTTTGTTTCTGTGCGAGGGCTTTCTCTAGTTGTGGCAAGCAGGGGCCACTCTTCATCGCGGTGCGTGGGCCCCTCACTGTCGCGGCCTCTCTTGCTGTGGAGCACAGGCTCCAGACGCGCCGGCTCAGTAGTTGCGGAGCTCAGTAGTTGTGGCTCATGGGCCCAGTTGCTCCGTGGCATGTGGGATCTTCCCAGACCAGGGCTCGAACCCATGTCCGCTGCATTGGCAGGCAGACTCTCAACCACTGCGCCACCAGGGAAGCCCTGATATTTTTTTATTCTTTTTTCTTTTGTGCAACTTCTATAGGTGTTTTTCTGTGGTTACCATGGGGCTTACATAAAATATATTAATAACGGTTTATTTTAAGCTGAAAACACCTTAATTTCAATCATATACAGAAACTCTACACTTTTACGCTCTCTCCACACTTTGTTATCAGTATTACAATTTACACCTATTTATATTGTGTATCTATTGACATATTTTATAGTTAGTTATTTTTTTTGTTTTTTTGGGGTTTTTTTTGTGGTACGCAGGCCTCTCACTGTTGTGGCCTCTCCCATTGTGGAGCACAGGCTCCGGACACACAGGCTCAGCGGCCATGGCTCATGGGCCCAGCCGCTCCGCAGCATGTGGGATCTTCCCGGACCGGGGCACGAACCCGTGTCCCCTGCATCAGCAGGTGGACTCTCAACCACTGCGCCCCCAGGGAAGCCCCCTCTTTCTTTTTTGAATTACTGTTTTCCTGGGTATAGTATTCTTGGTTGGTATGTTTTTTTTTTTTTTTCTCTCAGAATTTTGTATATACCATCCCACTCCTATCTGGCCTGCAAGATTTCTGATGAGAAATCCACTGATAGTCTTGTAAGAGTTCCCTTGTTCATGACAAGTCACTTTCCTCTTACTACTTTAAAAATTCTCTCTGTATTTTTGGCAATTTGATTATATGTGTCTCAATGTGGTTTTCTTTGGATTCATCTTAGTTAAAAGTTTTTGGGCTTCCTGGATCTGAGTCTTCATTTCTTTCTCCAGATTTGGGAAGATTTCAGCCATTATTTCTTCAAATAAACTTTTTGATCCTTTCTCTCTTCTCCTCCTCAGAGTCCCATAATGCATATATTGGCCCAATTGATGGTGACCCATAATTCCTTAAACTTTCTTCATTCCCTTTTCTTTTTGCTGCTCTGTATGGATAACATCAAATTACCTGTCTTCAAATTTGCTAATTCTTTCTTCTGCTTGATCTACTCTGCTGTTGAACTCCTTTAGTGAATTTTTAAGTTTAGTTATTGTACTCTTCAGGTCCAAGATTTGTGTTTGGTTCTTTTTAAACTTTCTCTTTGTTGAAATTATCATTTTGTATATACATTGCCCTTCTTAGTTAATTGGGCATTTTTATGACTTATTTTGAACTCTCTGTCAGGTAATTTATATAACTGTGTTTCATTAGGGTCAGTGTCTGGAGTGTTACCTAGTTTCTTTGTTTGGATCGCCTCCACCTTTTCCTTGACTCTTTGTGTTGATATCTACACATTAGAAAAAAACACCACTTCTCTCAGTCTTCATGGATTGGCCACATACAGAATGTGATTGGCCATTACCCATCAGCCTGGTCAGATATTCTGTGAGTCCCTCAGAACTCTGTGCTAGTCCAAACCAAACCACCATCTTTGTTCTTAGTATTCCCCCACCTCCAGGCATCTAGAGTATGCCAGGTCTGTCCCATCAGTGCTCCAAGACAGTGAGACAAAAGCCAATCCCCTGGGTAGCACTCAGAGGAGTTGGAACTTTGAATGTGCACTCCAACTCTTTCCCTCCCCATTGAGAAGCTGGTAATGGGTTTTTCTCTCACTTGCTCTGTTCTGGACAGGGTAGAAGGGCTGTGGCAAGTACTTGCATGCTAGTTCAAACCAGTCTTTGTTGTCACTGACTGCTGGGCATCTAGAATACACTGGGTCCTGTCATTGCTCTGAGACAGGTGAGACAGGAGCCAGTCACTCGGGCATCCACCAGGAAAGTTGTAGTGACTGATGTGCAGTGCGACTTTTTCCCTCCCCAGGGAGAAGCTGGGGGCTGTGGGGTTTTGCTCACGTGCTCAGTACTAGTTGGGGTGGGGGAGAACTGTGCTGAGTTCCTGCATGCTGATTCAAAAGGTTGTCTCTGTTATCTGTTGTTCCCAGTGGTCTTGCATATGCCAGGTCCCTGAGCACTCTGAGAAAGGTGAAATAGAAGCCAGTCCTTCAGGAAGCACCTGGAAAAATTGAAATGTTAGATACGCTGTGCAACTCTTTCCACCCCATGGGAGAAGCCAGGAAATGGTTTTCTCCACCTGCTCACTCTGCACTGAGCCAGGGGCAAGAGCTGTGGTGAGGGCCCACACCCTAGTCCAAAATGCTACCATTGTTTGCTGTAACCTCCTGGGGTCTAATATACGCTGAGTCCAGTCAGCACTTCAAGACAGTAGAAGCAGGAGTCAGTCTCTTAGGCAGCATCTGGAAAAGTTAGGAGGTTAGCTGTGTGGACCGACTCTTTCTCTCCCCAGAGAGAAACAGCAGTTTTTTGCCTACTTGTTCTGTGTTGCACTGGGTGAGGAGCTGTGGCAAGTGCTCACCCAACAGTTCAAACCACTGCCTTTCTTCTCTATAGCCCCCAGGGGTTTCGTGAACATCAAGCCCCGTCAGTGTCCCAAGACATGTGAGAGAGAAGCCAGTCCCTTGGGCAGCACCTAGAAAAGTTGGAATATTTGATGCATAGTCTAGCTCCTTCCCTCCCCAGGAAAAAGCTGGGAGCTGAGGGTGTCCTCCCAATCCTATGTTGCTGTACCTGGTGTGAGGACTGTTGTGAGCAGGTGTCTCAAATTTTCCTACCAGTTTTGATGTGGCTGGTTTTTCACTTGCCTGAAGTGCAGGAGCCTCTCAACTAGTTTCTAGATTTCTCACAAAGGGAATTGATCCATCTATTGCTGTTGAATCAGCAGATCCACGGAGAGGAGGGTCCGGGGCTTCCTCTTCTGCCATCTTGCTGACCTTCTGTAAGTTTATCTTGATCCTGTGACTTGCTGAACTCAGTCTTTACTTCTAGGATATTTTATGTAGAGTCCTTGAAATTTTCTGTGTAGATCATCACGTCAACTACAAACAAGGATAGTTTCTTTTTCTTTTCCAATCTGTATGCCTTATATTTTCTGTTCTGGCATTACTGAGTTGCATGGGTCTTCCAGTACTATGTTGAGTAAGAGTGTTGAAAGCAGACATCCTTGTCTTATTCCCAACTTTGGGGGAAAGCAACCTCCCTTTCATTATTAAGTCTGATATTAGCTAGAGTTTTGCAGATGTTCTTTATCAAGTTAAAGAAGTTGCCCCTTATTCTTTATTTGTTAAGAGATTTTATCATAAATGGGTTGAATTCCGTGGAATGCTTTTTTTGTATCAACTTATGTGATCTTGTGATTTTTCTTCTTTGGCCTGTTGAAGTAATGGATTACATTAATTGATTTTTGGATGTTGAACCATTTTTGAGTCCCTGGGATAAAATCTACTTGGTTAAGGTGTTTAATTCTTTTTATATATTGCTGGATTCTATTTCACAATGCCCTGTTAAGAATTTTTGCATCTATATTCAGGAGGGATAACACTCTGTATTTTTCTTTATCTTTTTTTTTTTTGGTCTGATTTTGATATAGAGTACTACTAGCTTCATATAATGATTTGAGAAGTGTTTCCTTCTATTTCTGGAAGAGATTGTGAGGAATTGCTATTGATTTTTCTTATATGCAAAGTAGAATTCTCAAGTGAAACCATCTGACTCTGGAGATTTTGTGTGTGCACTTTAAATTATGAATTCAATCTCCTTAGTAATTATAAGACTATTCACGTTATCTATTTCATGTTGGGTAAAAGTTGTGATAGTTTGTGTTTTTTGAGGACTTGGTCCATTTCATCTTGTCACATGTATGCATTTGTAATTGTATTATTCTGAATTATCTTTTTGATGTCTGCAGGTTTTACAGTGATGTCCCCCCTTTCATTCCTGATTCTCATTTTTTGTCTTCTCTCTCTTTTTTTTTTCTTGGTCAGTCGTGCAAAAGATTCATCAATTTTATTGACCTTGTCAAAGAACCAGCTGTTTGCTTCATTGATTTTATCATTTTTCTGTTTTTCAATTTCATTTACTTCTGCCCTTATCTTCATTATTCCCTTCCATCATGTTTTTTTGGATTATTTTACTCTTTTAGGATTCTCAAGGTGAGGGATTTCCCTGGTGGTCCAGTGGTTAAGACTCCACACTTCCACTGCAGGGGGCACAGGTTCGATCCCTGATGGGGGAACTAAGATCCCACGTGTCACACAGCATGGCCTAAATTAAAAACAAATAAAAAATTAAAAAAACAAGATTCTCAAGGTGAGAACTTAAATGATTGGTTTGAGACTTTTCTTCTTTTCTAATGTGTACATTTAGTGCTATAAATTTCTCTCTCAGCACTGCTTTAACTTTGTCCCACAAATTTTGATATATTACATTTCCATTTTCATTCAGTTCAATGCATTTTTTATTTCCCTTGAGATGTCCTCTTTGACCCATAGATTATTTAGAAATATGTTGTTTAGTTTCCAAGTGTTTGGAGATTTTCCTGTTGTCTTTCTGGTATTGATTTCTTTTTTTTTTTTTTTTTTTTTTTTTTATTTTTTTTTAAATTTTTTTTTGGGGTTTTTTGTTTTTCCAAAAAAACTCGCGCCCGTCTCTGGGGTTCGCGCTTTTAGCCGCGGCTCGCGCCCGTCTCTGGAGTTCCTTTAAGCAGCGCTCTTAAACCCCTCTCCTCGCGCACCAGGAGACAAAGAGGGAAGAAAAAGTCTCTTGCCTCTTCGGCCGGTGCAGGCTTTTCCCCGAACTCCCTCCCGGCTAGTCGTGGTGCACTAACCCCTTCAGGCTATGTTCAAGCCGCCAACCCCAGTCCTCTCCCTGAGCTCCGTCCAAAACCAAAACCCAAGCCTCAGCTCGCAGCCCCGCCCGCCCCGGCGGGTGAGCAGACAAGCCTCTCGGGTTGGTGAGTGCCGGTCGGCACCGATCGTCTGTGCAGGAATCTCCCCGCTTTGCCCTCCACACCCGTCGCTGTGCACTACTCCGCGGTCCCGAAACTCCCCCCTCTGCCTCCCGCAGTCTCCGCCCGCGGAGGGGCTTCCTAGTGTGTGGAAACTTTTCCTCCTTCACAGCTCCCTCCCACTGGTGCAGGTGCCGTCCTTATTCTTTTGTCTCTGTTTTTTCTTTTGCCCTACCCAGTTACGTGGGGAGTTTCTTGCCTTTTGGGAGGTCTGAGGTCTTCTGCCAGCCTTCAGTAGGAGTTCTGTAGGAGTTGTTCCACGTGTGGATGTATTTCTGGTGTATCCGTGGGGAGGAAGGCGATCTCCGCGTCTTACTCTTCCGCCATCTTCCTGGTATTGATTTCTAGTTTGATTCTCTTGTGGTTAGAGAACACACACTATGATTTGATACAGAAATTATTTATTTCAGGTTTGTTTTCTGGCCCAGGATAAGTCAATCATGGTATAATGTTCCATGGGCACATGAAAAGAATGTGTCTTCTGCTTTTGTTGGGTGGAGTGTTCTGCAAATACTGATGAAATACTGTTGGTTGATGGTATTGTTGAGTTCTTCAGTACCCTTGCTGATTTTCTGTCTGGTTTTTCTATCAATTGTTGACAGACAGGTGTTGAAGTCTCTAACTGTAACTGTGTATTTGCCTACTTTTTGTTTCAGTCTCAGTTTTTTAAAGATTGTAATTTTTAGAGTAGTCTTAGGTTTACAGCAAAATTGAATTAAAGGTACAGAGATTTCCCATATATTCCTGTCCCTACACATGTATAGTCGTCCCCATTATCAACATCTCCCATCAGAATGGTACATTTGTTATAACTGATGAACCTACATTGACACATCATCATCACCCAGAGTCCACAGTTTACATTAGTATTCACTCTTGGCATTATACATTCTATGGGTTTGGACAAACGTGTAATGACATGCTTCCACCGTTACAGTATCATACAAAGCAGTTTCACTGTGCTAAGAATCCTCTGTGCTCCATCTTTTCATCCATCCCTCCCTGTTAATCTCTGGCAACCACTGATCTTTTTACTGTTTCCTTTTTCAGATTGTCGTATGGCTGGAATCATACAGTATGTAGCATATGTGGCCTTTTCAGACTGGTTTCTTTACTTAGTAATAGGCATTTGTTTCCTCCATGTTTTTTCATAGCTTGATAACTCATTTTTTTAAGCAGTGAATAATATTCCATTGCCCGGGTGCACCACAGTTTATTTATCCATTCACCTACTGAAGGACATCTTGGTTGCTCCCAACTTTTGGCAATTATGAATAAAGCTGCTATAAACATCCACGTATAGATTTTTGTGTGGATGTAAGTTTTCAGTTCCTTTGGTTATATATCAAGTGTGCAATTGCTGGATTGTATCATAAGAGTACATTAGTTTTTTAAGTATTGGGCTGTCCAAAAAGTTCATTCGGGTTTTCCGTAAGATACTACAAAAATCCCGAATGAACTTTTTGGCCAACCCAGTAATTGCCAAACTGCCTTCTAAAGTGGCAGTATCATGTTGTATTCCCACCAATGATGAAATGAGAGTTCCTGTTTGTCCACATCCTTGCCAGCATGTAATACTGTCTGTCAGTCTATCAGTTTTTGATCCATATATGCTGTAGCTCTACTGTTTGGTGAATACACATTTGCTATGTCTTCTTGCTAGACTGATGCTTTTCTCATTATGCAATGACCCTCTTTATCCTTAGAAATTTTGCTTAGAAATCTACTTTATAAAATATTAATATATTCACTCTTGCTTTTTAAAAATTCACATTTGCATCATATATCTTTGTCTATCCTTTTGCTTTCAACCTACTTACATTATTGACTTTGAAGTGAGTTTCATATAAACAGTGTATCGTTGGGTTGTATTTTTTTAATCCACTCTACCAATCTTTGTCTTTTAATTGATTTATTTAGATCATTTACATTTAATGTAACTATTGATACATTAAGGCTTAAGTCTGCCATACTATTTTCGGTTTTCTGTTTATTCTCTCGGTTTTTCTTTTCTCTATTTTTCCCCCTGCATTCCAGTGGGTTACTTGAGCATGTTTTAGAATTCCATTTTGATTTATTTTGAGTGTATCTATTTGTATAGATTTTTAAGTGATTGCTCTAGGCATTATATTTTATATACATAACTTATCACAGTCTACTGGTATCATCATTTTACTAGTTCAAAGTACAGAAAACTTACTTCCCGTTATGTCACTTCATCCTCCCCTAGTTATAATAGGGTTATCTTAAATATTCCTTCTACATACATTGACAACCATACTAGACAGTGTTATAATTTTTGCTTCAACCATCAAATAAATATAATTCAGAAAACTCAAGATAAAGAAAATGTATTTTATTTACCTATATTTTTACTCTTCTGTTGTTTTTTCTTCCTCCCTAACATTCCAAGATACTTTCTTTCATCACTTCTCTTCTGTTTAGAAAACTTTCTTTAGCCATTCTTTTAGAGGATATGCTGGCAACAAATGTTCTTAGTTTTCTTTCATCTGAAAATGTCTTGATTTTCCCTTCATCCATGAAGGATAATTTTTCTCAGTGTAAATCCTTGATCGACAGTATTTTTCTTTCAGCACTTGAAAAATGCTATGCTATATCCTTTTGTCCTCCAGAATTTCTGATAAAAAATCCACTGTTAGTGAAGTTGCTTTTCCTTATAGTGAAGGTATTTTTTCTCTCTCACTGCTTTCAAGATACTTTGTCTTTAGTTTTCAGAAATTTGACTATAATGTACCTTGGTGTCAATTTCATTGGGCTTATCTTGTTTGAGATTTACTCAGCATCTTGGACCTGTCATTTTATTTTTAAATCTGTAATTATGATTTTGGTAAACACAAGTATGTGCGTGTGTATGTGCGTGAGAGACAGAGAGAGAGAGATTGAGAAAGAAAGAGAAAGGGGGGTGGTGCTCTTCTTCTTATAAGGGCACTAATCCCATGTGAGGGTCCCACCCTCAAGACCTCATCTAATCCTAATTACCTCCCAAAGACTCATCTCCAAATACCATCACATTGGAGGTTAGGGCTTCAACATATTTAGGAGTGACACAAATTCAACAATTTAGAAGAGACACAAATATTCAGTCCATAACAGGACCCACCGGTCTCTCAGTTAGGCTCTGTCACACCTGGCTACCATTAAAATAACCTAGGAAGCTTTTTTAAAATTCTGAGACCCCAGGTCAATTAAATCAAATCTTCTAGGGGAGAGGACAAGCCCCATTTGACTTATCTGTAAAATGGGCACAAGGATGGTATCTACCTCATTAGGATTATGATGAGGATCATGAGATAATGTATATCAATCACCTGTCACTTACTGGGTGCTTAATGAATGACAGCTTGTTCTCAAAGTTCCCCACGTGATTCAAATATTCAGTCAGGACTGAGTACAACTAACAAATTGATGGGCATTTCAGGCAGAATAAGCAAGGAGAAATAGAGCTCAGTAGATAGAAGAGGGTGAGGTTAAACCTCACCTTAAAGACAAGGTTTGGTGGGGGGCCTTAGCCCTTGACTCTGCTATGAAAAAGGCTGGTTGAGGACATGCGTATTCCCATTCTGATCACCTCATAATTTGTGTGAGCTCATAAGGATTTTGCACCTTCCTTTATGCAAGGGCACGCAGCTGACAAATAGGAGAGCTGGGACTTTTAGAGGCTGTGTCTTGAAAATCAAGTTTCTTCCCACTTCCCACCACTACACTCTAAGTTGTTCCATGGTCATTACTACATTTCACCACATGAAGAATCTCCCTTGAGGACTTTGGTCAACAGATCTGTCAGTCTACTTTCTATAATGTTGCTTAGGGCTTACAGACAAGAGGTAATGGCTAAGTATGTTTTGTACTTCACAAGACTCAGACACGAGACCCATATGTGATGGGCAAGGTGAAAACAGTCATCTTTGCAAATAATATGAATCACATAATTTTGTTCTACAGAGGGAAACTTCTAGAGATGGAGCAGTGGAGAATAAAGAACAAAAAGCACAGGTTTTGGAGTCATGCAGAATGGATAGGATAGATATGAAGTGCCTAGCTCATCACAGGTCTTCAATAAATGGAAACTGTTGTCATTACGAACGTCTGATGATGCTTAGACACAATTGTCCAAGAAAAGGGATGGCTCCAGAAGCCTGAGTAGGATAGGGGGTAGAGGCGGAGGCTAAGGAAGGCTAAGACACTCCTGGTTTCCAATCCCAGCTTCTATCACTTACTCACTAAGATCTCAGACGGAAAGCCACTTAGCCTCCCCAAGCCCCAACTGGTTCATCTGCAAAATGGGCACGGTAATGGTACCTACCTCATTAGGGTTGTGGTAAAAATCAAATGAGATAATGTATGTAAATCACCTGCCATATACTGGATGCTCAATAAATGGTAGTTACTTTGATTACCCTTCCAAGGTGAAATAACTTCCAGCCAAAGCATTAGTAACAGTGATTCCCTTTATTTGATGAACCAATCTGCATCTGATTAACTCTTTGTAAGTATCTCTTGGGGTAGAATTGTAATGTGTCCTTCACATTCTCTCATGAGGAAGATTTGGCTGGGATTCTGTGCCGAGGAAATTAATGGCCTCTGCGAATCTATTTGCATAAGTACTTGTGCTATCACAATGACATTAAAGAATGCATCCTGATCTGGTCCTGATGGCACAGAAACAGAGCTGCAGGGATGAAAACATACTCAAGGCCTGGCGATTCGTTGGTCCAAGACTTCTCCCACAGAAGCCTGCCTTGTTTTGCTGAGATAGGCTGCAAAAATTCTGGCCACAAAGTGGCCATGAAGGAAGAGCACCTAAGGAGAGACTTCCAGTTCCTGAATGATAGAAATTCTGCCCGGGGACAGGAGATAAAAATCCAACTTCCCAATGCTGGCTGCACACTTTGACTCCAGCCTCTCATCCTGGGACCATGATCTCCCTTGGCTGGGGGATGCTCTGTGCCCCTCAGGAGGGACTTGACCTTCTCACGGTCTGCAAGACAGAGCAACCCACATCCAGTTGGCCTGGTCCAAACATGCGGTACTTGGGACCTTGGATGTATCCCCAGTTAACTCTTCACTGTCTCTATAAAGGGCAAAGGTGCACCTCTACAAATATCAGGTCTAGCTTCAACCTCCAGTAGCCCAAAGGTATACACACCAATCAAAGTCTAATGACACTGTAGTTGAGAGTCCCAAGCGGCACTTAAACAGACTCATTCTGTCACTTCCTGGCTGTGTAACCTTTGGTATGTTTCTCAACTTCTCTGTGCCTAAGTGTCTTCGTTTGTAAAATGGGAGGAATAAGTGTTTCCTAATGGTTCTAAGGTTTAAATGAGAGAGTGCTTAGTTAAAGCTGGATGCCATGGAAGCTCTTAGCAACTGGTAGCTATCATGTTGATTACTAGCCCACACTGCACTAAGGTAAGATGGATAAGGTCAAAGCATTTTCCTATGCAGGGCTCTGGCTTAGAAGTTGAGTGTACTCAAGTATTTTCAGTGTTCAAAATATTTCACAATTTGAGCCAACAAATAGCTGATAACAAATTGAAGCGTCATCCTAAATTTGTTTTTTACCAAAGTGAATGCTGAAATGTTGGAGAAAGTGTACTCATATATTGCTGGTGGAAAAATAAATCCTTACAACTCATCTGGAGAGGAATCTGGTATTATCTACTAAAATAAAAAATATAGATACACTTCAACCCAGCAATGCCACTCTTGGGAATCTAGTCCACAGAAATAAAAGCACTGGAAATGGAAGGAATGTTTGTGAATTGCATATCCAAACCATGGCCTTTTATACTAACATTTAACAGAACCAGGTGGTTTCCATGGTGTATTAAGTGAGAAAAGCAAGATGTGGTAGCGTATATACTAGGCTGCCACTGCTGTAAAGTGAAATGTCTGAAACATCCTTTATCTCTGTGAAACGTAAATTCTACATAATTATGCAAGCATGGAGGGAGGCATGGAAAGGTATGTACTGGATTATTCAAATCTGTTACCTGTGTGGGAGTGCTATGGAGTGTAAGGAAAAAAGACTGCACATTTTTCAAATAAAGGTGTCCACAGTGAAAACTTGTATTCTGTACTCCCATTTAGGTAAAATTGTGTGCGCGCACCCACACACACACACAAACACACACAAAGAAGTGAGATAGGATGGTCAGTACAATGTTTACTGGTGTATATCTCAAGGGGGGTGAAAAGTAGAAAACCATTTATTTGTTTACTTATTATGCATTTATTTTGCACCAGTGGAACCTGAAAACTTCCCTCAGGGGCAATGTTCGCTTAAGAACGAGTGGCAGAAGGAAGAGAACCGGGTCTGCGGCAGCAGGATTGACTGGCGGGGAGGGAGATACACTCTTCACTGTTTCCCTGTTATTCCTTTTGAATCTTGTACCATATGCACATATTATATTCAAAAGAAGAAATAAAAATTCAGTGTTGTATCTCAAGACCTACAGGCTCTCTCAGAAGCCAGTGAGTAACCAGGAGTCTTCTCGGTAGGCACACAGGCAGCCTTCCCTCGGCCCCTCTAGCACATGTGCCCCGCTTTCCCATTGCAGGCCCAGGGTTCGTGCAGCACCCCTGCCCAGAAAACCCTCACACACACCCTCTTGATGTTGGCTCAGTCATCTCCTCACCCCTGCGTCTAGCTTAGGCGTCCTGCTCGATCTCCCTCCCACTTAGACATTGTGCCTGTATTTGTTGAATAAAGGCAGCGTACGTACAATGTTTGACACCCATGTGTGTGCAATTTCACCTATGATGGTGTTGTCTCTTGCCTTCTGGAGGATGCAGGCAAGCTCAGTTCTAATTTGTTCCACCAGAACCACAGAAAAGCCCAGAAGCTGCATTAGCAACCGTTGTCATCCAAGCCCACATTTAGCAAATATGTAATGAACATCTACCAGGTAGGTCCTCAGCACTGTGCAGAGCCTGGGAGAAAGAAAAGGGAGCAGAGATTGAGGTGGTCCCTGTGGAGCTCACAGTGCAGCAGGGGAGACAGGCATCACGCCAGTTCACAAGCGAACAAGAAAAACAGTTACAGGTCGTGCAACTGCAAAGGAGAAAAGAGTGCAGGGAGCGATCAGAGCAATATATGGAAATAATGTGTCTTGCTCCTAACTGTGCTATATTTTTAAATGTAGATAGATGTAGTTATGATCGATTCATTTAAAGTGCTGTTGAATTCATGTATTTTTTCTCAATCACCGAGTTCTAAGAGCACAGCTATTACCAATGTGGCAGTAAGGAGGATGGAATGGGACAAGATACCTTATGAAATTGCAAACATTAGAAAAGGGTTTTCACACGTGTCCATGCTTTGAGAGAAACCTTGGGCTTTCTAAGTGAATATTGCATTGCTGTGCCACAAACCCAAAATGTATTTGGAAGGGATTTTTGACACATTTAAAAACATTTTTTTATCAAGGGTTTCTCAAGATTAGCTGTTTGATTTACTCAATAAAAATGGTCATTATTTTACAAGGGGTCTTCAAAATATCATGATATCATTTACATGTGGAATCTAAAATATGATACAAATAACTTATTTACAGAACAGAAACAAACTCACAGACATAGAAAACAAACTTATGGTTACCGAAGGGGAAAGGAGGGGGGGATAAATTAGGAGTTTGGGATTAGCAGATACAAAGTGCTACATATAAAATAGAAAAACAACAAGGTCCTACTGTATAGCACAGGGAACTATATTAAATATCCTATAATAAACCATAATGGAAAAGAATACAGAAAAGAATGTATATGTGTATAACTGATTCACTTTGCTGTACAGCAGAAACTAACACAATGTTGTAAATCAACTATACCTCAATAAATTTTTTAAATTTTAAAATAAAAAAATAAGAAGTGATCTTCATACTCAGAAGAATTATGAATGGCCAGTCTAATAAAGCTCTGAAGTCATAATACATTCCCCCCACCCTCTCTCTCACACACACACACACACACACACACACACACACACAGGCACGCACAGAGGCACACACACAGGTGAGCATCTGACAAGTATTAGCAAGCAGCAACACGCCTATGACAGAGAAGGGTTGCAAACTTACCACCCCTGCTCCCATCTCTCATTTCCCAAAGCCAGCTAGGAGCAAGGTGAAGGGGAGACCACGACCCCTGCACGCACACTGCTGTGGGCTAGTACCTGGTCCAGTTTGCAGAAGTGCCCTGCTATATGGGGTGGGAGGCTGTCCCTACTTTTTAGCCTAGGGAATGGGGAGCCTAGGACCAACTCTGCGGGGGATTCAGAAGGAAAGCAAAATTCAGTCTGTGCCCTCAGAGAGCCTGCAACCGAGCTGCGAGTCATGACTTGCTTATAGGAGAAATACAGGACTGGATTATCTCATTTATCTGGACTTGCAGTGGAGGCAGAACTTCCACATAAATTAACTGTCCAATTAACTGATATTTTCAGTTAAGTGTTCATCCTGTTTGTTCGGATCATTCTCACTGGAAAGCCTTCTACATGTATTATAAATTTGTTTTATTCAGTGGAACATTCTGGGCATAATTTAACCTTTTCCTGATGACTCAGGGTCATCAATATGAATATCTTTCATTGTACCTCGTCTGCTTTTGCATTATTCTGAATTCTCTTTCTTTGCACATCTGGCTGTCAGCTGTCACTGCTCACCCACAGTTAATGAGCCTGTCTCTTCCAACCCTCTCAGCTCTCGACTAATCACTGATAACAGCAAAAACTGCATTGATCCCCTGCTACATGCCAGGCCCTGTGAGAAGTGCTTTGAATGGATTAATTAATTAAATCCTGAGAGCAACCCTTGAGGCAGGTACAATTATTATCCCCAAACTACAGATGGGGTAACCAAGGCCCAGAAGGGTCAAATTATTTGCTGAAGGTTACATGGCAAGCCTGTAGCAGAACCAGGATTTGGACACTGACCTGCTGGTCTCAAGATTCCAAGGTCTTTACCACCACATCACTACTGCCTCTCAAGCCTTTTTGATAGTGAGACACAATCAGAGACATATTTTTATCCAGTAGACACAAATATATCTAAACTTCCAATGACGACACGTTACATGGAGCACATTCTGATATTCTATTCCTTTGTCATCATCATCATATTATTACTAATATTGGTTGTGACCCACTGAAATGATTTCCCAACCCACTCATGGGTCACAACCCATGGTTTGAAAAATGCTGCAGCACATTTTATGGTTAATCTGCGATGGATACAGGGTCACCCCTGGCCATATGACACCTCGGTGTAAACTAGAAAAAGATGCCCCTCCCTCAAGAGGATTAATTCCATTTGTCAAAAAATTGTCAAGCTGGGCTTCCCTGGTGGCGCAGTGGTTGAGAGTCCGCCTGCTGATGCAGGGGACACGGGTTCGTGCCCCGGTCTGGGAAGATCCCACATGCCGCGGAGCGGCTGGGCCCGTGAGCCATGGCCGCTGAGCCTGCGCGTCCGGAGCCTGTGCTCCGCAACGGGAGAGGCCACAACAGTGAGAGGCCCGCGTACCGCCAAAAAAAAAAAAAATTGTCAAGCTAAGTTGATTTTTTAGAGTAAAACACTTGACTGCCATCTGCCAGGAAATGGTTATTTATAAATAAATAAATAAATAAATCTTAATGATGTCAACAGAATGCATGGTGCCCCTGAAACAAAATGATGTTGTGAGCGCCCAACACACAACTGTACACATTGGCCCTGGTGGCAGCGAAACCAGATGACAAAGTGGGTTAAGAGGTATTGTTTAAATGAGTCAATTATCTCAGAGTACCTGCATGCCCAGGATTTGTCACAGCTCTTTTGCCTTCTCAGAGCGTTTCTCCTCAACCCCAATTAGGGCTGCCAAATAAATATGGGATGCCCACTTAAATTGGAATTTCAGGTAAACAATAAACAGTTTTTAGTATAAGTACACACAGTAGTTGGGATATATGCATACTAAAATATTATTTATTGCTTATGTGAAATTCAAATTTACTGGGAATCCTGTATTCTTAATTGCTAAATCTGGCAACCCTATTCCCAATGCACAGCTGGATTGATGTGGGACTTGCTGCTGTGTCTTAGGAATCCGGAGCAGTTATCACATGACACAGGGGTTAGATGGCAATTCTGTTGTAACAGCTTCAGACCTGTCACAAGTTAGGGCCAAGTGAATGATCCTGAGATGAAAAAGGAGTTGAATTGCTGAAGAACATCAGCTATGTGGGTATACGCGAGCACTGCGGGCTGGTGTGATCAGGGAAGGCTCCCTGGAGGAGACAGGATTGTAAGGAGGGGGACAGAGAAAATTTTCAGGAGCTGTTTCATGAGAAAAAGCTGAAGCTGAGATGAACTGGACAGTGTGTATTGTGTTCAGCAGACGAGTTTTATCAGAGTAGGGGCTTGACCATCTTAAAGATCACCGAGAGAAGGGCACAGGGGAGTAGTCAGGGGGTCCTTTTGATAGCATTTTTGTAAAATTTCCGGAGAGAGCTAGACCAATCCAGGAAAATCACGACGATAGTAAACCTGTCCTAAATGCCAGGCACTGTAGCAAGCATTTCATAGGTATCATCCCAATTGAGTCTCACAACAAAGCTCCAAATCAGGCACACCATCATCCCCATTTTATAGCTGAGGAAACTGAGGCAGAGAGTGGATTTTATGAAACATGCCCAGGGTCACATAGTGTGTAAGTGGCAGGGCTGGGCTTTGAACCCAGACCTGTCAGGCTCCAAAACCAACACCCTTTACCACCCAAATCTGTCAGACTCCGGAGCCTACACTCTTCACCACCACACTATGGGCTAAAGGTAATGGGCGGGGGGAAACGGAATGTGGTAGAGCACAGTTTCTGAGGCACTCAAGGTACTGTGTGGTGTCAGGGACAGAGAGGCAGGAACGGATGCCGGTAGCCACCCTCAGATTATTGAGATGTCCTATACACTCTACGCTTGCTACTTTGTCAAGGTAGAAAGCAAAACATGCTGCAGTGAAGTGACATGTCTATGCCATCCCTAAGGGTATGAAGTCCCATATTTTTTGGCCCTCTTTATCACTCTTTCCAAAAACTAGAATCTGATAAATCCTACCCTGACCAGAAAAGAATCAAGAAGCGCTGCCCCTAATCCTTGGCATCACACCTACAGGTTTAGAATCCCACAATAAACAGAACAAACAAGGAGATCACAGGAGACATTCTACTGGCAAGCATTCTTTCCCTGACAGAAACAACAAAAATCCCTGAAAAGCCAAAACACCAGTTGTGGTCTTCTTTGAGACTCTTCTTATTGCTGGCTTTGCTACTCATCTGTAATCTATTCAATCTGAAACTTGTTATCAGGTTAACAGATAACACAGCTTTAATTTATTTGCCAAAACACTTAGCTTCCAAAACCTTATTATTATTTATTTACACATCATTGTTAAGATACAATGCCTGTACTTTGTGATAGGAGCATTAGCCACAAATGGATCTATGTTATCAGCGTTTGAGGACTGGTTGTTACTGATGATTTGTTGTCAGTTCCTTTTCTCCCATCCATCCCCCTTCATCAGGCCAGCTGAGCTAGGCAAAGTGAAGCCAGGGAGTGAGCTGAGGAGCTCTGTACGATGTGCCAGTAAATCAGCTCTCCCACAGGGAGAGAGAAAACAAAACAAAATAAAACATCTCCTAGATGGAACACTTGCCAATTTCCGTGGTGTAAATACACCCACCATGGGTCACATTCACGTGACCCCACTGAATGTGAATCTGGGAAGAGATACGAACAACAGCTCTCCAGAACCAGTACGAGCCAAGCAGGAAAATCTGTACCAAGTAGCAAAACGGAATTGGGCCTGTCAAGAGAGGAGTGGTTAAACAAAGGACAGTTTACCCGTACAATGGCCCACGAAGCTATTGTCAAAAATGCTGACATGGATCTATAGTTATTCATTCATAAACTTTCTTATCTTTTGAAATAGATCTATATTTATTGACATGGAACATAGCTGCAATATGCTATTATGATATTTTTAAGTCACCAAACAATATTAGTATCATCCCATTGTAATTTTTAAAAAGGTATGTGTACACTCACAAACATAGAAAAATTATTTAAACATATTCACCAAAATATTAGCGGTAGTTACCTGTGGGTGGGGAAATTATGGACAAATTTTACTTTCTTCTTTTTAATACTTCTTTATCACAATTTTTTACAAGCACGTATTACTTCTATGTTCATATATATATGCGTTTCTATGTATGCACATGTATACTTATTTCTATTTTTAATTTTAAAAACAGGAACTTGAACACTTGTTATTTCTTGAGTCCTCTTCCATTCCTTTATCCACTTCTCCAGGTAGCATTGGTGGGGCCAGGATGGGGCAGGACATCAACTGGAACACAAGCAAGGCCAGGAGCACATTTCCCCCTGAGTCTGACTCCACTTTCCTGAGTGCTGCTCAGGGAACGGAGGTCAGTGGTCCAGTATTACAGAGCAAATGAGTGGCAGTGCCCTGGCCATAGAATTCTCAAGGCTGGATGCTCAGGCCAGGTCTCCCCACAGCAGCTGCCTCATGATGGCACCACACTAGGTTATTCCAGCTTAGCCCTTTACAAATGAGGAACGATAGGGGCAAGTCGAATTTGCAGAATTTGCTACAAGGTAGATTTGAGTTCTGCAATCTACATCATAGCACCCACGTCAATTCCTTACCAGTATCTTCTGAGAAATATGGGTCTCACCCCTCTACCTAGTTTGTTAGCCTAACCAGCGACACTCTTTCCCATCAATTACACCATAATTTAAATAGACTTGTAAGCCAACCCATGGTGTAACTGATGGGCTAGCCTAAGAAACTGACCATCATAAATAATATTGCTTCTGTGGGAAAACATGCTCCAGGTTTCCAACTGACTTAAACACTAACGTCTGGAACATGACCTGATTCACTTGTAAATTGGGGGCTGCCAACTGGGGACCAGGTGGTCTGATCTAAAGAGATCAGAGCCTTATGCTTCTCATATGGAAATGTCTTTACAGATGTGCTATTGTGATCAATGAATAATTTTAAAGCATTTGGGAAATGTTAATTATTGATCCTTGTTTGCCTGACCAAAGCAGGGTCTACAAAACGCTGCACAAACTCAGCTTGGTCTACGCATTACCAAATAACCCCGCTGGTTGTCTTTTTCTCTGGCTGGTTTAGTCAGTGTCAGGTTTATTCAAGTAGAGCTCAGATAAAATTGGGAATCAAATGTTATTACTCAGAACACATATATAAAAAAATGCAATTGCATTTAAAGAGAAATCCATCTTCCTCCTTCTCTATCAACAGAAGCGACTAGGGTGTTACAGTTTCCCAGTTGTAATCCACCTTCTGCAATGCCACTTCTTGTACTTGGCTATTACTGTACCACCATCCCCAGCTTTCTAGTTTCTTCCTTCAAAGAACTCCAAAAATCATTTTTTAAAGGATGTTTCCCCAGGAATAATAACAAACCACTAACTGCTTTGTTTTAGTGGGGGAAGGGTTGTTATTCTAATTTATGCTTCAAATTTATGCTTTTGGATACGAAAGCTCTCTAGCCAGAAAGATGATGTGATTTATTTCATGACTCTCACCGGGCATGCTTCTGCTCTTGGTAAATGATGGTTACACTCTGTCAGAGACTCTGTAGAATCTGTTTCTTGACCGAAGAGAAGGTCCTCTTGATCATGAGGACCGAAACTAAGTCTGAAGGTAGTACAGAGCTGCACAGTATGAGTCCAAGACTTTTAGGCTAGTAATCAGGTTGTGGTCTTGCCTCTAACAAATAACTAACTAGCTCTGTTTCCTATAGTAAGTCCTTCCCTTCTCTGAGCCTCAGTCAATCTCCTCATCCAGAAAATCAGAGTTCTTCTAACTCCGGGGAATTTCCCTGAGATGAGGAAGAGAGACAGGGGCATGTAATCTAATGGGAAGGCCATCTGGTTAAGCGAGATTATCCATCAAGAGGCTCATCTTTCCACCTGAGGGCAGCCCTTCAGATTTCATCTTGCAGGAGCAGTCATCAAAAGTTCACAATTCCTTTTTAACCTAGATCAGGTGACAAAAGGGGCAGCTGAGAAAGTGTAGCCAGTTCTTTCTGGAAGGGAGGGAAGCCCAGAGGGTGCTAACACTCTGAGCTCAGAGGTAAAGTGGAAAAGAGAGAAGAGATAACTGCCCTCATCTTGCAAAAGACAAAACTTCTGGTAATTTCTGAATTGGGGAAGGGATGGGTGGAAATGGAATCATTTGTATTGTTTTTCTTCTTGTTTCAGGTTGTGTTGGAATAGATTTAATCTCTGGATTATTTCCAAGTCTTTGAGAGGACGACTTTATCCAAATTTTGTTTTACCTCTCTCCCAGGCCAGGTGATGTTCCTTAAGGGCAAGAGTCAAGCATGTAGATGCTCTAAAAGGGTTTGCTAAATAAATGACTGAGTAGCACATTTCCAGCAAAATTAAGATCAGCTGATCTTAACAGACAATAAATTAGCATAAAAGTTAACAAGTTGCCTGAAATCCTCTCTGGAATGACGTAGAAAATAAAATCAACAAAATTGATGAGATTAATTTCTTCTCAACAGCCTCTTGATTCTTAAAGTACAATGTCCTTAAACTGATCTTATACTGAAAGCGAGTTCTGAAAACCTGAGGCAGAACTTTCCACCATTAGTCCACACTACCGATGTTTAAGCAACCTGTGAAAGTATGGCCCATATTTTGAGATACTTCTGTATGGAGTTAGTCGTTTATAGAAGGAATTCAGCAGAGTTGTTAGGAGCTTCAACCCAAGTTAAAATTCTAGCTCTGTCAAGTTACTTTGGGCAAATTATATAACCTCTCTGAGCTACAGATTCATCATCTTATAAAGAAGAGTAATAGTGAAGCCTCATGGAGCCGAGATGAGGAGTCAATGAGAAGGCACTAAAAGTACAGAGCCTGTGCCTGTTGGCCAACTGTACTCAATATCTTTCAATAACCTATAAGAGAAAAGAATCTGAAAAGAATATATATATACACACACATATACATATATACACACATATATACATATATACACACACATATATACATATATATATACACACATATACATATGTATATATGTATAACTGAATCACTTTACTGTACACCTAAAACTAACACAGTGTTGTAAATCAACTATTCTTCAATTTAAAAAAGTACAGAGCCTGGCACATAGTAAGCCCTTATGTTATTGCTGCAGATAATAATAACAGTAACAATAACATAATAAATAATAACAACAAAACAAAAATGTATCAAATAGTTAGGTCCCCTTAGTTACCTGCAACCACCTTCTATCACCACCTGTACATGAGAAGGCAGGGTGGTCTACTAGAAAAAGCATGGATTCCGGAGTTAGCCAGAGTCCAACAGGAAGTCAGGAGCCCACCACAGTGCCTGGTCCATAGTCAGCCTTCAACAAATAGCAACTGGGCTGCTGCTGCTACCGCTCTCTTTATTAATTACTCCTTTCATAGAATAACCTTAAAAACTTTACATTGAAAGCAGATCAAGGAATACTATAAACGTTTTTGATACTGGCTGAAGCAGTAGAGTATTCTGTACTAATCACCTTTACAGGTCTGTAGTTTTTCCTAATAGCAGCAAAAAAAAAAAAAAATCTAAACATATGCCTCATAAGCTCCTGCAGTTCTTCCTAATTGCTACCTGGCTCTCTGTCACAGCTGGTGGACACACTGTCCCAAGATCCCCTCTGCTACTATATGGTTAATTACAATATTAAATCACTGAACTCAGAGAATGAATAAAAGCATATACTTCTTTATGTGCAATTCTGACGTTATTTGTAAAATAGGCTAGCTAATAGAAATTCTGCTGAAACATATTCCTTTCCAGTCGGTTGCCTGTTATTAACAGGCTTATTTCAATTGAGCTGTGTGTTAAGAACGATTACTATTTGATCTAATGGCTTCATATGATGGAGAAATAGGTGATATTTACCAGACTTACCAGATCAAGCAAATAAAAATACAAGATGCTCAGTTAAGTCTGAATTACAGATAAACAATAAGTATTTTTTTAGGGTAAGCAGGTTCCAAATATTCCACGGGACAGACTTATACAAAAAAATTATTTATTGTTTATCTGATATTCAAAGTTAACTAAGCACTCTGTATTTTATCTGGCAAACCTATTTTCATACAACTACTGGTCTTTACTTACAACTTTCTAAATATATGAATTTGATGACATAAAGAATATCCATTTAGCAGTCAGTACCACTATATTCTATCACAAAATCAACTAATTACATTTTTTCAATGTTCTAGAATGAACTCCTTGTCTTAAGAAATTTTAATTAAATTTCTGTAAATCCAAGTAACATGACTTTTACCAGCAGTAGGCATAACTGCATCAACAAACCACCAGCAACTACCCATGACTCCATGGTTAAGTATAAACTCAGACGAGGCCACTTTGAAATGAAACTCATGTTGGAAACCAAAGCTCCAAGCCAGCCACTGAGGAAGGTTTTTGCCAGTTCACAAAGGTCATATTTACCTGTAGCTAGTGGCATTTCCTTGTTCCTAGATAAGATACAACACAAAGGGAAGTGTTCGGTTCCAGGTGAGTGGGGAAGCCGGTAAGAAATAAGAAGATAACAGTGTTTAGTTCAGGTGGGAATGTATCAAGCAAATGGTTCACTCTGCTACACACTCAAGAGGCCACTAACTGGCCATAATGCAACTATTATAACCCATTAAAATCCCAGTCCTCTGCAGACGTAGAGAACGAACTTGAGGACACGGGGAGGGGGAAGGGTAAGCTGGGACGAAGTGAGAGAGTGGCATGGACTAATATATACTACCACATGTAAAATGGATGGCTAGTGGGAAGCAGCCGCGTAGCACAGGGAGATCAGCTCGGTGCTTTGTGACCACCTAGAGGGGTGGGATAGGGAGGGTGGGAGGGAGGCTCAAGAGGGAGGGGATATGGGGATATATGTATGCGTATAGCTGATTCACTTTGTTATACAGCAGAAACTTAACACAACATTGTGAAGCAATTATACTCCAATAAAGATATAAAAAAAAAAATCCCAGTCCTCTTTCACTCGGATTTATAGATAGAAAATTCTGACTGTGCAAGTGCCGTTAACTTTCCTTTTCCAGAGGAGGAGGGGGCTCAGTGAGGTTGGTATTTATATTTAATGTTTACAGAAGCTTAGGCTCAACAGCACATCCTGGCCGTGTCCTGGGTGCTGTCTCTATAGGAATCTGTAAGGGAGGCGTTAAAACAGTTATGAGTCTCTGATGTCCTCCAGCTCATTGTGAAAAATCAGACAAACAGTAGCTTTGCAGCCACATCCACAGGGCGGAGAGTAACTGAGAAAGGCAAACACAGTCTTGTGAGAAAAACATCCTAGAACCACAGGCTGATCCCCCTTCAAGCTATTGCTGTGCTCCTGGGGAAAAAAGCTGTCAGGTTTTCATCAATGAAATCATTTAAAAATCATGTAATGGAACTCACTTTTTAAGAGTGGTGCTATGAATCTCCCAAAAGCTAGATGCCTAGATCTGCTGTCTGGATAAATCGAAATCAAACTGTGTATTTAAAAAAATTTTAACCTCCCAACATCCTTCCCGTTTTTTCAATGGGGGAAGGGCAACAGGAAGATGAGCTAGGTGAGTAAATACTAATAAAGGTCTTCAAACATCTTATCTGAATAGGCTCTATTTTTTCCACATGTCACTCCTTAAAGCCCCAACGTGTGTTTTTTGATGTAATTGTGAGGAATCTTAACGTATCATTAACCGTGGTCACTCGTTTACCAAACTTTGGGCTGGGAAGTATCAACTTCCTTATCCCTGCTTTGCACAACTATCCCTAAATCTTTTATCTAGTTCCCTTGAGACAAGAAGCCATGGTATCTTTAGCTTGGAGATTTCTCAATAACACATACCCACAAGAGAAGCGATACATGTATGCTCAGGAAAGAACAGGATTTGGAGCCAAACACCTAGATTTCAGTCCTGGCTTTGTGCCTTACTGGCTCTGTAACCACAGACAGGTTACTCATTCTCTCTTAAATGAAATGGCCTTCTCCGTAAAATGGATGGTTCTAATCCAATGAGAAAATGCACGTGGAAGTGATTTGTAAATGTAAAGCAGTATAAAAATGGTATTGATTGTTCTTATCATAGAACTCAAAATGGAATTTCCACCTTGTGCTAACAGGGTAGGAACGGGGCAGAGGAGGCCTTTGAAGAGGCTTCTGGTGGTTTGCAGAAGGCCATGGTCTGGAATGTTAAGCATCGTTCTGGCTTTAAGACTGAAGGACTGACCCCGCAACCCTTATTTACATGCATCCCTCAATGACTCTTCATGAGTCTGAACCAGAAAGTCAGCTCCTTTTTGCACAGAGCTCCTTCCTGAGGAGTTGAACCTCCCCCTCTTCTGACAAAAGATGCGTCTTTCCCAAGAGGGGATGAGAAACACAGACAGCCTGTTCAATTTCATGTAGCCTACATCTTCTGAACTGCCAGATCCCCCTGGCTAGACATTTGAGGCCATTGATGACTCACGCCAATTTCAAGAACATGTTGTTATAACCACTTGCATCTCCTTCACCGAGTGAAGGTTTATAGCTGAAAATCACCACCACACCTAGTAAATGAGATTTTTCTCAGTTCAAACAACACAGTTATAGGCAAAGCAGAGTACACAGTATACAATATTATTTGTGAGGTACAATGACATATTAGCTAACGCTAAAAGGTGAAAGACACCCATTACAAGAATGCAGCGCAGGGAATTCCCTGGCGGTCCAGTGATTAGGAGTCCTTGCTTACACTGCAGGAGGCCCGGGTTCAATCCCTGCTCGGGGAACTAAGATCCTGCAAGCCACGTAGCATGGGCAAAAAAAAAAAGAATGTAGTGCGTATTTGCATATCTTTAGGTATTATTAGATTAATTCTGAGTATAATTTGGAGCTGGAAATCTTACTATTTTTAAAAGCACAATTACCAATGCTAAAGGACTAATACATGTATCATTCATTGTATCCTCCCAGTTGTAGAAAGCAAAGAACTAATTCCTGTTGCAGTCTCAAGAACTTGGGTAAGCATAAGGTTTATAAGTTTTTGTCCTATTTAGGAACTTGTAGGTACCTAAAATAAAACTGAAAGAAGTTTCAACTGACCATGGGAGGTGTTCAGTCAGAATTTTGGGGGAGGGGTAATCCAATTGATATTGACTTCAACTGTTTTTATCTAGAATCAAGACAAGGCATACAATATAGTACGATACATACGTTATGTAATAATTGCCACGATTATGCCTGTGGACAAATGGCAGATATTTGAGTAATATCTGATTTGGCTTCTTAATTTTCATCCCAGAAAGAAGAGTAAGAAACTTGAGGGTGTGGAGAAAAGGGAACCCTTCTACACTGTTGGTGGGAACATAAATTGGTGCAGCCACTGTGGAAGACAGTATGGAGATTCCTCACAAAAAAATAAGACTAGAACCACCATACGATGCAGCAATCCCCTCCTGGGCCTATATCCGGGAATGTGAAAACTCTAATTCGAAAAGATATATGCACCCCAATGTTCACTGCAGCACTATTTCCAATAGCCAGGACATGGAGGCAACCTAAATGTCCATCGACAGAGGAATGGATAAAGAAGATGTGGTGTATATATACAATGGAATATTACTCAACCATAAAAGAGAACAAAATAATGCCATTTGCAGCAACATGGATGAACCTGGAGATTATCATACTAAGTGAAGTAAGTTAGACAAAGACAAATATATAATATCACTTATATGTGTAACCTAAAAAAAAGGATACAAATGAACTTATTTACAAAACAGAAAGAGATTCACAGACATAGAAAACAAACCTACGGTTCCCAAAAGGGAAAGTGGGAGGAGGGATTAAATTAGGAGTATGGGATTAACATATATACACTACTATATGTAAAACAGATAAACAACAAGGACCTACTGTATAGCACAGGGGACTATATTCAGTATCTTGTAATAACCTATAATGGAAAAGAATCTGAAAAGAATATATATATATGCAATTATTTTGCTGTACACATGAAACATTGTAAATCAACTATACTTCAATTAAAACAAGAAAAAAATATTTTAAAAGAAAAATTAAAAAAAAGAAACTTCTACAGTATTTGTTATCCCTTTCTTTATTGAAAGCCTATTAGATCGTCCTACTGGCCTCCCCTCTGTCTTCCTTCCCTGGATACAGCCCCTCCTTCCTCAATCCTCCTGGTTATAGGGGTGGCTACTGGCAGCCGAGTTGGTACAACATGACCCCCTCCTTGACCACAGGTGACTGGTCCAGGGCTGAACAGCCATCCATGAATTTGGAATTGAGACTAAGAGAAACTTGGTCTCACGCTGGGTAGCTGGGCCTATAGTATGAATGCAGGTGGTAGGGATAGCCATCTACTGTCAGCAGACCAGGGAGCAGAGAAAGAAAGATTCAAGCTGACATGAAAAGAGAGGCAGAGGTGAGAAGGAGTGAAAGAAAAGTCCTGACTACTAACCCAGTGTCTGGTCCCAGGTCATTCCTGAAGCCTGTCTGCATTCTTATCCCTGGGCTCCTTGAGAACACTGGGGGCCTGTAGAATAAATTCCTCCTTTTTGCCTAGACCAGCTAAAGTAGGTCTCTAGTCCTTACAGCTAAGAGTCCAAATGACTGCACTTTCAAACTTTAATTTTGGCATTCTTCAGTTTTTAAAGAGATACACTCACTTTAAAGCAAAAAGAGTTTGCACTCAAGGGTCCACCTAGGCAGCAACGATCCTGGCACACACAATGTCTGGCATATACTTTAGTGGTAGGTGCTCATATAATGTGTGATGAATGAATGGAGGCATATGTTCCAAATCACCAGGCATGAACTTTAGCTGAGATTCAGATAAGGCTCAGTATCCATGAATTTATGACTATACATTTTCTAAATCTTATTGGTCAAAAATAAAAGTATTAGAACAGCTACATTTAACCATTAACCTACTATTTTCAAAGCTAGATGAAAGGCAGAGCTGCATGGTAGTTACAAACAATGGCACTGGTGTCAGACTGATTGCATTCGAATCACAGCTGTGCCCTCAGGCCTCTCTAGGTCTCAGTTTCCTCATCTATAAAATGGGGATAAGAACAGTATATATCACAGATATTTTGAGGATTACAGGAGGTAATCCATGAACTGCACATGGTATACAGTAAGTGTTCAATAAATGTTAATGACCGTTATAATGATTTGGGGACAACTTTTAAAAGAAATAAGAGCAATGTGTACAAATCTCACTTGGTACACTCCTCTTGATGAGCTGCTCTTCTTATCACTGATCCAACTCTTCTTTCTGACTTTCTGCAGGACAGCTTGGTAGCAGACTTCTTCTGGAATACCCACCTGGGTATCAGTATCTTTGCCTCATCTAGTGACAGTCCTCTGAGGACTCCCAAACATCCTGTTCCTTTCAGGCCCCTCCAATCAATTGTTCAGGTTTTAAAAGTCTGTGATGTAAAAAATGGGATACCAGAACAGTCAACACTACTCAGGATATTTTCTCCCATCACAGGATTTTCTGCCATTTTCCAAATCTACTTAAAATGTTCTTGAGATTGATATGTTCTTTATGCATGTTCTTTAGTCCTTATCTACTGAAGTATTTATGGATGAAATATGGTAACTTGGGTTTGCTTCAAAATAATAGGGAAGGGGGCGAGTTAGGGTAGAGATGAAACAGGCATGGTCATGAAAACTGGGTGATTGGTACCTGCGGGTTCGTTGTATTAAACTGTTTTTTACATGTTGGAAATTTTCCACAATAAAAAGTTATGCCTAAAAATGTTCTTAGTCCTTCCCTCTGACACTTCTTTAGCCTGAGCTGTGTATAATTTTATTCATACAAAATGTAGTTTCTCTTTTTTTTACATATGTTGCTGCCAGAAATACCTTGAAATCATAAACTGCCTCCGAAAGAGCAGAAGGTCCATATCCTGAACACACTGAAGACAATGTTTGAGCACAATTTAGATGCAAATTTTGAAAAGATTTAAGCCGGTTTCATTCCTACTTTGATACTAATGAAGGAAATAGGTAAGAAATCCCAAGAGAAACTGTCTCTTCTTTGGGGACTTTGGCTGAGAATTTTTGTTTACAACCAGAATGGTAAAGCATGTGCTGCTCTGTGACACAGGTGTAATGGGTTAGCAAATGCCCTTTTAAAGACACACATGCAACGTAAGTATGTCAAAAGCCACAGGAAAAACTGTCTCCGCCTTGGATCATGAGGACTTTTTGTTCATGCCTTGTAGTCAATGAGCCAAATGTATCATAGCAACAGTAATGGGATGCTACTAACAAGAGCCTTCTCCCAATGTTTAACCTTGGCTGCAAGCTTTGCAGAAGGTTCCTGCCTTGGCACTGCTGACAATAGAAGGCATCAGTTATGTGGCTTCAGATGACCAAGGACCATGTTAGAGCATCAAGAAGTTGCTGCCACTGTCTGATGGGGGCAGTCATTCAGGAAGAGGGGATAAATTAGAAAGAAAATAATTATAAACTGTACTGTGATCAGCACATTTATATGGCCATCAGTGCTAATCATCTGTCTTCAGGGCCCAGTGGAATTGGGGGTTGGTTTTCACGGGCAGCTCTTTTCATCCAAAGACTCAGGCTTTCAGCCGTGTTGCTGGTAGTGAAGTTCCATAGCCCCCTCTCCTTCTCACCCCACCCCCGCCCCTCGAAGCAAACACATGGTGGGAAACCAGCTGGTAGGGTTAGAAAAGCAGGGTAGGGCCAAAGAAGGGGGCAAAGCTAACTGCTCCCCATGGGGATCCAGCCCTGACCTTGGCCTCATTAGCTCTGGGTTCTGACTGAGCTAAACCAGCCCAGATGGCTTTAGGAATAAGGTAAAGATCGGCTTCAGGAAAAATTGGAGAAATAAATTAACAGCTTGCTAGCCTTAAACTGATGGGGAGGGTGGTAAGGAAGATGTTCTAGTGGATTTTCATAGTGAAAACTTCTAAGAACATTTCAAGTTCCACACGTTCTACTGTTATTCCCACTATTTTCAGCTAAAGATGATGAAATCTAGCTTATTTTGTCCAAAGAGAAGTTTTAGATTTCTAAAAAATTGGAACTATAAAGCCTTTCCTTTGAATAAAATTCATTTGTCCTGATACATTTTTCAAGGGAAGGAATAGAACTAACATTCATTGAGTGTTATATTGTATAACCTATCAGATTTCATTCTCACACTAATGCCTCAACCAGCTAGGTGTTACTATTATTGCCAGCCTTGAAAACTGAGGCCTGGAGCGGCTGACTAATTTGCCCAAGGTCATATATGTACTAAATAGTGGAGGAGGAATTTGAACTTAGTTCTGTCTGCCCTTGAAGCCCCCCCAGCTTTCCACACTACCTCATTGTTTACCATTCAGATTAGAATAAAACAATTACAGGGAGTGTTTGCTAAGAATGTCTTTGTGGTTTAAAACTAAGTTAATACTCCTTATCAAATTACTAAATTATATCTGGAAAGATACTCTGGAGCACTTGGATTGCAAAAACTGGTTGTGTCTTCTGGCAGCTCCCAAAGTTACATCAGTGACAACATTTAGCAAAATGGCTCCCGAATTTATTAGGAGAAAATGTGAAACACAGTTTTTTAAAAAATTTTTATTGGAGTATAGTTGATTTATAATGCTGTGTTATGAAACATAGTTTCGATGTTGGAGGAAACGAAACCCATTCTACATGGGTAGTCGGAGCAATACTGTACGCTGTTTTCTGTGACCTTATGAAAGTGCAGCTCAGTGACCTAAATAATGGCTAGGAGATGGCTCGGATGATGGAGTGCAGGGCAGCCTAGTGGCTCCTGGGGTGGGTTTGGCAAAAGACAGATCAACACCTGTGTGAGATAACACATGTGCAGCATCACCTAGAGTACCAGTTTAGTAAACGGTGGCTATTGTTATGACTCACCCTATTGTGCTTCCATTTTATTCTCCCTTTACCCTTCCATGGGGAAAATTCCTCCAGTACTTCAAGTCAATGTTTCTTAACCTCGGCAAGATTGACATTTGGGACTGGATAATTCTTGGTTTCTGGGGCTGTCCTATGAATTGTAGGATGTTCAGCAGCAGGGCCAGGACTAGGGTGAGGCGAATGAAGTGAGCGAAGCACCTGCCTTGGGCACAAAATTTAAGGGGACACCAAAAAAATTCAGTAATGAAGATAAATAATATTTTAATATATTTTAAAAATTAAAACTAATGCCAAAAATCCATAATGAACAAAATATGAGAATTTAGTAAAGGCAGGACCAGTATCGCTGATTTCTCCTTCTGTCAGCAGCATCCCTGACATCTACCCACTAGATGCCAGTAGCACTCCCCGCCCTCTCCCCCAGTCATGACCACCAAAATTGTCTCCAGAAATTTCCAAATATCTCCTGAGGAACAAAAATACCCCCAGGTGAGCCATAGGGACCCACTGAATCCAAAAACAAAAACAAAACAAAAAAAATTAATTAGTCTGAAAGGCTAAGGAGCATGACAACATTGTTGTGGTCAAGGGCAGGACTTTGGCATCATATAGACTTGGGATCAAATCTCAGGTAGATGTGTGACCTTATGTGCTTTAGTCCTGTGCTTCAGTTTCACCGTCTGTAAAGTGAAGATAATAAAATCTACCTTATAGGATTGTGAAGGTTAAACAATGACTTGTGTAAGTCATTTAGTTTAGTACATCGTGCATGTAGAACTCCAAAACATAAGACACTATTATTATCAGGAAGTAACGGATGGGCTGGGTACACCTCTCCCTTCAGTTTCTGTATCAAGGTGACAGGACTGCTCATTTTTCTGAGCAAGGAGAGACTGGTGCTATAGGGAAAAAGGGCACGATATTGCCAAATAGCTTAAATCTTCAGATATACAAGTGCAGGTGATTATTCTCCTTTCAGAAGGAAATATTCATTTGTTTTACAATTAAATATCTTGGTATGCAAGTCTTAGTGTCTCTCATTGCCAGCTTAGAGTTTTGACAAAACTGACTGCAATTCAGGGGAAATGTCATAAAGGCTGGAAGGTTCAGCCCACCAACTTGTCCTGCAACCACCACTTGAACCAATAAACTGGGAAACTGAAAAATACAAACTCGAATTCAACAGCATCACAAATCTTATTTTATGTATAGCTTAGAAAACGAATAGGGGCTTTCTAATAGGGTTTCAAACTAATAGGGTTTGTTTTCATCTGAGTACAGACTAAAGGAAAGTACCCAAACTGCTGAACCACGCAAACATGCTTCAGCCCTTGAGTACCCATTTCAAGGAAAACCATATATGGCTGTCTTGCTTTTGGCTTAATTTAGCTTTTCTTAAGGGCTTGAATATGGTTCTCTATGCCCAAAGATTGCTTCTCTACACCCAAAATCATGATTTCAAAATGTTAACAGCTTTTTTGAGATATAATTCACATACCATACAACCTGCCCATTTAAAGTGTAAAATTCAGGGACTTCCCTGGTGGCCCAGTGGGTAAGAATCCACGCTCCCAATGCAGGGGACCCGGGTTCGATCCCTGGTCGGGGAACTAGATCCCACATGCATGCCGCAACTACGAGTTCGCATGCCGCAAGGAAGATCCCACGTGCCGCAACTAAGACGCGGCACAGCCTAAATAAATAAATATTTAAAAAATAAAGTGTACAATTCAACGGCTTTTAGTACATTTACAGAGTTGTATGTCCAACACCACAACCAATTTTAGAATGTTTTCATTAGCCCCCCGAAACAAACTCCACGTGCCTTAGCCATCATCCCACACACACACAATTTTCCCTCCCCTCAGCCCCTGGCAAACACTAATCTACTTTCTGTCTTTACAGACTTGCTTATTTATGGACATTTCATATAAATGGAATCCTACAATCTGTGCCCTTTTGTGTCTGGCTTTCTTTAACCTTAGCACAATGTTTTCAAGATTCATCCATTTTATAGCATGTGTCAGCACTTCATTCCCTTTTATGGTTGAGTAATATTCTAAGATATACCATATTTTGTTTATCCATTCATCCACTGATGGACATTTGGGTTGTTCCCACTTTTTGGCTGTCATGAATAATGCTGCTAGAACGTTCAAGTGCAAGTTTTTGTGTAGACATATGTGTTCAGTTTTCTCGGGTATATGGAATTTCTGGGTCCTATAGTAACACTATGTTTAACATTTTGAAGAACTGTCAGATTGTTTTCCAAAGTGGCTACAGCATTCTACATTCCCACCAGCAATTTCTCCACATCCTGGCCAGCACTTGCCCCTGTCTGACTTTTCGATTATATCCACTCTAGTGGGTGTAAGGTAATCTCTCATTGTGGTTTTGATTTGCACTTCCCTTACGACTAACAATGTTGAGCATCTTTTCATGTGCTTATTGGCCATTTGTATATCTTCTTTGGAGAAGTCATGGTTTCATTTTGATATTCCAAGAGGTGTGGGAAGCATTATGTGACAGGTGGGACCATCTGAAATAGAAATAGGAACCCTGATTAAGTAGATATTAAATATCCACCAAGCCCTTCTACCACGTTACTGAATTGATTAGCTTAACTTACAGGAAAAAGAAAACCCATGCTTCTAATGGCAACAAAAATGATTCTATTTGTGGAGCCCTAGCTGAGAGTTAACAGAAACTAGCTAATGTGGGAAGTTTGTTTAGCAGGAAGACAACTTAGTCAGCTCTAAGCCTCAAAATTCCAGAACATCTTATTGATGTCAGATCATTGGTGTGTGCCCTTGTGTACCTTGGAATAACAGCAGAAGTCTAACATGAGTGTGCTCTTTATTTCTTTACTTCTTAACTTAATTGGGTGCATTCCACTGTGCTTTCACTTGACCCTAGAGAAATTTTTTCCTCCATGTTTGGGAAAAAATTCACATATTTCTCTTCTCTGAAAATAAACTCTTATCAGAGAACACTAGGAATATACAGTCCATCTATATTGGATTACCACATCAGGATCCAACATTTTGATTCACTTAGGAGGACTTGCAGTATTGCCATAAGAGGCCCAAGGTTGAGATGACTACCCATCTCTGGAAGAGCTCTGGATAACCTGATAAATTCAGACATTTGGAAATACTTGTTCAGCAGTCTGTGACAAATAGGGAAGGCAAAGGGAAACAGAACTCCAAGAGTCATTAATCTAAATTAATTAACCCAGTGACAATGTCATAGAATTTTAGCCCCACTGCAGAACCCAAATGAATTCAGATAGGTAAGCTTTTTTTGTTGTGGGATGTTTATTTACAATGAACTGCAGAAGAGGGTTAATCTAATGGGATGCAGGACTGCATTGGATGGTGAAATGCTTTGTGACCAACATCCATTTGAGGTATCAATTAACTTTTAATTCTTGGAGGGAAACAAAAGCAGCCTTGCACAAAGACTAAATTGGGGGTGGTAGAAGGGGCACAGAGCTCATGGAAACTCAGGCCTGCTACCTTTTTGTAGCAGGGAAAGGCCTCCTTATCTAATACAAAGGGGTTGAAGAGTAGGGAGGGAGAAGGGTGAATTGGTGTGTGGCCTGTTAACTCAATGATGTTTCTAAAGCCTGAATGGAAGAGTCAAAGCCACCCAAGTCAAAACAGCGCTAAGTCAACAGCTTGGCCGAGACAGCATGACCTGAATGGAAATGTAAATGGTTCAGTCCAATAACAGCTCTGGGTGTCACTTGGTCCACCAGCTCTGGCCTCCGTGGAACTTTCTCAGCAGCACACAGAAGGGAAAATCACCTTACTAGACCCTGTATCCCAACTCCAGGGAAAACCCAGTATGTGCCAAACCAAATTAAGAGAACACAAAAATTACAGGGTGGTAATTCCCAATTAAAAAAAGAATATTTACTGCACTCAAGGTTTCCCTAAAGGGTCCTTTTAAGCCACGAGCCATGTGATTTTGAAAAAGCGCCAGCTGTGGTCCTACAGATATGTCTCATGTACAACAGGGAAGAAAATTCTTTCCATGAAGTACTGTTGTGGACGTGTCCGGCTTCCGACCACTAGACACCATGGGAGTATATAATTAGTTTGTTTT
Organism: Neophocaena asiaeorientalis asiaeorientalis; assembly: GCF_003031525.2. Taxonomy (NCBI): domain Eukaryota; kingdom Metazoa; phylum Chordata; class Mammalia; order Artiodactyla; family Phocoenidae; genus Neophocaena; species Neophocaena asiaeorientalis. Next base: position 280,238 of record NW_020175495.1, read on the forward strand.
CCAAAGGGGGACCCACCTCATGCTTTTCTTCAAATTCAATCAAAACATACATGCTCTAAATAGAAACACGTTCATTTGAAACCCCTTTGCGTGAGCAGCTGTCTGGGCCAGGCCTGGCCGAAGAGCCTCATTCTATTCATCTCTGCACTCCAGCCAGTAAATGCTCGGCTTTGTTCCCCCCACGGGCGGAGGCAGTCAGACTGTGTCAATGGGGCCTTAATGATCTGAAGCAGGTGTCCTCAGAGGCTGCCCAGGTGAGGGGGTCAGCCTGTGTACCATGACTCGCTCACTTGTCCTCAGTTTACAAAGCCCTCTTCCCCACCCGTCCCTGGCCAACTAATTACTGCGTGCTCACCGCACAAGTGAAAGGAGTATGCTCCGGCCTGCTTGGGACTTTCGCGACTATTCAAGAGCTCTGAAGACAACCAAGAGCCGCTATTTTCCAAAGGAGGAGGGGGGTGAAGCACTCTTCAGCGACTCTACAGCATGAAATCATAATAATATGAAAGAAATAAGCAGCTGCTCAGGCCAGAAGTACCAAGATGGCCTCTGGGCAAACACTCATCAGGACGAACAGACTCATTTTCTTAAGTTCCCAAAAGTAAGGAGAAGGTTGCACTCTTGTCCTTAGTAAATTTAAAAAAGTCTGTGCAGGAGACGAGCCACATGGACAGAGAATAAGAATCACCCCTTATGTTTATTTCATGGTTTTGCATTCTCAAGGCCCCAACCTGCACATACCGTCATTCTATCCTCCACAATCCAGTGAGGTAGGCAAGGTGAGTAGCCACGGCTCCACATGACAGATGAGGAAAATTCAGAGAGGTTAAGGGACGTGCCCATAGTCACACAGCTAATCAGCGCAAGAGCCAGGGCCAGAACCCAGGTGTAAAAGCAAATAGAGCCGAAGCCCAAGCTACAGTCAGAGTCCCAGAGGTGGTCTCACAAGTCCCAGGGGAGTGCAGCTGGATGCCACGTGGGTTAAGCAGGGCAAGCTCTGCCAGGAAGGAAATTGGCTTTTGATGGCCTACAAGGAAGATCGAGCCCTTTTGTACAAAGAGCTCACCACTGGCGTTGGAACCCAATTTGAGATACTCTGTTTACTCTGGCTAGACAGGACTTTAGTGTTTCTAAAAAGACCTTGCAGGACCTGGAGTGTCTCATGAATGCAGAGACTCTGCCTAATACCATTTTCGGAACTCTCTTAACTCCTGCGCAGAAAGACTTTTCTTCAGGAGTAACCAGTTGTCACCTCCCTGCTGGCTTCAAGGTCCATTTGGGTATGCATTATTTTATTATAACCTGCCTTAACTCCAGAAAGAATTCCAGGAGGCTGAATTAGCGTCCAGGCAGTATTGCCTAATGTGGGACTCTTTATTTTTCTTTAAGGTTCTTTTTTTTTTTTTTAGCCGCATTGCAGCATGCAGAATCTTAATTCCCCGACCAGGGATCGAACCCATGCCCCCTGCAGTGGAAGCTTGGAGTCCTAACCACTGGACCACCAGGAAAGTCCCCCGTGGGATCATTTTTCACCAGAGTGGCATCTGCCCAACAGGCATTGAGAGGAAATAGCTGCTTCTCTGTAGCCTAAGGACCAAGAATCCGACAGTTCCCTGGTTCAAATCCCAGCTTGGCCATTTACCACCTGTGTGACCTGGGGCCAATGACTTAAATCTCTCTGAAGCTCAGTTGCTGGATCTGTATATTGGGGTTAATAATGAAGATTAAGTTAGATCATGCACAAAAACCACTCAGTCTAGTACCCGGTGTATGAAGTGTACTCGTTACATTTTAGCTGTTAAAACTATTAGCTTTCTTGCTTTAACATTTAAATGTGCTATCAACTGTTAAATAGTGAACACAGTGTCTGACACAAGGTAAGTGCTATGTTATTACCTGTCATGTTTATAATATATTAATATTATTATTATATAATATATTATATAATAATATTATTATTGTCTCACTCTGCTCCCCTCCTCACATCCTACACTGCAGTCGAACTCATCTCTCACCTCCTTGCCTTTGCACATGCTTTTCCCTTTAATTGGACTGAAATCCCATTTTTGGTTTTGTCTAATAACTTGGTTCCTCTTTCAAGACTCAGATCAGGAAGCATGTCTTCCAGGAAGTTTCTGAAAAGTCCCCAGTATGAGAATGGCACCCACCACACTCTTGTAACCCCTGGTCTACACTAGACTGTGTGCTCTTCTGGGACAAAACTGTATCGCCTTCATCCCTCTCCCCCTGACACCTAGCAGAGAGTACACCCAGATACACTTGTGGAAGAAATGATTCATGACAGCAATCACAATCATGATTATGATTACCAATAACAATGTAGCCTATGAAGAATCTTTGTACAGACAAATGTCTTTTTTTTTTTTTTTTGCGGTACGCGGGCCTCTCACTGTTGGGCCTCACCCGCCGCGGAGCACAGGCTCCGGACGTGCAGGCTCAGCGGCCGTGGCTCACGGGCCCAGCCGCTCCGCGGCATGTGGGATCTTCCCAGACTGGGGCATGAACCCGTGTCCCCTGCATCGGTAGGCGAACTCCCAACCACTGCACCACCAGGGAAGCCCTCAAACAAATGTCTTTAAAGGCAGCAGTACCCCTTCTTCAAATGGCATCTTACGCTGGATGAAGGCACTGCTGCTCCGTTGCAGTGGAGGATGTGCACACAGAGTTCTACCTGTTCTGGACCCACCCTCTGTGGCCCGTAGCTCCTCTCAGGTTGCCTGGATAAAACCTGAACACCACTGAGGATGACTGACTGAGGCAAGACCCAAGGGACTGCCCTCCAGTGCATGCCTTGTCCCCCATGGCATTCCTACATGGAACATCCTTTCTGTTACAGGAATATTACTGAAGTGTATACTCTGCAGGCCGCTATGGTCCTGTGGAAGACCATCGCCCTTGGAGCCAGAGCCCTGGAGTCAAAGCACTGCTCTGCCTCTTACCTCGGACCACGTACTAACATATGCCAGGGGGCTTCCTCATGTATAGACTAGAGATCATGCCCTGACTTTAAGGGCGCTGTGGTGAGAATGAATTAATTAAAAGAAGTGAACTAGTTTGTTAAAATAAATAAATAACAATGCGGCCTGCCATTCTGTCTGGGGAAAACTACCCAAGGACCCCAAAGGTAAAGGTTATCCGTAGTCCGGCCCTGGAAGGGAAAGGGGAGTACAGGTTTGCTTCCTGGCTCCTTACGATGAGCTCCACCTCTCACCTCCCCCAGCAGCAGCTGGGGTACAGCACCGGTGAAACCTAACCTGTTACCCTGGATTACAGGTGAACCAAACCAAAGACGTCTACTGAACAACAGAGCTACATGGTATTAAGTTAGCTGAACTTGGGTAGCTCAGTTGACTCGAGTCGGGAAGTCACCACTCTGAGGCTCAAGAATTAAGGATGGCTTCGGCACTCCCGGCAGCCAGCTGGAGTAGTGCCTCGTGGGTCTGGAGCTCTTCCACCTGCCCCTTGCAAATTATCCCAGCAAGCATTCCTGAGGTGTGCTAATCCGAATCTCAGTAGCAATCATTTGCCAAGTGCCAAGAACTCTTGTTCAGCTCTCATCCTTACAACTCTTCCTTATTCTTCCTCTTACATATGAGGTCGCTAAGACTCAGGTTAAGTGACTTGCCCAAGGTCACAGAGACAGTCAAAGCCAGGGAGAGATTTCCAATATGGAGCTATTGAAGCCAAGAGTCAGCCTTACTGATGCTAAAGCCCCTATTTGTAGCTGTGTGACAATACTATCAGCTAAGTCCCTAAATGTCAGGGACTGGAAAGGCTACACAGATGAGTGAGGCCGTGGCTTTTTTTCTCCAGGAGTTCCTGGTCTGAAATATGTTCGTCCAAAGGAGATATACAGATTGCCAACAAACACATGAAAGGATGCTCAACATCTCTAATCATTAGAGAAATGCAAATCAAAACTACAATGAGGTATCACCTCACACCAGTCAGAATGGCCATCATCAAAAAATCTACAAACAATAAATGCTGGAGAGGGTGTGGAGAAAACGGAAACCTCCTACACTGTTGGTGGGAATGTAAATTGATACAGCCACTATGGAGAACACTATGGAGGTTCCTTAAAAAACTAAAAATAGAACTACCATATGACCCAGCAATCCCACTCCTAGGCATATATCCTGAGAAAACCGTAATTCAAAGAGTCATGTACCACAATGCTCACTGCAGCACTATTTACAATAACCAGGACATGGAAGCAACCTAAGTGTCCATCACCGGATGAATGGATAAAGAAGATGTGGCACATATATACAATGGAATATTACTCAGCCATAAAAATAAATGAAATTGAGTTATTTCTAGTGAGGCAGATGGACCCAGAGTCTGTCATACAGAGTGAAGTAAGTCAGAAAGAGAAAGACAAATACCGTATGCTAACACATATATATGGAATTTAAGGAAAAAAATGTCATGAAGAACCTAGGGGTAAGACAGGAATAAAGACACAGACCTACTAGAGAATGGACTTGAGGATATGGGGAGGGGGAAGGATAAGCTGTGACAAAGCAAGAGAGAGGCATGGACATATATACACTACCAAACGTAAGGTAGATACCTAGTGGGAAGCAGCCACATAGCACGGGGAGATCAGCTAGGTGCTTCGTGACCACCTAGAGGGGTGGGATAGGGAGGGTGGGAGGGAGATGCAAGAGGGAGGAGATACGGGGATACATGTATATGTATAGTTGATTCACTTTGTTATAAAGCAGAAACTAACACCATTGTAAAGCAATTATACTCCAATAAAGATGTTAAAAAAAAAAAGGACATATATCCAAAGATAACAGTGACCAGTGCTAGAATAGAATTCATAAAACAGGACTGGACCCCAGAGAGGGAAATGATGAAGTGTAGCTGGCAGGAATTTGGAAAAATAACCCCTTTTTACACAACTCAATCTCAAAAGCTGGCCTTCTCCCTTAGACTTTGCAAACAGGATTGATTTCATTCTCACTCAACCTCCTGCCGCACTTGATTTCTTTCGCTTCCTTCAGCCTCCGTCCTTCCTGAAGCGGGCATAACATCCTTAAGCCGCCTGTCCCGTCACAGGTCTTCCTGGCATTTTCCCCTGCCACATTCCACTCATTGGCGAGCAGATTTGAAAACGGAGTGGGGATCGGGATTAGGTGACTTTTAAGATTCCTTCCGATTCTTAGAGCTGAAGATTCTCTGAGCAAAGTGCTTAGAGGCAGAGAGATTCTCAGGAGCAAATTGCAGAAATTAGCAAAGATCTACTCAGCACATCCATGAACTTGCCTTAAAACCTTCACCATTTTATATACAGCAGGATCCCAAGCTAGAGTTGCCAACAGCTTTCTCTTGCTTCTTTAACTGTGTTCAATTTTTAACCACTTTCAGAATTTAAAATGTGTGTTAGAATTCTACAAAGGGAGGCCGTCTTTATTTTCAAATGCAAATTTGATTCAAATCAAGGCCAAAGGCTTAAATAGTGAGCTAGAAATCAACCCTTGAGTTCAAAGCTGATTTTAAGTGCAGCAAAATGCCCTTGCTCTTGTCCAGCCATCGGTTTTCTACTCTAACTCTGCCATCTGAGGGCACTGAAAACGGAGACCCAGAGGTGACAGTCTTTTCATTCTCTTCCAGGCCCCTATCTCTACCATGTTAACAACAGAACTGTTGGCAACTAGATAATGATTATCTAATTCTAAAACGTTATCTAAATCCAGTAATAGGATTAAAGATAATTCAGTCTTTCCAGCTTTAGGATTCCAGCCACATGTTAACCCCTAGCAAACCCCACTGGCCAGTGGCCATTTCCATGGACTCTTCTTTCATTTAAAACAGTACTGTCCCCCCCAGCAACAAAAGAAAAAATGAGATAAATTGGACCTTGTCAAATTTTAAAACCTTTTGTGCTTCTAAGAATACCATCAAGAAACTGAAAAGACAAACCACAGAATGGGGAAAAAATACTTACAAATCATATGTCTAATAAGGATATAGTATACAGAATGTATAAAGAATTCTTATAACTCAAAAAGACAAATAACGCTATTGAAAAATGGGCAAAAAATCTGATTAGACATTTTCTCAAAGAAGATAAATAAATGGCCAATAAGTACGTGGAGATGTTCGACATCATTAGTCATTCGGAAAATGCCAATCCAAACCACAATGACATACTATTTCACACATATTAGGAAGGCTATAATCAAAAAGACAGATAATTACATGTGTTGCTGAGGACGTGGACAAATGGGAACTGCCATACATTTCTGGTGGGACTGTAACATGGTGCTTCCACTTTGGAAAAGCTTGGCAATGCCTCGAAAAGTTAAACATAGACTTACCATATAACCCAGCGATTCCACTCCTAAATATATACTCAAGAGAAATGACAACGTATGTCCACACACAAACTTGCACGTGAATGTTCACAGCAACATTATTCATGATAGCCAAAATGTGGAAAGAACCCAAATGGTCACCAACTGATGAACAGATAAACAGAATGTGTTATATCCATACAATGGAATAGCATTCTGCCCAAAAACGGAGTGAAGTACCGACACATGCCTCTACACAGATGAACCTTGAGAACATTATGCAAAGTCAAAGAAGTAAGACAGAAAGGTTCTATATTGTATGATTCCATTTATATGAAATACTTGGAATATTTATTCAGATAATCTAAAGAAACAAAGTAGATGAGTGGTCGCCTAGGGGCCAGGGGGAAAGGGAAGGGGAGAATGATGGATAATGAGAGCAGGGTTTATTTTTGGATTGATGAAAAGGTCCTGGAAACAGACTGTGCTGAGGGTTGCACAACTTTGTGAGTGTACTGAAAACCACTGAACTGCATTCTTTAAATGAGTGGATTTTATGGTGTGTGAGTTATACGTCCATTTTTTTTTTGCAAATTATAATTTTTAATTTAGTAAAGTATGGTTTTGAAACCCTTTATTATGTGAATGGTCAATCTATTCTTTTTTTTAACATCTTTATTGGAGTATAATTGTTTTACAGTGTTGTATTGGTTTCTACTGTAAAGCAAAGTGAATCAGCTATACGTATACATATATCCCCGTATCCCCTCCCTTTTGCATCTCCCTCCCACCCTCCCTATCCCACCCCTCTAGGTGGTCACAAAACACCGAGCTGATCTCCCTATGCTATGTGGCTGCTTCCCACTAGCTATCTATTTTACATTTGGTAGTATATATTAGTCCATGCCACTCTCTCACTTCATGCCAGCTTACCCTTACCCCTCCCCGTGTCCTCAAGTCCATTCTGTACGTCTGCGCCTTTTATATGTCCATTTTTTTAGTGTAGAAAAATAGCAGCATACCTGAGTCAGAGGTCTGTGAGGCAAACTGGACCAGGGCTGCTGACAATATTCCCCCCATGACAGACAGACTCACATTCACACACGGTCCGCAGGAATTTATCAGGTACTTACTGTGACAGATTGATGCAAATCACAGAGAGTAGCAACACAGTCCCTGATAAATTCTAATTATTGGGGGCTGAGTTAAGTCCCTCAGCCATCTGCCTAGATCCTTCCAAACTGCCCAGCTACACATCCCAAGACCTCTCCAAATTCCCTGGCCTTCAGACACTCTGCACTGTTTTTCTTCTGTGAAAACTCCATCCATTTCTTCCCCATTGCCTCTGCTCATGCTATGCACTCCTCTCAAACTAACATGATCCAGCTTATCTTTTAAGCGACACCAGGAGCAAATTCTCTGTCTCCTATGAAGTAGTGCTTTGGTACCCAAAAAAGGACTCGATAAGTGTGTGCTGAGTGACTGAACAAATGAATGGCCTTAGATACTCATCCCTCTAAGTAGATTTGAAGAAATAAAAATCGCCATAGTTAGTGTAAGCCCTTGCTTAATTTCTCCAGGAGTTGTTGAAGCAGTACAGTGGATGATTAAGCAGGCCTGGGGTGAGGTTATGTTCCCAGAAGGGGACTCCAATTCATATCTGAATTTCTCATAGAAACAATGGAAAAGCACGGCCATTCTCAACTTCATATCCACTGGGACACACATTAGAAGATGCTCACATACAGGGTCAGCTCCCAGAGGCTTAATCAAGGTTATGTAAGTTCCCACCATGTTCTTTCCCAATCAGGCAAGCATTTCAGAAGGCAAGGGAATGAGAGCAACATTTTCATAAGGATAACTTTGAACCGGGTCTAATTTATTAAAAACAGGAAATCACTGGGACTTCCCTGGCGGTCCAGTGGTTAAGACTACATGCTTCCAATGCAGGGGGTGCGGGTTTGATCCCTGGTCGGGAAACTAAGATCCCACATGCCACGTGGTGTGGCCAAAAAAAAAAAAAACAGGCCATCATTGACAAGCTTCAGACCCTTACTTATTAGTAGGAACAAATTACTTGCAATCCAACTCCCAACTGATTGTGACACACCAAGGTGTAGCCACACTGCAGATGAGGACCACTGGTGTATCAGGAAGTCACATTTCTGGAGAGGAGCCAGAACAGCAAACTTGTTACAGAAACAACCACAAAGCACAAATGATATCTTGGTACAAGGAAATGCTTTCTAAAGTGCATGTACAAGGTAAGTTTAACAAATCACACAGAAGCCGGCCCCATAAAACTATTTAATCTAGTGTTGGGTACAGTATGTCACAGAGCTTTCTCTCATCCGGCCTTAACCATGTCTGCTCGTGTTTGCTACAACAAACCAGAGGTCCAAAAGGGCTTCTCTGGGGACATTTGCCCAGGAATACTTGAGACGATTTTGTGGAAAAACGATCAATTGATGATAGCTTTTAAAATTTGATCCAAGGATAATTGTTTGCTGCTTTTTCTTCCCTCTAAATGTTGTATTTCCCACTAGCAGGAATAAGCATTAACCATACATGCTATTTGTCTTTTCCGCTGCCTTCAAAGCAAAGTTTCTGCTTTCTTGAGCTGTCATCTCCTCAGCATCAGCAGCTTCAGTCTGTGCCACAGTGTCATACACGTCAGCCCTCTCCCTTGAAGATTCATGAACCCCCTGCTTGCACAGAACTTGTCATCCTTTGATACTTCGAGACTTGTCGTTTCACAAGTTTGAAAAGCCTCAAAGCTCTGGCTTGATGATGGCCGAAGTTAAAGGTACACCAGCCTAAGTCTGATCCCAGATCCACAATGTGAAAACTATTTCTACAATGGCCTTGTAATGGGGGATTGCAACCATCATTAGAGCCCTGCTTTTTTCCCTTTTATCGTCAGTTAAAAATTGAATATTTAATGATAATGAAGTAATAGGAGTAATCCTTGTAGAAACAAACATAGCACAGTTCACTCCTCCAAATGCTGATATCATTATATCTTAAATCCAACAAAAGTACTACCAGCTGCATCTCCGATGATCAATCTTTGACTACTACCACATGCAAGGTACTAAAGTATGAATTAAAAACCTACACATCCTAATTTACTTACATTTATGGAATACAAAATAATGTTTTATGTACATCTTACATACTCTTACATAATGTATAAAGTTAAATACATAAGACTTAAAATGCTTTCATATTGTTCAAAGACAAATTGCTCCCTTGCAAGTACTGTGGCATCTGATTACTCTCTCTTCTTTCTATCTTAACTACACTTGGTAATTAGCTACTGAAGCATCTCCACATAAAAATGCTCTCTTACAAGTCGGAGGAAAGATTGTTCTGAATTTCTTACATTTTTCTGCTCTTCTCTATGTTGTTTTCTCTCACTTGAATTTCACCCAGTATGCTTTCAAAGCCTTTTTCGATTATTTCCCATCAATTATTGCCCTTTACAAAGTATAACATTTCTGTGATTCTAAATAGAAGTTCCTAATGTTAGTTTTCTCAGTTGACTTTATAAAACAGATGTCTGTGAGCATTCATCCCTTCTGCTTTTTACTGTAGGCATGCTTTAGTACCCCATCTGAAGGTTTTCAAATTGTTTGCATATTTTGAGGTATTAACTGTGCGGAAGATGGTATTTCTGCCTCCTTTTCCTTCAAATGATGGAGAAAGGGCCAAAGGAGGATTAGAATGGCTATATTTGCTCAAGAAATCAGGCAAGCACATCATGCCAGGATGACATAAATCAATGAGGTCTGGATTTGTGAAGTGTCTCAAGTTACTCTCTAAAGAGGACGACTTTGAAAAAAACAAAGAAAACATTTTGTTAGGAATCTTTCCCTTGGTTTCCTAGACCTTAATATGATTTGGATTTATCTCTGGCCATTTATTTAACAACCCAATAAGTAGCAATTGACGGCTTCCTATGTGTAAACCCCCCACTGTAGGGGACACAGAGATAATTAAAACGTGAGCCCTGTCCCTAAAAAGCTTGGTGTAAAGAACAGGTATAGAGAGGATTAAATGAGTTTACCTATATAAATCTTGGAATGGTTCCCGGCACTTACTAAGGGTTGGACACATGTTGCTATATATATTTTTCAAAAGAATAGATACAGATAAAAATGACTCTAATACAAAGCAAAATTTCCTAACTAGAGACACACATTGTCGATGGAGAATTGGAAAAGAAGAGATTCATTCTGGCTGGCTCTTTCTGGCAAGGCACTGTGGATGTTTTAGCATTTAAGTGGAGCTTTAAAGTATAGGTAGGCCTTCCTCTGAAACCCATGTTAGAAGAGTAGAGAATAGGATTCAGTGGTGACAGCACCGTTTGACTGAAGGGGTGAAGCTGACCCTGAAATGCTGGAGCTCTGACCCACCCACTGCAACTACAGGAGCCCCACCTCGGCTGTTGTAGTTATTGAGGTTCCATCTAAGTTCTCCTTTGCATCAAAGATTCTGCTGTTAGACTCACAGACAGAGAGATCAGACTTGTGGTTGCCAAGGGGGAGAGGGGCAGGGAGAGGGATGGACTGGGAGTTTGGGGTTGGTAGATGCAAACTATTACATGTAGAATGGATAAACAACAAAGTCCTACTGTAGAGCACAGGGAACTATATACAATCTCCTGGGATAAACCATAATGGAAAATACATATATATAAAAAGAATGCATATATGTGTATAACTGAGTCACTTTGCTGTACAGCAGAAATTAACACAACATTGTAAATCAACTATACTTCAAATAAAAAATGAGGATTAAAAAAAGAAGGTTCTGCTGTTAAAATGAAGTATGAAAACCCCTGGAAAAGATTATCTTAAAGGGCCCTTCCAGCACTAACCTTGTATGAATCACAGAAGAGATGGGGCATGACTATAAAAAGAAAGACTTTGCTTTACCAAACTTATCAGCAGAAGGGGTGAGCACAGGAAACTAACATTCACTGAGCATTTACTATGTACCTAGGGTGTTGCACATTGCAAACAGCAACCTATTCAGGTAGATACTGTATTATCCTCATTTTATAGGCAAGAAGACCAAGATTAGAGCAGTTAAATAACTTTCCCAAAGGTATGCTGCTAAGAAAGTGGCAGAGAAAGGATTTAAAGCCAGGGAGTGTAGTGCCAAAGGGCAAACTCCTGTCAACCATTCCACGCCTCCGTAAGGCACATCAGAGCTCACACGTTCAGAGGAAGGCTGAAAACAGACACACCTATGCCAACCAGGTTGTCACAGCCATTTTGGGAACAAACACTTACTTTAGAACCATCTCAAAGATCGGAAGCACTTTCTTCTGAATGTCGTCAATTTTGGCAAATCCTTGCTGTCAGAGGTTGGTGATTTTTGAAAACAGCCGAAAGTTGACTGGGAATCAGGTCTTGTGAAAAAGTGCATGATGAAACTTGGCAATGCCAAGCTGAGGCAGTGTATGAGTCAGCTCTGAAGTAGGGTCCCAAAGCCAACTATACACAGTGTTGGAAAGCACACCTGGGCACCCAAGGTGATTATTTTGAAAGACAGATCTCTTGCTGTGTAAACTCTCGTGTGCGCTTTCGGGTTGTTTTTTTTTAGAGGTTTCAGCAGCATGCCATGAAGGAACAAAACAACCCAGAGACCTGCTTTCACTTCTCCGCTCTGCCTCTCAGCCACTGAATAGACACGGTCAAGTCCCTTAACATCTCTGAACGTCAGTTTTCTATAAAACAGAGACAGCAAGACCCAATGTGAAAGGCTGTTTTGGGAACGATAAAAGAAAGAAATGTATAAAGCATCATGCCTGAACCCAAATGGGCACTCCAAAACGGGCAACTATTATTGTTTTGAACCATGGATTAAATATTGTCTGCAGATTGGGGAGTTTGAGACGGTTTCGTTCAAACCAGATATGTTTTCGAGTTTTTCCCCAACTGCACTGAGCAGTGTATTCTCACATGGCATGGCACGTTGAGGCACGGATAGTAAGAAAGGAGGGCATTTCGAAAACTAATCAGGCTCCTCGAAAACATTTCTTGAAAATGCAATCCATCACTACAGTATTTAACTCATTTGGCCTGCTAATAAACACTCTTCTAGTATCTTGGAAAGCAATGGTTTAGAGAGAAATTTTCTGACCACAATAGTTGCATGTCTTTCACAGCAGCTCTTTCAAAAAACGCTACAAAGTTTGTATGTTGGTGATGAGAAAGCAGGTGAACCAGGAAAGAAATGTAAAGCTTTGTGCATAAAGCTTGTTTTCCATGACATGGGAGGTCTGCTTTTGAAAGCAAGCAAAGTGTTCACTTATTAAGAAAAACCAGTTCTTTGGGCTCCTGCTAAGTGTTTTGGGGGCTCAGCAATTATCCAAAACTCCGATTACAGTTCAAACCTCCCTCCCACCCCCTCCCCCAGCTCCCTGAAAACAGGAAATCTGACTGTGCCTGCATGATGCCTCCATCCTCACAACCTTGTTGCGAGTTGGGCCGAATATTATGGGAAACGAGTCTCAAAAGAGAAAAGCTGAAGGCAGGTGCAGGAACAAGACGCCCACTCCTCGGAGAGGGCCTTAGGTAAGTAGCTACAAGAGTTGTACGTGCCAATCAGAGACGGGCAAGGGTCAAGCTCCCTTTTGTGCACAAACAAAGACTAATTGCATGTTCATAGCTGTAGAGTCTGCGGGCACTAATTCGAGAGAGGAACTATAAAAACCTTGGACTCCCGCCTCCCGACAGCAGCCAAGGCAAAGCAGAGGGCTCCAGGAGCCCAGTGGATGTCAAGCAGCTGGGCCTCTCCCTGCCTTCTCCACAGCAACCGGGGGCTCCCACGTGGCTGCCATTTCAGAAATGAAAATAAGCCATTTTGTGGAAACTGAAAGGATAGCTGTGTTGTACATAACGCCAAGCCAATGAGCAGCAATGGAAAGGCTCCGAGCCACTTAGCTTCCTTTGAAGCACAATGCCCAATACTGTTGGCCTTGCTTTTTCATTGAATTGACCAAATTAGCTGGCTCTTTTGACATCTTGTAGACATGACTGGTCAGTGCAAGTTGTCCTTTTCTTACGTTCGAAAACAAAGATCTGTTAAGGTGGTTTGGTCCTGTAAGGAACCATTTTGAATCAAGTTACTATTAAGGCCAAGCAACTGGAGCAGCCCGCATTTGAGTTTATTATTAATAGCAGCTTACATTCATAGAACACTGTCGCGTTGCCCAAACACTGTCACTCATTCAGTCTCTAAACACTGATGGGTACTCCTGCTGCAAGCCAGGCGCTGTGCTTGGCCCTCTGGAGAAAATAAACACGTGAGTCAAATAGGAGCCCTGCTTATTAAGCAGGGTGGACCTGATTGAGCCCATTCCTCAACCAAAGAGATTCAGAACCAAAGCTGTGAAGTGACTTGCCTGGATCACAAATCCTTACAGTGACAAAGCCAGGAGAGAATAGAGGCCCTCAGGCCCCTGCTCAGCGCAGAGCCTACTGCACCACCCTGCCTTTCCATCGGCGGGTGTAAGGAGCCCCCCAGCTGAGGGCGGTGAGTGTGTAGAGTGCAGGGGTCTTCAAGCCTGTACTCGTTCTCAATTAAAAACAAAACAAACCTCTCTTTCGCTGAACTCCCATACATAAAGCAGACGAAAGTGGAGTTGCTCTGGGGGAAGTGGGGACAGGGACACTGGTGTAGCAGAGCCCAGCTCTTCCACCGACAAGCTGTGTGACCTTGACAATCAATCTCTAGGCCTTAGTTTCCCCATCGACACAAGGAGGGAGTTGGGCTCACTAAAATATGTGAGTCCTAAAGACCCAGGGGGAACTTGTTACAACTTATGAATGATCACCTTGTTATGAATTATCATTCCCAGGGGAGAAGGCCTAAGAGTCTGCATAGTAACAAGCTCCCTAGAAGATTCTGCTTCACAGCCAAGATCAGAAGCCCTGCATGAGATAACTTCCAGTGTCTGGGCTGGCCTATGAGAGCCCACACACAAGAAAATGCCATGTAAATTCTGGGATAGAACTCAAATGAGAAGGAGGCTGAAGAAGCTGCTTCTTTGTTTATTCATTCACGCATTCCACAAACATTCTGAACCTTTCTCTCTTTGCTGATTTCTGCACAGGGTACCAGAAACACAAACGCGACTAGTATAGAGTACTTGTCCTACAAGAATCTCAAAGTTCATTAGTAGAGACAGGTGTGTAAAGAGATCAGCACAATGAAAGTGGTAGTTGCTTTAACAAGGAGAGGACCAGTGCTTTGGGAACACAGGGGAGAGAACCTGTAAGCACACACGGGTAGGGCTACATCTACAGGCTAAATCACGAAGTAGTGAGGAAGAAGAGGCTATCCACCGTGATAAGCGATAGCCAAGAGGCTGAACTTTATTCTGCAAGCAATGGTGGGCCATTGGAGGGTTTTAGGCAAGAGAACATGATCCAACTGAGGTTTGGAAAAGATGTTCTGTCTGCTGGGTGGAGAATGGGATGGAAGGAGCCAGAGCAAACAGGAAGACCAGCAAAGAGAAAGATGCCAGTAGAATACACGAGAGACCACTGGGCCTGAACTCGAGCATCACTGGTTGACCGCTGTATATCCTAGAGCAGCGCAGGGTACATGGAAGTGCTGGATAAATGAAATGATGTCAGGCACTGTTCCAAGCATCTTATGTACTGTCTTCCTTAATTCCTTTAACAACCCTACAAGGTAGGTACCATTATTATCATAACGCTTCTTATTTTACAGCTGAAGAAACTCTGGCACGGAGAAGCTAAGAAACTTGTCCAAGTCACACAGTAACAAATTAGTACAGGTGGGATTTGAACCTGGGCAACCTGACTCCAAAAGCCATGCTCTTACTCTCTACTTGGCTGACTCTCTAATAAGTTCTGGGCAATTCATGTGGGAGGGAGGGAGGAAGAACGGAGGAAAGGGTGGATGGGTGCGAGGGCAGCAGGATAAGCAGCTGCTGGATACAGAGGGGGATGGAGAAGAAAGAGTCAAGGATGGCACCGAGTTTTCTTGCTTAGATAGCTGGGTATACACTGGGTGAGTATGCCCATGCATCTTCTTGATGAGGTAGAAGCCAAGAAGACTCAATGCTATAATCCTGGGCCCTGGGAATTTGACAACAGGGCAGTAACGGAGTAAAGTAAGGCAGTGCAGAGAACGTGAAAGGGTGGCGTTGCCCTCAGGTTTTTGCTCTAGCAGTGCCCAGTTGTCAGGGATGGAGGGAGGGCAGGGCAAGAGATGATGGCAACAATATTACAAAACTTACTCTGGTTTCAGGCTTCTGAAAATGAGCTGAAGTAAGAACTGTGCTAGAAACACATATGGGGTGGGAGCCAGAGAGAATGTATAATGGTATATGCTACTTCCTTAAAGCTCCACCAACACTTTGCTCTCCCCCGCCAAGGCACTACTTAGGTGTTCTGGCGAGTTCCCTGGTGGTGCGTACCTAAGTGATTATGTTGCAAGTCAAGGGGGAGTGGAGCAAAGTCTACCTGTTTACAAGTGAAGCAAATGCTAGTTTGCAACACTTGGCTTGGAAAGTCAGCTTTCCCACTGTTCCCAATCTTCAGACCTTAAGGTAAATATGGACACTGATCTGTAGGCAGGGGCCGAGATTCGGCACAGAGGAAGTCCAGCTTTAAGGCCACTTCTTAAAGTTTAGCAAGCATCAGAAGCCGTGAAGGGCTGGTTAAAACACAGCATGCTCGGCCCCACTGCCAGGGGCTCTGATTCAATAGGTTTGGAGTGAGTCACGTTTCTAACAAGTTCCTAGGTGACGCTGATGGTCCTGGGACCACTCTTTGAGAACCACTGACTAGAGCAGCAGTTATTAAACTTTTTGCTCACAAGGCTCCTTCACATTCTGAGCAAATATTGATGATTTCAAAGGGGCTTTGTTAGTGTGGGTTGGGTCTATTTGTACTATATTAGAAACTAAAATGGAAATTTAAAATACATTTATTAATTCACTTAAAATAACAATATCAGTTTTCTGTATACAACGTTATATTTCCCCTTCTCTATACCCTACACTGAGCTCACCACCAAACATTTAGTTGATCTCTCCCATTTCACCTTCTCCCTCCCTGCTCCACAACCCCTTCCCATCCCGTGACCACTACTCTGTGTTCTGTACCTACATGTTTGTTTTTGTTTGGGTTTGGCTCATTCATTTATTTTTTGTTGTTTGTTTGGTTTTTATATTCCACATAGGAGTGAAATCATATGGTATTTGTCTTTCTCTGTCTGACTTATTTCACTTAGCAAAATACCCTCTAAGTCCATCCATATGGTCACAAATGGCAAGATTTCATCTTTTTATGACTGAGTAGTATTCCGTTGTGTGTGTGTGTGTGTGTGTGTGTGTGTGTGTGTGTGTGTATATCACATCTTCTTTATCCAGTCATCTGTTGATGGGCGCTTAGGTTGTTTCCATAGCTTGACTATTATAAGTATGCCACAATGAACATAGTGGTGCATATATCTTTTTGAATTAGTGTTTTCATATCCTTTGGATAAATACCCAGAGGTGGGATATCTGGCTCACATGGTAGTTCTAAATTTTCTGAGGAACCTCCATACTGTTCTCCACAGTGGCTGCACCGTTTACATTCCCACTAACAGTGCACGAGGGTTCCCTTTTCTCCACATCCTCACCAGCATTTGTTATTTGTGTTCTTTTTGATGATAGCCATTCTAGCAGTGTGAGGTGGTATCTCATTGTGGTTTTGGTTTGCATTTCCCTAATGATTAGTTATGTTGAGCACCCTTTCATGTGCCTGTTGGCCATTTGTATTTCTTCTCTGGAAAAATGTCTATTCAGCTCCTCTGCCCAGTTTTTAATTGAGTTATTTTCTGTTGTTGCTAAGTTGTATGAGTTATTTGTATATTTTGGATATTAACCCCTTATTGGATATATGACTTGCAAATATTTTCTCCCATTCTGTAGGTTGCCTTTTCTTTTATTGTTTCTGTTTCTGCACAGAAGCTTTTTAGTTTGACGTCCTCCCACTTGTTGATTTTTGCTTTTGTTGCTTGCACTTTTGGTGTCATATCCCCAAAATCATTCCCAAGATCAATGTCAAGGAGGTTTTCCTCTATGTTTTCTTCTAAGAGTTTTATAGTTTCAGGTCTTACATTTAAGTCTTTAATCCATTTTGAGTTAATTTTTGTGAGTGGTATAAGATAGAGGTTCAATTTCATTCTTTTGCATGTTAACATCTAGCTTTTCCAGCATCATTTATTGAAGAGACTATCCTTGCCCCATTGAGTATTCTTGGCTCCCTTGAAAATATTAGTTGACCGTTTATGTGTGGGTTTATTTCTGGCTCTCTATTCTGTTCCATTGGTCTATGTGTCTGTTTCTGTGCCAGTACCATACTGTTTTGATTACTATAGCTCTGTAATATAGTTTGAAAGCAGGACGTGTGATGCCTCCAGCTTTGTTTCTCTCTCTCAGGAATGCCTTGGGTATTCAGGGTCTCTTGTGGTCCATATAAATTGTAGGATTGTTTTTTCTAATTTCTGTGAAAAAATGCCATTAGAATTTTGATAGTGATTGTATTGAATCTGTAGATGGCTTTGGCTAAGTGTGGAATTTTAACAATATTAATTCTTCCTATCCATGAACACAGGATATCTTTTCATTTATTTGTGTTTTCTTCAACTTCTTTCATCAATATCTTGTAATATTTAGTGTACAGACCTTTCACCCCCTTGGTTAAATTTATTCCTAAGTATTTTATTATTATTGATGCTACTGTTTATGGGACTATTTTCTTTCTTTTTCAGAACAGTTTGTTGTTATACTTGATTCTGGCTTCAATCTGTTGCAAAATGTTGTTATCATTCTATGTATATAAAGAAAATCCAGTCTCACACAAACATGTTTTGGAAAAAGAAGCAGCATTTTACTTGTCTTTTGAGATAATTGTGGATAGTCTTCTTTGATATTAAGCCAAAACTCAGCAAGTGATAGTTTCTTTTTAAAATTTAATTTAATTTTTTATTTTTTAATTGAACTATAGTTGATTTACAATGTTGTGTTAATTCCACAATGAACTTTACATACTCTGTTACACCAAAGTCCATTGATCTATCTTGTGTTTTGCATTGATCTTTGACTCATGCATGATGTCAAAATATCATGCATTGATCATTTCAAAAGTACTCATTTCTGAGTTGTGAAGATCTTCCAAATATTTATACTTTAAATTATACAACATTCAAAAAATCACATTTGTTAATATCATCACCAGTAGCCTCATAAAACTCTTTAACTACTGGGAAACTGCCAAGCTCACAGCAGTGGACACAAGTTTTCTAAAATTCTAATTTTTTTGCAAGCTCAAATTCCACCATGGGTGACAAATACTGTCAGCTGTTTTCCTTGTAGTGACAGGCTTACTTTGTTCATTTTTGAGAAAATATCTGTGAAATACCCAAGTCTGAATAACCATAATTTTTTCATCAGTTGTCTTTTTAAGTAAAACAGTGGTCTTCCGTTTTTAAAAGAGTGGCTAGTTCAGCATGCAATTCAAACAATCACACAAGTTCTTTTCCTCAAGACAACCAATGGACTTAAGTGTGCAGCAGAAGTGATTTATGTATACAAGTACTTAAGAGTCAAGATTTAATAAAATTAATGTGTTTTTGTGGGTTTTTTTGTAGTACGCAGGCGTCTCACTGCTGTGTCCTCTCCCGTTGCGGAGCACAGGCTCCGGACGCGCAGGCTCAGTGGCCATGGCCCACGGGCCCAGCCACTCCGCGGCATGTAGGATCCTCCCGGACTGGGGCATGAACCCGTGTCCCCTGCATCGGCAGGTGGACTCTCAACCACTGCGCCACCAGGGAAGCCCCTAATGTTTATTTTTTAACTGCTTCTTCAAGGACATTCTTAAGTGAAACTGGCTTTTGTGTGTGTGTGTGAGTGCTTGGCGGTGAAGTGTACAGTGACTGCTAGTACAGCGTGGTGCCACTGCCTTGATCCATGCTAACATGCCAGAAATGTTATCCACCTTTGCTTCTGCACCTTCCGTGCAAACGTCAACACAGTGAAAAAGGCATGTAATGTCTTAGTGTTATTAGAAAAATAGTTTTGGCCTCATAAACCCCCTTGAAGGGTCTTGGAAACCATGGACCATGTTGGCAGAACCGCTGGTCAAGAGCATCCTACATCCAAAGTTTTATCTCATTCACTCACTCACTCAAAAACAATCATTAAATACCTGCTGTGTTCTAGCACTCTCCCCCCAACACACACAGCTTAGGTATATTTTCTAACATTACAATCTTTAATCCAGATCATGTTGAGGGGCTAAACCTAAAACACAACTCCTCCAAACTTGTAAGGTGGGGTCCACTTAGGAGATCACAAGGGATGGTATTTCCCAGTGCAGCCTTCTTTGTCCAGACCCAATATAGTCTCATGCCATTTCACACTCACTCAAAGATATCATGCTACTACCTAGGTACACTGTATAAGCATTAGCAAGTCAGCCTATAAGGACAAACGTCTCTAGAGCCATCCACAATTACAGATTTAATGACTTCTAGGAAGGTGAGTGGAATAAGCCACAACCCTAACATTCCACTCTGCCTTGCTTTATTTGATAAAGTAAGTCTATATACTTTGTATATATTTATTTATTTATATATACAATATATATACTAGTATGTATTTTATATATGCCATATAGACTATCCATATATAGTATTAAATCATCAAAAAAAGGGCTTCCCTGCTGGCGCAGTAGTTGAGAGTCCACCTGCCGATGCACAGGACACGGGTTTGTGCCCCAGTCCTGGAAGATCCCACATGCTGCGGAGCGGCTGGGCCCGTGAGCCAGCGCGTCTGGAGCCTGTGCTCTGCAACGGGAGAGGCCACAACAGTGAGAGGCCCACGTACCGCAAAAAAAAAGAAAAAAGAAATACA
>NW_020175495.1:300616-339028 GCF_003031525.2 Neophocaena asiaeorientalis asiaeorientalis
ATGTCAGTCACCATACAATATTAACATTTTTCTTTGAAAACAGTACATAGTAAGTACTATGTAACTGTTGTAAAATAAAATACCTATGTTTCAGGCGCTAATCTAAGGACAAAGCTCAGTTTAATCTCAGTCTTCTGAGGCAGATTTGGCATAAAAGCCTATTCGCTGCAATTAAGAATGAATAAGAAAATAAACAGCTGCAGCTGGATTTTTCAATTAGTGTGGTACAAGGCTTAAAACCTACAGAGTAGAAGCTGCAGCCAGTCTTCGCTCTAAGAAATACACCTACAAATTCCAGAGTCTTCTAAAGGCTTGATGACAGGCCTTCTATACTTGCTTCTGTTCTAAAATTTTTATTTCATTAGATTTTCCCCTTCCATCCTCTTTGCCTCCCTCTCCATCTGATGCAGCTTCACAAAGGCCCTCCAACTAGTTATATTACACTTATAGTAAATTACATTACTTTCAACGAAGGGTTGGTTTTTTTCTATTAGTGCAGATGTAAAGTGCATCTTGCACATTGTTAATACTCTCATTATTGATACCTAAAGCTTCATTAAAATAAGTGGGAAACACTTAAGTACAAATCCAGGAAATTCTATTCTCTGGGGCAGTGTGCCAGGGTCCATTTGTTCCAGAGGGGGATAAATGCTGAAAGTTGCAAGGTATCATCAAAAGTTTATTTACATTCATTGTCGGCTTGCTTCCCACACAAATATATGCTGTTTAAAATGTATAGTCAAGCCAGGCCTTCTCACGCTGTTTGCAGTAAAATGTGGCTTACCGCATCTCTCTGAGGAACCCCTGACAAATAGGCTCTTGTTGTCCAACTTTCACTCTACTGAGGGTAATGATTCAGTGGTTCAGAAGGTTAATTCCTGAAGATAGTGTTGTCTTTGGCTTGAACAGATGTTGGTAGTGCTTTAATGTGGTTATCAAACTAGGCTGCCCTTCATTCTTTGCTCTTGGGAGCCCGAGGCTTTGTTCCACAAGACATTCCAGCCCCCGTCTATGGAGATCCAGCAGAGCTGAACATACCACAGCATTACTCCTGCCAGCACAGGCTCCTCTGGGGTCACTGTGGATACTGACAATATACAGCACTGAAACTGATAATAACAGACTTGATCTTTTAAAGGTCTGTAAATATTTGTAAGTGCATAAAGATTTAGAATGTCTTTTGATGCCCCGATTCAAACTCTGTAAAACTACTCTCATTAGCTGTTCAAATACCTCAATAGATCTATGGTCTGGCCTCTCAACAGTTCACTACATACCCTAATATCTTTTGGCCATATCAATCTCCAAAATGTCTGCAATAATTGCTTGTATAATTAGGATGTATAATTGGGATGTTCACGCCCATCAAGTGGAATCAACATTGGGCGAGAGTTCAAATACCCAACGTGTTCAATTTTGCTGGTGCTCATTTATAATGATAAATCCACTGTCATCAGCCTAGGAGAGATTATTTTCACCAAAGCACAGATTCCTATTTTTCTGGCAAATTGCTATCAATACAACACCACTGAAATGGTGGCATCCCAATAGCACAGTGCTGTTTCAAAATCAGACCGTGGTGGTTGACAACTTATTATGTGTCCAAGCACTGCATAGGAAGAAATACAAGAATGTTCTGCTCTTACGGAATTTAGTCATGCTGAGGAGCTCAGAGTCACATCCAGAAACAATTCAAGAACAATCAGTACCAGGAGGAAGATGACTTAGTGCCATAATGAACGGTATAGTTCTGGACCACAAAGGCCTCAGGATGCCAGGAAGGAGAGAAAGTGATGACAACAGTGACTGATATTGATGTTCAGTACAACTTAATTGAGGTCTTCCTCTGAGCCGGACCCAAGTTAGGTGCTGGGGATACAAAGATGAATAAGACAGAGTCGTCCTCAAGGAGGTTGCAGTGCAGTGGAGACCTGGAAACAGCTCATTTCAACATGACAGATAAGGGTTAAATAGAGGGCTGTACAAAATTCTGGGGAAGCCCAAAGCAAGGAGGACCAACCCAAGGAGGAAGTCAGGAGAATTCTCACAGAGAAGTATGCATCATGCAGGGCTTTGAAACTCAAGTAAGAGTTCTTCAGGGTAATGAGGGGAGGGAATGACTGGCAGAGGGGCTCAGAGGTGCGAAGCCTACTTAGGCTTCTTAGGAAAGTGAGAGACTTAGAGTAACTGGAAGTAGTTACTCTATGCATTTAAACAGACAAGGTAAATGAGGTTCGAAGAGATTAACTCTTGTGTCCTAAGGTCCCACAGCTGGGAAATGATAGAGGCCTCAAGTCCACATCCACCTGACTCCTCTGTGATGCTCTCAATCAGCATCCTGCCTTCGCAAAGATTTGGAAACAAGTACAACTCAATTCAGGGCATCCATAAAATCTTTGAGCGGTATAAATTGGTAATAAATTCACTTCCATATAAGATATAAACAACCTGAAAAATCCCAGAGCAAGGGAATCTACTTAAGCTTTAGCATATTTAATTTCAGAAATTCTAACTTCCAACATTTTCTGCTTTTTTTTTTTTTTTTGGCTGCACCCCATGGCATATAAAATCTTAGTTCCCCAACCAGGGATCAAACCCACGCCCCTTATAGTGGAAGGGCAGAGTCTTAACTACTGGACTGCCAAGGAAGTCCCACTTCCAACATTTGTAACATCATTTTGGATACCTCTGGATATGGCCAAAGGAAAAGATAATATATACCTGAAAAGGAGAAGAAGGAAATGAGAAGAACTGAATCATTAACAATTTTTTTAAAAAAAACTGTAAGGACCTGAGGAACACCCTGTATCAAGATGGGACCTCAGCAAACTAATTTGTCAAGCAAGCCTCCTCCTTTCTCTGAGCCTTGGTTTCCTCACTTGTAAATCAAGTAGGCTAAACTTATTGGAAACACACACACAAAAAAATTCTTACTAGACAGATGACATAAAACTGAGAAGAAACACTGAATGAGAGAATAACCTTCTCTAGGGAAAGGGCAGAAAGGGTCTTAGTTTTTCCTTCAAAAAGTGGAGGGATTGTAAAGCAATTATACCCCAATAAAGATGTTAAAAAAAAAAGTGGAGGAATTATACAGAATGGATAAACAACAAGGTCCTACTATATAGCACAGAGAACTATATTCAGTATCCTGTGATAAACCATAGCGGAAAAAAGAATGTGTGTGTGTGTGTATATATATATATATATATATATATAGGAAGAGACTTTTGCAATGTCTCTACCTGTTGTCTGAACAACCTCTTAAGGGGTTAAAAGAAAAGCAGTTCCATGATTTGGTTTCCATAAAGTCAAACGCCTGTAGTAATTGTTGGGTTCTTTTTTTTTTTATTCTCGTTGAATTAGCTGATGGGCTGTTGGAGCTGTTAAACTGACTCATGGTTCTTGTGATTCTGTGCCCATGATTCAAAATCAAAAAGACATAAAAGAAAAGTGATTTTGAGAAAAGGTCTTTCTTAGTTCAGTGAAATTAACCATCTCTGAGTTTCTGAGAATGGATGAGAAGTAGAGTGGAGGTGGGCTACCCACTGCACAACTCTAGGGGGCACCAGACACATTGTATTGTGCTCTAGGGGTGCCAGTCATGTACAACACATGGAAATAATGCCCACTGGAGTTAGTTGTGCCACTACCTAAGCTTCAAAAAGCCTGGCTCCTGGGCAGTATCGCATCCATATTTTGTGAAGCTTAGGGCTTATCCAATTGAGGCTGGCCCTCTTATAAGGGATGAAAATTTATAAATAAAAAATAAGGTACAGGTATATATTCACCAAAAGATGTACTATAACATTCATAGTATATATTCCTGAGAGCTCCAAACTAGTATCTACTCACATGGATCAAGTGTAGTATAGTCTCAAACTACAATACTATACAGCAATAAAAAAGAACAAGCTACTGATATATGCAACAATAAAGATGAACCTTACAGACACACCTTTGAGTAAAAGAAGCCACAGACGAAAGAGGACGAGTTGGATAATTTCCTCTGGAAACATGGGAAAACCAAATCTGTGCTGTTAGAAACCAGGCTAGTGGTTATCTTTGGGGCACAGTGACAGGAGGGAAGCGATTGCAGGATTTCTGGGGTGGTGGTCATTTCTGATTTTTTAATCTGATGCTGATTACCTGGATATATTAATTTTAAAAAATGCTTTGAGCTGTACCCTTATGACATGTGTACTTTTCTTCAGTTTTTTTCAATTTTATTTTTTAAAGGTACAGGGCCTTGTTAGGGACCTGTGTTTCAATTCAACACAGCCCTGGGACAATTAGTAAGACGAGGACAGCATCTCCTTCAGTGCCCACTGCCTACAGCAGTCCCAGGAACAGACTCTGCTGGGAGTCCACGGGCTGGCCTTTGGGCAAAGGCTTTGGTGAACCCCACCTCTGTCTTAGGCTCCCTGTTCCCTAAGGCCTCTAGCTGAAGCACCTCCCTTAGGCCTGCCCCTCCCAGAAAGTTCCCTTCATTCTGAGTTTTCTGAGCCCTGTTTCTTCATCCCATCTCCCACCTGCTGAGTCCAATGTTTATCTGTCCCATGGCCTATCCCCTGAGGCCTCTGCTTTCTGTTCTCAGGTATCTCTGAAGACAAGGCCAAAAGTAACAGGTAGAGCAAATGGTGGGAATTGAGAACTCCTGGCTGGCTGAGGAGGGCGTTTTGAGTGCAAACACCAGAGACCAACAATAGCTAACACTAATAGTTAACTATATGTCACACATTGTTCTAAGTGTTTTATAAGGATTAACTCAATTAATGCTCACAATAACCCTTTGAGGCAGTTGTTATTACTATCACCATTTTCCAAATGAGGAAATTGAGACTTGGAGAGATAAAATAGTTTGCCCAAGGTAACACAGCTATTGCATACACTGAATGACTTAATATATCTGTGTGAATCTATGTTTGCATCTGCATATTTGCATATCAATCTCTCTATATGTGCCTGCATGTGTGTACATGTGTGTGTCAGCCCAGTCAGTAAATGTGGCAGGGCTGACATGTGAATAATCTTAGCCAGTATTTACTGAGTGTGTATAATGTGCCTAGCACTATGCTAAGCACTTTGCACACAACATCTCATTCAATCCTACCCATTAAGCAGATGGAGTAGTTCACTGGTTAAGAACACTCTCTGGAAGCAGGCTGCCTGCGTTAGAATCCCAGCTCTTCTGCTTACTAGTTGTGTGACACTGAACAAGTCACCTACCCTCTCTGAAACTCATTTTTCTCATCTGTAAAGTGAAGGTAGCCAGAGTACCTACTTCATAGGGTTGCTGCAAGGATTAAATGAGAAAATACATAGAAAGCATTTAAAATAGTTCCTGGCACACAGTAAGCACCATATGAACATTACAGATTAGTAAACTGAAGCTCTGAAACGTTGAATTTGACTTAACAATAATAGAAGCATAATAGCTTCCATTTACGAAGTGCTCAGTATGTGCTGAGTAGGCCCGTTTCATACATTGTAATATAGATAGATATGCATATACACATAAAAATATACAAAAGCATATGCTTATATATATGTGTGTATATGCATACACTTTACAATAACAAAATCAAAAGGTTAAGAAACTTAAAAGGAAATGCTAACTATACGAGGTGATGGATATGTTAAGTAGCTTGATCGTGTTGAATATTTCACAATGCATATGTATATCAAATCATCAAGTTGTACACCTTAAATATATACAATTTTAACTTGTCACCTCTACCTCGGTAAATCTAACCTGCCCAGGGTTGCAGAGCTCTAAACGGGCGATGCAGGCCTGGCCCGTGTGAGGCTTGAGCTCGTATCCGTAACCACCTTGCACTAATGTGGGAGTGTGTTAGGTCAGAACATGTTTGTCCCTGTCTTTGAGTGTGATCTACGTGCAAGGAGATGTGAATGTGCGTGGCTGTCCGTTTCTGTAGTGTAGGTGTCTGTATGTCCCTGTGAAACTGCATTTTTAGGGATCATTCTGGTCCTTTTCTCACATGTTCTTCTCCAGTACAGCCAGCAGAGGGGGCTCAGGAATTTTTTTCTCATCTTGAAGAAGTCAAGAGTATACACAATATTAAAAACACAGATTCCTTTGAAAACTGCCAGTTCTTGAGGGGGATAGCTATGGTCTAGGACAGGCTTTTCATAATCTGAAGACATAAAGCAGGCAGCCACTCAGCTCTCGCATCTTTCCGCTATCAGGGCCATTTCTGTCTGAGAGCAGGCACCCAGCCCCCAAAGAATGCTAAACCACTGAGCTGCCCAGCATCACTTCCATCTGTCTGTGACACACTGCATGGCCCACTCACTGCCTTCCGGCTACCCAAAGCCCTCCACAGCTCCCTCACAACCCACCAAGAACCCCAAGTTCTCCTTCCTTCCTCCCCACTCTCTTGCCTTCCTTTGGCTGGCTGTTCAGATGTAATTCGACTGACACTGACTGCACCCACAAGGCCAGGCTTTGTCTCATTTAAACCTCCCAACATGCCTAGGAGGCAGG
Source organism: Neophocaena asiaeorientalis asiaeorientalis (assembly GCF_003031525.2). Classification (NCBI taxonomy): domain Eukaryota; kingdom Metazoa; phylum Chordata; class Mammalia; order Artiodactyla; family Phocoenidae; genus Neophocaena; species Neophocaena asiaeorientalis. Next base: position 307,125 of record NW_020175495.1, read on the forward strand.
AACCATTATGTTACCATCCTCATTTAGCAAAAGAGAAATCAAGGCTCAGAGAGGAGGATGCTTTGCCTGAAGTCACACCGTCAATAGGGGGCAGAATAAGAAATCAAACCCAGGTTCCTGTGAGTCCAAAGTCTACTCTCCCTTCCACTACACCATGGGCTATGCCAATCGGTGGGGCTGCCATTGGAACCCACATGGTAACAGGCTCCTTATCGTGACTAACTCCTACACCCGAAATTCTCAAACATGAATGTGCATCAAAATGACCTGAGGGTATTATTTAAGAAAATACAAACAAAACCCACAAAAGTCACAGGGCATCTGTTTCTGTAGCAGGCCCAGGAACTTGTCTGTGTAATAAAGACCCCATGCCACTTCTCACACAGGTGGTCCCCTGGCCACACTGAAGGAAAACCAGGCCTCTTACAAGGCCCACTCAGCCCCCCTCAAGCACCATGAGTTCTTGAGCAGCCAATTCAACAAAGCTTCAGAACTGTTCCAAAACCATGGTGACCATTGACAGAGTACCTACCGCATGCTGGGTACATTACATTTAGGTCTATGATCTATTTTGAGTTCACTTTAGTGAAAGTTATAAGGTCTGTGTCTAGGTTCTTTTTTTTTTTTTTTTTTAATGGATATCCAGTTATTCCAGCACCATTTGTTGAAAAGACTACCCTTTCTCCATTGAATTGCCTTTGCTCCTTTGTCAAAGAATAGTTGACTATATTCAGGTGGATCTATTTCTGAGCTCTCTCTTCTGTTCCATTGATCTATTTGTCTATTCTTTCATCAGTACTACACTGTCTTGGTTACTGTAGCTTTATAGTAAGTCTTAGAGTCATAATAGGAGCCTGAGTCCTCCAACTTTGTTCTTCTTCAGTATTTTGTTGGCTATTTTAGGCCTTTTGCCTTTTTATGTAAGCTCTGGAATGAGTTTGTCGATATCTGCAAATAACTTGCTGGTATTTTTGTGTTTTTTTTGAGGTACGCGGGCCTCTCACTGTTGTGGCCTCTCCCGTTGCGGAGCACAGGCTCCGGACGCGCAGTCTCAGCGGCCATGGCTCACGGGCCCAGCCGCTCCACGGCATGTGGGATCCTCCCAGACCGGGGCACGAACCCGCGTCCCCTGCATCGGCAGGCCGACTCCCAACCACTGCGCCACCAGGGAAGCCCAACTTGCTGGTATTTTGATTGGAATTGCACTGAATCTATAGATCAAGTTGAGAAGAATTGACATCTTAATAACACGGAGTCTGTCGATCCATGAACGCCAAATATCCTTCCAATTATTTAGATCCTTTTTTATTTCTTTCATCAGAGTTTTGCAGTTTTCCACATACAGATCTTGCAAATATTTTGTTAGATTTATATTTAAGTATTTGAATTTTTGTGCTATTGTAAATGGTATTGAATTTGAATTTTTAATTCTAATTGTTCATTGCTGGTATACAGGAAAGCAATGACTTGTATATATTAACCTTGCATCCTGTTTCTACTTTTTAGTTTCAAGAGGTTTTTTTGGTCATGATCACTCATCTGCAAAGACCCAGGCACTTTATATACACTATTTACCATTTAATCCTCAGGACAACTCTGCAGTCGGGTCTTATTAACATCCCCACTTGGTAGAGGAGGTTAGCTACCTAATTCAACTGTGCAAGGTCACGAAGCTTGGAAGTGGAGGAACTGAGATATAACCCAGGTCTGCCTGTATCCACAGCCTGTGATTCCTGTGCCCCACCATGGTGAGCTGCAGTAAGTAATTTGCTGGAGCAAAAGGTAGCAGCAGCAAGCCCCATAGTGGGTAGGGGTGTCAGTCTCTGCCCCTGATCTACTGTGTATCATTGGGCAAGTCACCAAATCCCAAAGAGTTAAGTCATCCACATCACAGATCTGTGGATCATTGGTCCAGGCTCTTGTTTAAATTAAACTTTTTATTTTAGAATAGGATCTGAACAGACATATCTCCAATGAACATACAGAATGGGCAATAACCACATGAAAAGATGCTCAACATCATTAGTCATTAAAGAAATGCAAATCAAATTCACAAAGAGATGCCACTTCACACACACCAGAGTGGCTACAATAAAAAGGTGGACAACACAGCTTTGATTAAAATGCAGAGAAATTGAAATCCTCATACATTGCTGGTAAAATTATCAAATGGTGCCACCACTTTGGAAAACACTTCGGCAGTTCCTCAAAAATTTTAATATAGAGTTACCATGTAACTCAGCAATTCCACTGCAAAGTATATAGTCAAAAAAATTAAAAACATATGTCCACACAAAGGCTTGTACAAAAATGTTCATGGCAGCATTATTTATGATAGCTTAAAACTGGAAACAATCCAAATGTCTCTCAAATGATAAGTGAATAAACAAAATGTGGTCTATCCATACAGTGGAATATTACTTGGCAATAAAAAGAGTGAAGTACTCATACATGCTTCAGCATGCATAAACCTCGGAAACATCATGTTAAGTAAAAGAAATCATCCACATAAGACCACGTATTGTATAACTTCATTTATATGAAAATAACCAGAATTGGAAAATCCATAAGGATAGAAAGTATATTAGTGGTTGCTTCAGGCTGGGGAGGATGGGGAAGTAAGGAGTGACTGCTAACAGGTTTGAATTTCTTTTTTTGGGTGATAAAACTCTTCTGGAATAAGATAGTGGTATGGTGGCACAACATCGTGAACACACTAAAAACCACTGAATTGTACCCTTTAAATTGGTGACTTTTATGGTATGTGAATTATATATCAAAAAATAATCTGATTCTCAAAAAAATAAAAATAGAACTACCATATGATATAGCAATCCCACTTCTGGCTATATATCCAAAAGAACTGAAATCAGGGTCTCAAAGAGCTATTTGCAGCATTACTCACAATAGCCAACAAGTAGAAGCAACCCAAATGTCCACTGACAGATGAACAGATAAACAAAATGTGGTGTATGCCTTAAAAGAAAAGGAAATCTGTCACATGCTATAACACAGATGAACCTTGAGGATATTATGTAAAGTGAAATAAGCCAGTCACAAAAGGACAAATACTATATAATTCCAGTTATATGAGGTACCCATAACTGTCAAATTCATAGATACAGAAATAGAATGTTAGTTACCAAGGGCTAGGGGGAGGAGGCAAATAGAATTGTTGTTTAATGGGTATAGTATTTCAGTCCTGCAAGATGAAAAATTTCTGGAGATCTGTTTCACAACAATATAAATATACTGAACATTACTGAACAATGGTTAAGATTGTAAATTTTATGTGTTTTTTACAACAAAAAAAGTCTGAAAAAAATGAAGCCTATAAGTGCTGAAAAAACATTCAAGTAGTATGAACAATTACTAACCCTTCATATTTTCATTTCAATTTCCAAAGGAAAATCAAGACTCTCATATACTAGAATTATCATCCCAGTTGAGGTTTTCATTTCAAACTTGCGGAACTGCCCACATTTACCCCTGATGCGGCATTCACAGTAAGGATAAGATTTTCTATTGAAAATCTTCCATGAAACAATATTCTTTGACTATTTTAGCACAATTCAAGTAAACGTAGAAATGGAAGGAAAAAATTGAGTACTCTTAAAATTTATTCTACAAAATACTAGAAACAATTAAACCTAAAATGTATAAAAGGAAGAAACGTTATCTTAAAAAACAATGCTGGGACTTCCCTGGTGGTCCAGTGGTAAAGAATCTGCCTTCCAATGCAGGGGATGTGGGTTCGATCCCTGGTCAGGGAACTAAGATCCCACATGCTGCAGGGCAACTAAGCCCACGTGCCACAACTACTGAGCTCGCATGCCTCAACTAGAGAGGCTGCATGCTGCAAACTACAGAGCCCATGTACTCTGCAGCCTGCGCACCACAACTACAGAGCCCACGCGCCCTAAAGCCTGCACACCACAACTAGAAAGAGAAAACCCACACGCCACAACTAGAGAAGAGAAAACCCGCACACCACAACCAGAGAAGCCTGTGCGCCGCAACAAAGATCCCGCATGCCACAACTAAAGACCCAATGCAGCCAAAAATAAATAAAATATATAAAAATATAATCTTTAAAAAGAAGAAACAACACTTCACTACACAAATATGAGACAAAATAAAATAGACTTTAAGACACCAATTGTTATGAGAGATGCCGGATATTATATGATGATAAAAGGGTCAATCCATCAAGAAATAACAGTAATGCACTAAACAAGAGCACCTAAATACTTGAAGCAAAAACTAACAGAATTGAAGGGGAAAATGGACATTTCAAAAATATTTGGAGACTTTAATATCGCACTTTCAATAATGGATACAATAGCCAAAGGGAAGATAAGCAAGAAAATTGAAAACTTAAGAACACTATAAACTAACTAGACCTATAGACCTATATAGAACATTCCACAAAGCAGAAGTAAAATACACACTCTTCTGAAGTGCACACGGAACATTTACCAGGATACACCATATATTAGGACACGAAACTAGTCTCATTCATTTTTTTAAAAAATGAAATCCTACAAAAATGTTCTCTGGACTTCCGGGAAGATGGCGGAAGAGTAACACGCGGAGATCACCTTCCTCCCCACAGATACACCAGAAATACATCTACACGTGCAACAACTCCTACAGAACACCTACTGAATGCTGGCACTGAATGCTGGCAGAAGACCTTAGACCCCCCAAAAGGCAAGAAACCCCCCACGTACCTGGGCAGGGCAAAAGAAAAAAGAGAGACAAAAGAATAGGGACGGGACCTGCACCAGTGGGAGGGAGCTGTGAAGGAGGAAAGGTTTAAACACACTAGGAAGCCCCTTCGCGGGCGGAGACTGCGGGAGGCGGAGGGGGAAAGCTTCGGCGCCGCGGAGGAGAGCACAGCAACAGGGGTGCGGAGGGCAAAACGGGGAGATACCCGCACAGAGGATCACGGCCGACCGGCACTCACCAATCCGAGAGGTTTGTCTGCTCACCCGCCGGGGCGGGCGGGGCTGGGAGCTGAGGCTCCGGCTTCGGTCGGAGCGCAGGGAGAGGACTGCGGTTGGTGGCGTGAACACAGCCTGCAGGGGGTTGGTGCGCCACGGCTGGCCGGGAAGGAGTCCGGAGAAAAGTCTGGACCTGCCGAAGAGGCAAGAGACTTTTTCTTACCTCTTTGTTTCCTGGTGCGCGAGGAGAGGGGATAAAATGAATAGACAACGAATCATCCCAAATTGAGGAGGTGGGCTTCCAGAGCAAGATCTATGATTGTTTCCCCTTTTCCTCTTTTTGTGAATGTGTATGTGTATGTGTATGTTTCTGTGTGAGATTTTGTCTGTATAGCTTTGCTTCCACCATTTGTCTTAGGGTTCCATCCGTCCATTTTTTTTGTTTTTCTCTTAATAATTATTTTTTATGTTAATAACTTTATTATATTTTATCTTACTTTACTTTATTTTACTTTACCTTCACACTTTCTTTTTTTCCTTCCTTCCCTCCTTCCTTCCTTCCTCCCTCCCTCCCTCCTTTCTTTCTTTCTTTCTTTCTTCCTTCCTTCCTTCCTTCCTTAACAAATACCATATGCTAACACATATGTATGGAATTTAAGGAAAAAAATGTCATGAAGAACCTATAGGTAAGAGAGGAATAAAGACACAGACCTACTGGAGAATGGACTTGAGGATATGGGGAGGGGGAAGGGTGAGCTGTGACAAAGCGAGAGAGAGACATGGACATCAATACACTACCAAACGTAAGGTAGATAGCTAGTGGGAAGCAGCCGCATAGCACAGGGAGATCAGCTCGGTGCTTTGTGACCACCTGGAGGGGTGGGATAGGGAGGGTGTGAGGGAGGGAGACGCAAGAGGGAAGAGATATGGGAACATATGTATATGTATAACTGATTCATTTTGTTGTAAAGCAGAAACTAACACACCATTGTAAAGCAATTATACTCCAACAGAGATGTTAAAAAAAAAAATGTTCTCTGACCAAACTGGAATGAAATTAGACATCAATAACAGATGGAAAGTTGGAAAGGCACAAACATGTGCAAGTTAAACAACACAATTCTAAATAATCAATGGGTCAAGGAAGAAATTCAAGGGAAATTAGAAAATACGAGATGATTGAAAATGAGAAGTATCAATACAACATACCAAAACTTATGGGATGCAACAAAAGCTGGGAGATTATACCTGTAAATGCCTACAATACACACAAAAAAAGAAAGATCTCAAATGACTAAGCTAACCTGCTACCTTAAGAAACTAGAAAAAGAAGAGTACACTAAACCTAAAACATAAGAAGGAAGAAAATAAAGAGTGAAGATAAACAAAATTTAAAAATGGAAAAACAGTATGTAGAGAAAAATCAATGAAACCAAAAGGTGTTTCTTTAAAAAGATTAACAAAATTGACAAACCTTTAGCTAGACTGATCAAGAAAATAAGGGAAAAGACTCAAATTACAAAAATCAGGAATGAAAGTGAGTTTGTTGCTACTGCTCTTACAGAGATAAAAATACTAGGAAAATGCTATGAACAATTGTATGCCAACAATTAGATAACGTACATGAAATGGACAAATTCCTAGAAACATACAAACTATCAAAACTGACTCAAGAAGAAATAGAAAACTAGAATATACTCCAAAACAAGCAAAGACATTCAGTCCATAATCAAAAACTTCCAATAAGGAAAAACCTAGACTAGATGAATTCACTGGTAAAGTCCATTAAACATTTGAAGAATAATTAACACCTATCCTTCTTAAACTCCTTCAAAAAGTAGAAGAGTAGGAAACACTTACTAATATGAAAACAATGTTACCCTAGTACCAGTGCCAAACAAAGAGATCACAAGAAAACTACAGACCAATATCCCTTATAAATCAACACAAAGTCCTCAACAAAATACTAGAAAATCAAATCCAGCAGTATATAAAAAAGATTATGCACCAAGTGGTGTTTGTCCCAGGAATGGAATGTTGGGTCAACATATGAAAATCAATCAATATAATACATCATATTAATAAAGGGAAAAAAACACAAGATAATCTCAATAGATACAGAAAAAAACCTCTTGATAAAAATCTAAAACGCTTTGGGACTTCCCTGATGGTCCAGTGGTTAAGAATTCACCTTCCAATGCAGGGGACGCGGGTTCTAGCCCTGGTCGGGGAACTAAGATCCCATATGCTGTGTGCCACAAGGAAAAGATTCCAAGTGCTGCAACTAAAGACCCAATGCCACCAAATAAATAAATAAGTTTTTTAAAAAACATCTAAAACCCTTTCATGATTAAAAAAACTCTCAACAAACTAGGAATAGAAGAGAACTTCCTCAAACTGATAAAAGGCATCTATGAAAAACCCAGAGCTAACATCATACTTAAGGGTGAAAGGCTGAATGCTTCCCCACCTAAGATCACGAACAAGACATGAATATCTGCTCTTGCCACATTTGTACTGAAAGTTAAGGGCATTTAGACAAGAAAAGGAAGAAATAAAACTATCTCTACTCACAGATGACCAGGGAAGCCCCCTGGTCAACTGATTTTTGACCGTGGTGGCAAGTCAATTCAACGGGGAAAGAATAGCCTTTTCAACAAAAGGTGCTGAGACAATTGGATATCCACATGCAAAAAAATGAATCTGGACCCCTAACTCATATCATATATAAAAATTAACCCCGAATTGTTTAAAGATCTAAATTTAAGAATTAGATCTATAAAACTCTTAGAAGGAAACATAGGTATAAATCTTCATGACGGGTTTCCCTGGTGGCGCAGTGGTTGAGAGTCCACCTGCTGATGCAGGGGACACGGGTTCGTGCCCTGGTCCGGGAAGATCCCACATGCTGTGGGGCGGCTGGGCCCGTGAGCCATGGCCGCTGAGCCTGTGCGTCCGGAGCCTGTGCTCCACAACGGGAGAGGCCACAACAGTGAGAGGCCCGCGTACCACAAAAAAAATAATAATAATCTTCATGACTTTGGTTTAGGCAACAGTTTTTTTTAATATGTCATCCAAAGCACAAGCAACAAAAGAAAAAATAGATAAAGTGGACTTTATCAAAACCAAAAACTTTTGTAGGTCAAAGGACAGTATGAAGGGGACTTCCCTATTGGTCCAGTGGTAAAGAATCCACCTTCCAATGCAGGGGACGTAGGTTTGATCCCTGGTCAGGGAACTAGCATCCCACATGCCACTGGGCAACTAAGCCCATGTGTCACAACTACTGAGCTTGCGCGCCTAAACTAGAGAGAGAAAACCCGCACGCCACAACTAGAAAGAAGCCTGTGCACCACAACAAAAGATCCCGCGTGTCTCAGTGAAGATCCCATGTGCTGCAACTAAGACCTGACGCAGCCAAAAATAAATAAATAATAAAAAAGGACAGTATGAAGAGAGTGAAAAGACAACCCACAGAATGGGGTAAAATATTTGCATATCATGTATCTTATTTTTTTAAACTTGTATATAGACTACATAAACAACACAAGTCAATAATAAAAAGATTAAAAAACCAATTTAAAATGGACAAAGGATTTGAATAGACATTTCTCTAAAGAAGATATACAAATAGCCAATAAATGTATGAAAAGATGCTCAACCTCGTTAGTCATTAGGGAAATGCCAACAAAGACCACAATAGAATCCCATTTCATATCTGCCACGATGGCTATAATTAAAGAAAAAGAAGACAGAAAGTAACAAGTGTTGGCAAGGACGTGGAGAAATTGGAACCCTCATACATTGCTAGTGGAATGTAATATGGTACAGCTGCTTTGGAAGAAAATTTGACAGTTCCTCAAAAAGTTAAACATAAAGTTACCATATAGCCTACCAATTCTACTCCTACATATATACCCTATAGAATTGAAAACATATGTTCACAGAAAAACTTGTATGCAAATGATCATAGCAGCATGATTCATAATAGCCAAAAGTAGAAACAACGAAATATCTATCAACTTACAAATGAATAAACAAAATGTGACCTATCCATAGACCGGAATTCCACTTCGCCACAGTAGTAATGAAGTAGTGATACGTTACCACATGAGTGACGCTTGAAAACGTGCTAAGCGAAAGAAGCCAAATACATAAGGCACATATCGTGCAATTCCACTTACAGGAAATGTCCAGAAGAACAAATCCATAGGGACAGAAAGTAGATTAGGAAAGAGAGGCAGAATGAGGTAAAAAATAATTTACTTGCTCAAGGTCACAGGGCTACTAAAGCAGCAAAGTCAGGATTTGAAATCACATCTTTCTGACTCAGTGACTCCTAACAATTCTACTGTCTTCATACATTCATCATTCACTCAACAAACATTGATTATGCACCGAATACATGCTAAGCACCAAGAATAAAATCATAACTAAGTCACAACAAACCGTACCTTCCAGGAACTCACAGTAGAGAATGGAAGACAGATGTGAAAACAACAAAGAAGTGGCCACTCAAGACTGAAATAAGGGCAATTGTAGAAGTACCTAAGAGAAGGATGAGTTGTATTAGCTCAGGTCTTCTGAAAAGCTGAGGCCAAGACAGGATTAAAGGAGCAAGGATTTTATTAGAGCAAATGCCTGTGTGAGAGAAATTAGGAAGGGAGCCAGAAAAGCACTGGGAGAGTCATCGGACCATGATGGCAAGTCTGACATGAATGAAGTAAAGAGGGAGAAAATGTTGGGTGGTAGCACCCTAGACTGCCATTGTAGCCTAAAGGAAGTTTGACAAAGCTGCTGATAGAAACTCCACAAACCAAAGTCAAAATCAAAAAAGAGCCATGTCTCCCAGGAACAAGTAGTACTGAAAGTTAAGGGCATTTAGACAAGAAAAGGAAGAAATAAAACTATCTCTACTCACAGATGACCAGGGAAGCCCCCTGGTCAACTGATTTTTGACCGTGGTGGCAAGTCAATTCAACGGGGAAAGAATAGCCTTTTCAACAAAAGGTGCTGAGACAATTGGATATCCACATGCAAAAAAATGAATCTGGACCCCTAACTCATATCATATATAAAAATTAACCCCGAATTGTTTAAAGATCTAAATTTAAGAATTAGATCTATAAAACTCTTAGAAGGAAACATAGGTATAAATCTTCATGACGGGTTTCCCTGGTGGCGCAGTGGTTGAGAGTCCACCTGCTGATGCAGGGGACACGGGTTCGTGCCCTGGTCCGGGAAGATCCCACATGCTGTGGGGCGGCTGGGCCCGTGAGCCATGGCCGCTGAGCCTGTGCGTCCGGAGCCTGTGCTCCACAACGGGAGAGGCCACAACAGTGAGAGGCCCGCGTACCACAAAAAAAATAATAATAATCTTCATGACTTTGGTTTAGGCAACAGTTTTTTTTAATATGTCATCCAAAGCACAAGCAACAAAAGAAAAAATAGATAAAGTGGACTTTATCAAAACCAAAAACTTTTGTAGGTCAAAGGACAGTATGAAGGGGACTTCCCTATTGGTCCAGTGGTAAAGAATCCACCTTCCAATGCAGGGGACGTAGGTTTGATCCCTGGTCAGGGAACTAGCATCCCACATGCCACTGGGCAACTAAGCCCATGTGTCACAACTACTGAGCTTGCGCGCCTAAACTAGAGAGAGAAAACCCGCACGCCACAACTAGAAAGAAGCCTGTGCACCACAACAAAAGATCCCGCGTGTCTCAGTGAAGATCCCATGTGCTGCAACTAAGACCTGACGCAGCCAAAAATAAATAAATAATAAAAAAGGACAGTATGAAGAGAGTGAAAAGACAACCCACAGAATGGGGTAAAATATTTGCATATCATGTATCTTATTTTTTTAAACTTGTATATAGACTACATAAACAACACAAGTCAATAATAAAAAGATTAAAAAACCAATTTAAAATGGACAAAGGATTTGAATAGACATTTCTCTAAAGAAGATATACAAATAGCCAATAAATGTATGAAAAGATGCTCAACCTCGTTAGTCATTAGGGAAATGCCAACAAAGACCACAATAGAATCCCATTTCATATCTGCCACGATGGCTATAATTAAAGAAAAAGAAGACAGAAAGTAACAAGTGTTGGCAAGGACGTGGAGAAATTGGAACCCTCATACATTGCTAGTGGAATGTAATATGGTACAGCTGCTTTGGAAGAAAATTTGACAGTTCCTCAAAAAGTTAAACATAAAGTTACCATATAGCCTACCAATTCTACTCCTACATATATACCCTATAGAATTGAAAACATATGTTCACAGAAAAACTTGTATGCAAATGATCATAGCAGCATGATTCATAATAGCCAAAAGTAGAAACAACGAAATATCTATCAACTTACAAATGAATAAACAAAATGTGACCTATCCATAGACCGGAATTCCACTTCGCCACAGTAGTAATGAAGTAGTGATACGTTACCACATGAGTGACGCTTGAAAACGTGCTAAGCGAAAGAAGCCAAATACATAAGGCACATATCGTGCAATTCCACTTACAGGAAATGTCCAGAAGAACAAATCCATAGGGACAGAAAGTAGATTAGGAAAGAGAGGCAGAATGAGGTAAAAAATAATTTACTTGCTCAAGGTCACAGGGCTACTAAAGCAGCAAAGTCAGGATTTGAAATCACATCTTTCTGACTCAGTGACTCCTAACAATTCTACTGTCTTCATACATTCATCATTCACTCAACAAACATTGATTATGCACCGAATACATGCTAAGCACCAAGAATAAAATCATAACTAAGTCACAACAAACCGTACCTTCCAGGAACTCACAGTAGAGAATGGAAGACAGATGTGAAAACAACAAAGAAGTGGCCACTCAAGACTGAAATAAGGGCAATTGTAGAAGTACCTAAGAGAAGGATGAGTTGTATTAGCTCAGGTCTTCTGAAAAGCTGAGGCCAAGACAGGATTAAAGGAGCAAGGATTTTATTAGAGCAAATGCCTGTGTGAGAGAAATTAGGAAGGGAGCCAGAAAAGCACTGGGAGAGTCATCGGACCATGATGGCAAGTCTGACATGAATGAAGTAAAGAGGGAGAAAATGTTGGGTGGTAGCACCCTAGACTGCCATTGTAGCCTAAAGGAAGTTTGACAAAGCTGCTGATAGAAACTCCACAAACCAAAGTCAAAATCAAAAAAGAGCCATGTCTCCCAGGAACAAGTCTGCCTTAGCAACCCTTTGGTCTTCAATCATTGACTGGGAGCACCCCATGAGACACAGCCCTTGATGCAAACCTGGAGATGGATTTCACAGAAGCGTAGCAGCTGGGATCCTTGGTCAATTATGCTCCCTGTAGTTGGAGCTCTTCAAGGGTTAAGTGTCAGGGAAGGCTTACTAGTGATTTTTGACCTGGCTTATAAGATTATAATCTACTCGCAGATAGGGACAGTATGAGGAAGAAAATCAAGCACCATGGAGAAAAGGAAACTGGGTGAGCAACTGTGGTACTTGCAAAGCTTTACACTAGCTATGGGTCTTGGTCCCTGGAGCTTTCAACAGAGCTTTTCTTGTCCTAGCTGTGTCCCCAATGTCTTACATTTATAATCTAGTTCTTATTAAATATGTTACAAAATACAATCTAATTAGATTATCATTGAACGTTGCATTGCTCAATGTAATTCAGCTCGTCATTTAACACATGGAAAATTTTGTGCATTAATATTCAGTCATTCCAGACAGAGTACTTCTGAAAGATTTGTGAGTTCATTTACATGTTTATCTGCTCTTTTCTCCTTGAGAGTAGGACTGTTCTTCCGCCTGATGATTAGAATGAATTGGATATTTTGAACTCATCCATCAGATTTGGAAATGATCTCTTAATAGACGAAGGTGTTTAACAGTTAATTGAATATTTCTACTGTGAACTTCCATTTTTTTAAAGTACAGAAATAGCACAGCAGGGCTGTGGACAAGTAAAGAATGTCACACAAATATTTTTCTGTGTCTGTCCTGTTCTCTGCAATAACCCTGCTTCCTTGCAAACTGCTATGCACACAGTAGGGCACTCAATGAATATTTCATGATTTCATTTTCTATGAATTTTTGACAATTTAAGTATATGGGAGTAAGTGTATCTTTGTTACGTATAGCTATTGAGAAATTTAAGCTGATTTATAATACGCTTTGAAAATCTGAATGTTACCAATTCACGTAGGTAGAATATTTGGTATACAGGTCCTATTCAAATGCCTCATCAGACATTTATATTACATCTTCCTTCCCCTGCCCCTCTTCTTCCTAAACCCTCACCTTACAGCTGCCTAAAAGTTATAATAATGTATGGAATCCAGCCTTAAAGTCTAAAACACAGTTACTTTCTTTAACCAAGAATAGAGAAAACAATCTTATTGTGGAACACTTTCAACCATGAAAAATGATTTCCTGTATCTTTACTTAGAAAGTTATGACCTTCACTCATCTTTAATACGCCCAGACTTGGTGCCAACCAAGAGGCATTCATATTTCTTCCAATTTGTGCTAACCAAGAGGCACTGTACTTCTTCCAATTTTCAAATAAGTGTTTTAATGAAACTATTTGCTGGGAGTTGCCAATATGAATACTATCTTAGTACCCATAACCAATTATAATGGAACCATCACCTGAAAAAATTTGCTATTTGAAGCATACAATAAACTTGCCATTTGCTTTCTTTGGCAGTACCATTCTGACAGTCTCTTTGAATCTTCCATTAATCTGGTTGGACTTTTCATCTTATATCCAGAAATTATTTACCTGGGGAAGTGTCAATACACCAGGAAACAGATACTTGTTAGTCTGGGTCCTCCAAGAAGGAGAAGATACAAAGATGGATTTATTGGAGAAAACACCTGTGAGGGAAAATACACCATGTGTTATGGCTCAAGAGCTGTCAGGCAGTAATACAGGTCTGACTCTGTGGAGGCGAGAGGGAAGGAAGGAAGGTTGGTTATGAAAAGTTGTACACTACAGTGCAGTTCTAAGAAAATGTCAGCAAGACCAACAGGGAGTCACCCTTTAGAGGAGTTCTGTGTCTCCCAGGAGTGGGTCTCCTTTAGTATCTTTGATGGACTCAGTCATTGGCTAGGAGTAGCCTATGAAAATATTGGTCTTGTGCAAATGCAGTGGAGGATTTAGAGCTCAGTAACTGAGATCATTCAATCAGGCTCCTTGAAGTTGGAGACCTGAGAGGTGCCTTTCATGGACAACACAGAAAGAAAACAGAGGTTTGCATCTCAAACTTCACACTCCTTTCTAAAAGCATACAAATTGAAAGTAAAGTCTCATTTAGGGCAGAGGTGACTTGCCTCAGGCCAGAAACTCACTGATTCATTCAAATCATACTTTAGGGATGCAATTAAGCACATGACCTTTGGCTTACACAGAGCTGGGCTCAAACCCTACCTTCCCCACTTAATGGTTATGTGAATTTGGGCAAGTCACTTTAAAACTGAGTCTCGGGACTTCCCTGGTGGTCCAGTGGTTGAGACTCCTTGCTCCCAATGCAGGGGGCCTGGGTTCGATCTCTGGTCGGGGAACTAGATCCTACATGCATCCTGCAACTAAAGATCCCGCGTGCTGCAACTACACATGCCGCAACTAAGACCCGGAGCAGCCAAATAAATAAATATTTAAAAAAAACAACTGAGTCTCAGCTTCTTCATTGGCTAAGTGAAGATAATGATAACCATGCTTGCCAAATAAGAACTATTGGGAGGATTAAATGAGATAACCTCCCAGGTCCCATGGGGGAGGGGATGCCTTGGCCCCTGGTTTCTTAGCACAATCTGTTACTCCTTCCCCTTCCTCAATCCCTTAACGCAAAGTCTAACAAGAAGAGTCTCAATTCGTCATCCCTTTGCCCAACCTCAGGGTTGTGGGCACCTGCTAGTTATTTATTTATTTATTTATTTATTTATGGATTTCATATGTTTATTTTTTTAACATCTTTATTGGAGTGTAATTGCTTTACAATGGTGTGTTAGTTTCTGCAGTATAACAAAGAGAATCAGCTATATGTATACATATATCCCCATATCCCCTCCCTCTTTCGTCTCCCTCCCACCCTCCCTATCCCACCCCTCTAGGTGGTCACAAAGCACTGAGCTGATCTCCCTGTGCTATGCGGCTGCTTCCCACTACTACTATTTATTCTTAATCTACCCTGCCTTCAAGGACTAGCAACCCCCAACCCGTAGTCTGAGAAGCACTCCTCCCTTTAATCTAAACATGTGGTTTCCATAAAAATCACCACAGTCTTATGTGACACCACATGGTTGTAGACTCGAGCCAACCTGGATCAGAGTCCTTCCTGAAAATGTTTAAAGCCAAATATGAGGAGCAAATCAATCAAAACCATAAGATATGGGGCTTCTCTGGTGGTGCAGTGGTTAAGAATCTGCCTGCCAATGCAGGAGACACAGGTTCGAGCCCTGGTCCGGGAAGATCCCACGTGCCGCAGAGTAACTAAGCCCGTGCACCACAACTACTGAGCCTCCATGCCGCAACTACTGAAGCCCATGAGCCTAGAGCCCACAACAAGAGAAGCAACTGCAAAGAGAAGCCTGCTCACCACAACGAAGAGTAGCCCCCGCTCGCCGCAACTAGAGAAAGCCCGTGCGGAGCAACAAAGACCCAACGCAGCCAAAAATAAATTAATTAATTAAAAAAAAACATAAGATATAACAGTCCAGCATCCTCTCAACAGCCACGGTTTCTGTCAGGAGGAGGAAGGCAGTGTGCCGTGAGATAGAATGGGTCTGACACATACACTGCTATATAGATAAATGACAGAGGGTCACATTTGTACTCAATTCTCTGGACCTAGTTGTTCCTGTGGTTGGGTTGTTCAAACTGTTCTATGGATTCTGATATCCCTTTTTACCTAAAGGACTTTGAACTGGTTTGTTCTCACAACAAAGGTCCTAACAAAAATAACCAGGGTCAGGGGGGACCTTGAAGATGGCGGAAGAGTAAGACGCGGAGATCGCCTTCCTCCCCACGGATACACCAGAAATACATCTACACGTGGAACAACTCCTACAGAACACCTACTGAAGGCTGGCAGAAGACCTCAGACCTCCCAAAAGGCAAGAAACTCCCCACGTACCTGGGTAGGGCAAAAGAAAAAAAGAAAAAACAGAGACAAAAGAATAAGGACGGCACCTGCAGAACTCTCCAATGAGTCTTCCTTACAGAGCCAATTAACTTCCCTCAAAAGAAACAAGTGTGGACTTCGTTCTTCTATCATGGCTTTTTCCTTCCCCCAAATCTTATGGAGTCAGTTAATGAAGTGCATGGAGTTTGGAGTCTGACAGACTTGGGTTTGAATCCCAGTTCTTCTATTTATTGGCTATTTGATTCTAGGCAAGTTAAATAATCAGAGCTCCAGTTACCTCACCTCTAAAATGGAAATTCATACTTACCTCAAAGTGTTGTGAATATTCCTTGAGTTAGTGCACAGAAGGCACTTTACATAGTGCCTGCAACAAAGCAATCCACAGTGGACAAGGGAAAAGAAGTGGCTGTCCTTCCGTGTGTATGGGAAGAAATAAAACACCAGCTGGTCACCTTTAAACAAAGTGGGCAGCTTCAGAGTTTGCATCTATCCATCTGGCAGGAGGCCTCCGATGGGAAGGCTGCTGTCCACTAGCCTCTCAACATATGCAGCATACCTTCAACATACCCAAAAAGTAATCTAGTTACAACCGGACTACCAGAGAGAAAGATTTACTTTTGTCCACCAATCACCAGCCAGCTTACTACTCCCCAACCTGGGATCCCTGAGGCCAACAATAGTGAACAATCTAGACTCTTACTGATAAAAATGAGCATAAAACAAGAAGCTAACAGACACAGTTGATGAGGAAAAGTTCTTTCAGAAAAATGCCAGCCAATAACTGAAGAAGAAATGATAGAAATAGAAAATCACCATCTACCTGAGTATAATGAAATAGCTAATTCAAGTCAAAATCATCAATGGATTTATAAACCATTGGGTAAAAAGCTGCTGGGAAACTGGATATTCCCATGATGCCAAAGTATCATTCCACTGATTATGTGTTAATCAGTAGGGAGAAAACATTATGATGGAGCAATTAGTCTGTCACCACGCAAACCCACTGTTCAATCTTGTCATCACTAATAGTGGGACTTATGTGGGCCAGATACCATGTGCTTCCTGATGTGTACAGCATCACCTCTGAATTATTCATGCAAAAAGTATTTAACCAGACTCAGATCAAGCCTCTTGATCTAATATGCAGTTCTTATGAAATACAGGGGATTAAAAAAACAAGTTAAATAACACCATGAGAAAAACTCAGAAAGTGGGGCATTCCACAGGACAGATGACCTGGTGTCTGAAACAAGTCAATGTCAGTGGTCTTTTATGTTCTGCCCACCAAATTCCCCCCACATATCCTATAAGCAACTCTCCAGACACCAGCTGGGTATCCAACAATTCAACTCAATTCTGACACTGTCTACCCAGAGATAGCATCAGATTCCACAGGTTAAGGGGTTCAGTCCTACAAGACTGCTTCCCCCACCACAGGTGATACCTGTATTTCTGATCTCTGGGCTATAAATCAGAGGTTCCTACAACTCCCACCTTGGGTTCAATTAATTTGCTAGAATGGCTCTCAAGATTCAGAGAGACATTCTTCTATCTAGATCACCAGTTTATTATAAAAGGATATACTCAGGAACAGCCAGATGGAGGCAATGCATAGGGCAAGGTATGAGGAAAGGATGCAGAGTTTCTATGCCCTCTCCAGGTGTGCCACTCTCCCCAAATCTCCACGAGTTCACCAACTGGGAAGCTCTCCAAACTCTTTATGGAGGCTTCATTACATAGGCATAGCTGATTAAATCATCGGCCATTAGCGATTGATCCAACCTTCAGCCCCTCTCCCCTCTAATCATTTGGTTGGTTCCACTGACAACTAGCCCCCATCCTTAGGTGCTTTCCAAAAGTCATATTATTAACGTAACAAAAGACACCTTTATATTATCATCACTTAGGAAATCCCAAGGGTTTTAGGAGCTTTGTGCCAGAAAGGAGACAAAGACCAAATACATATTTCTTATTATAAATCACAGTATCACACATGAGGGAAAAAAGGTGGAGAGAGAGCAGGACTGTTCTAGAATAGGAGAGGCTTAAGAGCAACAAGCACCAAATGACGCTTGATTGGAATCTGGTTTGAATAAGTCAGCTATAAAGACATTTTTGGTACAATCAGGGAAATTTAAATGTAGATTGGATGTTAAAAGATACTAGAGAATTATTGTAAATTTTGTTAGATGTAATGATGGTACTGTGGTTATGTAGAAAAAAATGTCCTTTTTGTTAGTGATGAGTGTAAAAATTATGTAGGGGTGAAATACAATGTCCATAATTTATTTTAAAATATTTCAAAAATAGATTAAGTGAATATAGCAAAATTATTATAATCATTAAATCTAGATGATGGCTTATGGGTGTTCATTAAACTATTCTACTTCTCTATATAACAGAACTTTTTCAAAATAAAAATGTTTTAAGATTTTTTTCATACATACAAAAGCTGAAGGAATTCATTACCAGCAGAACTGCAATACAGGAAATGTTAACAGAAGTCTTTTAGGCAGAAAGAAAATGTTACCAGATGGAAATCTGGATATACACAAAGGAATAAAGGATACCTGAACTGAAAAATACATGAGTAAATATAGAATTTTTAACTTATTTTTTAAATCACTTTAAAAGATAACTGAGTCTTTTCTACTTGGACCCAGGCTAGAGATTAAACACGGCCTCCGGCAGATTGGAAAATTAAAATGTGTCAACAATTATAAATGGGTGATTACCAATAAAAATAATTATTCTCACTTCTCTTAGAAATTTGGAGGTTCTGCAAAGTCTGGTCCTTACATTTTCTCACAGCAACAGTTGTCTTAAGTTGAATGATGGCTGGCCTTGAACTCCTTTTATAAAGGGGAAAGCTGGAGAGACTGGTAGTCACCTTCTTGCACAAAGAGAATGATAATTTTATAGTTAAGGAAAAATCAGATGAAGGAAGATAGGTTTTAGAAGTACAAGAAAAGAAAGACCAGAGCTGTTTTGCCTACGAGTTCATGGCTCATCTGCTAGGACGCCAGGCTTGAGAAGCAACATGGCTTCTGATGGTGCAAGCCCTTTAGGAAAAATGAAAGTTTTTTGCTTTTTTTCTGGGATCTGTTGCCTGCACTGAGTGTTTAGTATGATTTATTGGGAATCGCAAGACTTAGAATTTTTTTTTTTTTTTTTTTTTTTTTTTGCGATACGCGGGCCTCTCACTGTTGTGGCCTCTCCCGCTGCGGAGCACAGGCTCCGGACGCGCAGGCTCAGCGGCCATGGCTCATGGGCCCAGCCGCTCCGTGGCATGTGGGATCCTCCCAGACCGGGGCACGAACCCGTGTCCCCTGCACCGGCAGGCGGACTCTCAACCACTGCGCCACCAGGGAAGCCCTTTAATTTTTTTTTTTAATACATTTCTCCTAGGTTGGGATAGGAGGTACAGGTTTACTAGATTAAGGTTTGCTGTTTTTGTGAAGGTGGATGTTAGCACTTTCAGAAGAGGGTGAGTCATTTTCCAAAAAAGCCATTTTGGAAGACTTTACAGAGATAAAGAAAGCATGTAAAACAGATAATTACTTTTTTCCTCATCTTTCTCAAATTTGGAAATTTTTTCCTTTGTGAGATGGCCATAAAAATTGTGAAACTCCGTAATGCCAAAGTTAAGGGAAAAAATGAAATTTGTATTGCCTTAGAGGGTAAATGGTCAGAAAACCTACTTTCTGGTCCCATTCTATACACAAGTGAGTGATACAGAGAAAGCATCACAGGGATGGTTGGCATCTCCAGAGTCTTGTGCTTTGTCCTTCACTGCACTGCTTGCAATCTTATCATGAAAGTGCAGAGAGTCACATAGTTGAAAGTGTTTCCCACACTCAGTGGTCTGTACTTGCATATGCAGAGTGGAGAAAAAGAGAATTTTTCACACTTAATCAAATTAAATTTTTAAATGAAGGGAAAATACCCACAGCTAACATCATACTTAATGGTGAAGGACTGAATACTTTCCCCCTAAGATCAGAAACAAGACAAGGTGGTCTGCTTCCATCAGTCTATTCAACATTGTACTAGAATTCTAGATGAGGCAATTAGGCAAAAAAAGACACAAAAGGCATCAAAGTTGGAAAAGAAGAGGTAAAACTATTCTATTAGCAGATGACACAATGTTATATCGAAAAAGCCATGAAGAATCTACAAAAAAACTACTAGAACTAACAAATGAGTTTAGAAATCTCACAAAATACAGATCAATATACAAATATCAACTGAATTTCTACACACTTGCAATGAACAGTCCAAAAATGAAATTAACAATTCTACTTACAATAACATCAAAAAGAATAAAATAGTTAGAAATACATTTAGCAAAAGAAGTTTAACACCTGCACACTGAAAACTATAAAATATCATTATGAAAAAAGGAGACCTAAAAATGGGGAGTGGCCAAGATGGCAGAGTAGGAAGACCCTGAGCTCACCTCCTCCCATGGGCACACCAAAATTACAACTCTTTATGGAGCAACCATTGATGAGAAAGACCTGCAGACTAGCAAAAAAGATCTTCTACAGCTAAAGATATAAAGGAACCACAACCAGACGGGTAGAAGGGGCAGAGATGCAGTATAGTTAATATCCATATCTCTGGGTGGGTGAGCCTCAAATGGGAGAATAATTCCAACTTCAGAGGTTCTCCCCAAGGAGCAAGGGGTTTGAACCCCACATCAGGCTCCCCAGCCCAGGGGTCCTGAACCAGGAATAAGAGCCCCCAGATCATTTGGCTTTGAAGGCCAGCATGGCTTACTTTTCAGACAGCCAGGGGCTGTGGGAAATAGATTCCACTCACAAAAGCTGCACACAAAATCTCACATGCTCCACGACCCAGGGCAGAAGCAGTAATTTCAAAGAAGCCTGGGTTAGACCCACCTGCTGAGATTGGAGAGGCTCCAGGAAAGACAGAAGGTAACTGGAGCTCACTTTTGGGATACAGATGCAGGCAGCAGTCATTTGGGGGAGGTTGTTCTACCACGAGGACAATGGTGCTGGCAGGTGCCCTTTTGGAATCCTCCCTCTAGCTTATTAGTGCCAGGAACCAACCCGCCCATCAGCCAGTCTGCACCAGTACTGGGACACTTCAGGCCAAGCAGCTAGCCAGGCAGGGACACAGCCCCAAGCACCAGTAGGCTGGCTGCCTAGGACAACCTGAGGCCCACGCCACCCCAGTACTGGCCCCATCAACCAGAGGGCCAGGACCCAGACCCACCCCCCAGCAAGTCAACATCAGAACCACCTGGCCACAGCCCCACCAACCAGAGGCCAACATCAGCTTCGAGAAACACTGCACCCCTTAGCTGGCTGCCCCAGGATCTGGCCCCACTCAGTGGGCCAACACTAGGTCCAGGAACCCCAGCCCAGCAACCACCCACCCCAGGACAGGGCTCCACCAATCAGTGGACCAGCACTAGCTCTGGGCACTGCTGGGGCTCTGCAGCCAGCAGCATCGTGACACAGCCCGATCCACCAGCAGTTGACAGCCTCCATCCACGCAAGGCAGGGCCTTGCAACCATCTGGACCAGGTACCAGCCATAACTATCAGACTGCCCACAGTACACAACCTGCTACAACAGAAAGGCCCAAGCAGCTCATATACAGGACAACCCTAGAGCATATAGCTCTGGTGACCAGAGGGGAGTGTGCTACTGGGACACATAGTACATAACTACAAAAGACCACGTACCCAAGGTTAAAAAACAAAATGAACCTACCAAATACATAGAAATAAAAACAGCAAATTAGGCAAAATGAGGCAACAGAGGGAAATGTTCCAAACAAAGCAGTAAGATAAAACTAAGTGAAGTGGAAATAAGAAATCTACCTGATGAGGAGTTCAAGGTAATGATTATAAAGATGTTCAAAGTACTTGAGAGAAGAGTAGATGAACAGAGTTAGAAGTTGGAAGTTTTTAATGAACAGTTAGAAAATATAGAAAAGAACCAAATAGAGCTGAAGAATATAATAACCAATAATAATAAATACACTAGAAGTAATCAACAAGCTGATACAGAGGAACAGATCAGCTAACTGGAAAACAGAGAAGTAAAATCACTCCAGCTGAACAGCAAAAACAAAAAAAATTTAAGAAAATTAGGACAGTTTCGGAGACCGTTGGGACAACATTAAGCATACTAACGTTCACATTATAGAGGTCACAGAAAGGGGGCGGGGAGAGAACATATTTGAAGACATAATAGCTGAAAATTTCCCTAACCTGGGAAAGGAAAACAGACATCCAGGTCCAGGAAGCACAGTAACAACCCAAAGAGGACCACACCAAGACACGCTGTAATTAAAATAGCAAAAATTAAAAATAAAGAGAGAATGTTAAAAGCAGCAAGGGAAAAGGAGCAAGTTATGTACAAGGTAACTCCCATGAGGCTATCAGCTGACTTTTTAGCAGAAATTCTGCAATTCAGAAGGGAGAGGCATGATATACTTAAAGTGATGAAAGGGAAAAATCAACAATCAAGAATACTTTGGGAGCAAACAGAATCCAACAGCACATTAAAAGGATCATACACCATGATCAAGTGGGGTTTATCCCAGGAATGCAAGGATTCTTCAATATATGCAAAACAATCAATGTGAAAAACCATATTAACAAACTGAAGGCGAAAAACCATATGATCCACTCAATAGATGCAGAGAAAGCTTTCGACAAAATTCAACACCCATTTATGATAAAAACCCTCCAGAAAGTAGGCACAGAGGGAACTTTCCTCAACATAATAAAGGCCATATATGACAAACCCACAGCCAACATCGTCCTCAATGGTGAAAAACTGAAAGCTTTTCCACTAAGATCAGGAACAAGACAAGGTTGCCCACTCTCACCGCTCTTATTCAACATAGTTTTGGAAGTTTTAGCCACAGCAATCGGAGAAGAAAAAGGAATAATAGGAATCCAAATCGGAAAAGAAGAGGTAAAGCTGTCACTGTTTGCAGATGACATGATACTATACATAGAGAATCCTAAAGATGCTACCAGAAAACTACTAGAGCTAATCAATGAATTTGGTAAAGTAGCAGAAAACAATAATAAACAAATGGGACCTAATGAAACTTCAAAGCTTTTGCAAAGCAAAGGAAACCATAAACAAGATGCAAAGACAACCCTCAGAATGGCCGAAAATATTTGCAAATGAAGAAACTGACAATGGAGTAATCTACAGAATATACAAGGCACACATGCAGCTCAATATCAAAAAAGAAACAACCCAATCCAAAAATGGGCAGAAGACCTAAATAGACGTTTCTCCAAAGAAGAGATACAGATTGCCAACAAACACATGAAAGAATGCTCAACATCACTAATCATTAGAGAAATGCAAATCAAAACTACAGTGTGGTAATCTAGTGAGGTGGATGGACCTAGAGTCTGTCATACAGAGGGAAGTAAGTCAGAAAGAGAAAACAAATACCGTATGCTAACACATATATATGGAATCTAAGAAAAAAAAATGGTCATGAACCAAGGGGCAAGATGGGAATAAAGACACAGACCAATTAGAGAATGGACCTGAGGATACAGGAAGGGGGAAGGGTAAGCTGGCACAAAGTGAGAGAGTGGCATGGACATACATACACTACCAAATGTAAAATAGATAGCTAGTGGGAAGCAGCCGCATAGCACAGGGAGATCAGCTTGGTGCTTTGTGACCACCTAGAGGCGTGGGACAGGGAGGGTGGCAGTGAGGGAGACGCAAGAGGGAAGAGATATGGGGACATATGTATATGTATAACTGATTCACTTTGTTATAAAGCAGAAACTAACACACCATTGTAAAGCAATTATACTCCAATAAAGATGTTAAAAAAAAAAAGAATACTCTGGGAAGGCTTTCATTCAGATTTGAAAGACAAATCAAAGGTTTTACAGATAAGAGGGAATTCTCTGGTGTTCCAGTGGTTAAGACTCCGTGCTTTCATTGTCGAGGGCCCAGGTTCAATCCCTGGTCAGTGAACTAAGATCCTGCAAGCCACGAGGTACTGCCAAAAAAAATAAAAATTAAAAAAAGTTTTACAAACAAGCGAAAGCTAAAAGAGTTCAGCACCACCAAAGCAGCTTTGCAAGTAATGTTAAAGGGACTTCTCTACACAGAAAAAGAAAAGGACACAGCTGGAAATATGAAAATCACAAAAGGAAAAATCTCAATGGTAAAAGCAAATATACAGTAAAAGTAGTAGATCAACCATTTATAAAGCAGTATAAGGTCAAAAGACAAAAGTAGTAAAATCATCTATATCCACAATAAGTAGTTAAGGGATATACGAAACAAAAAGATGTAAAATATGATGTCAGAAACAGTAAACATGGGAACTTCCCTGGTGGTCCAGTGGTTAAGAATCCACCTTCCAGTGCAGGGAATGTGGGTTCAGTCCCTGGGGAACTGAGATTCCACCTGCCATGGGGCAACAAAGCCCACAGGCCACAACTACTGAGAATTCACACTCTGGAGCTTGCGCACCACAACTAGAGAGAAGCCCACACACCGCAACTAAAGAAGCCTGTGTGCCACAGTGAAGAGCCCACATGTCGCACCGAAAGATCCCACATGCCACAACTAAGGCCTGATGCAGCCAAATAAATAAATAAAAACAGTAAACATGGGGAGGGGAGTAAAAATGCAGGGTTGTTAAAATGCTTTCAAACTTAAGAGATCAGTAGCTTAAAATAATCATTATATAAATATGTGTACATATATATGTGTGTGTGTGTGTGTTATGGAAACCACAAATCAAAAATCTATAATAGATACACACACACAAAAAGAAAGGACTCCAAACATAACCCTAAAGATAGTCATCAAATCACAAAGAACGAGAACAAAAGAAGAAGAAAGGAACAAAAATGAACTAAAAAAAAATTAACAAAATGACAATAAATACATACGTATCAATAATTACTTTAGAGAGAGTGGCATGGACATATATACACTACCAAATGTAAAATAGATAGCTAGTGGGAAGAAGCCACATAGCACAGGGAGATCAGCTCAGTGCTTTGTGACTACCTAGAGGGGTGGGATAGGGAGAGTGGGAGGGAGACGCAAGAGGGAGGAGATATGGGGATATATGTATAGCTGATTCACTTTGTTATAAAGCAGAAACTAACACACCATTGTAAAGCAATTATACTCCACTAAAGATGTTAAAAAAAGATATATGAACAACTTTATGCTAATAAATTTGGAAACTTCCATGAAATGGACCAATTCCTAGAAAAACACACCTTATCAAAACTGACACACACACAAAAATAGATAATTGAAATAATCCTATACTATTAATAATTACTTTGCCACACACACACACAAAAAAACCTCCAGGCCCATATACGTTCACCAGTAAAATTTTCCAAGGATTAAAGAAAGAAATAACACCAAATTTACATAAACTGTTCCAAAGATTAGAAGAATAGGGAATACTTTCCAACTCATTTTATGAATCCAAGACACTAATGAGTATATTATAAGAAAGGAAACATTTAATTTAAATATTCTAAACAAGTATTAGCCACCTAATCCAGTGATACATAAAAATAATAATTTGTCACAACCAAGTAGGTTTTATTCTAGGAATAGAATTTCAAATTTCTATCAATATAATTCACTACATTCACAAAGAAGAGGGTAAAATATCATTATCTCAATAGATGCAAAAAATTTTTGATAAAATTCAACATACATTTTTGATGAAAAAAAACTCCTAACTAGTAATAGAGAGGCCTTTTGATAATATGATAGAGAGGATTTATAAAAACCTATAACAAATATCATATTTAATGGTGAAATACTGAAAGCTTTCTCTCTGACATTGGAAAAGAGATAGATAGCCCTTATCAACACTTTCATTTAACATTAACATGAAGTCAACCCTAGCAAGTATAATAAGGCAAGAAAAATAAAATATATCAGGATTAGAAAGAAAAATTGTCATTATAGATTGTATTATCAACCAAATGCAAATTAATATGTAGGTAAAATCAGGAATTTCCTCTAAAATCAGGAATAAGACAAGGATGCCCACTCTCACTACTTTAATTCAACATAGTATTGGAAGTCCTAGCCACAGCAATCAGACAAGAAAAAGAAATAAAAGAGTACAAACTGGAAAGGAAGAAGTAAAAGTTTCACTATTTGCAGATGACATGATACTGTACATAGAAAATCCTAAATACGCCACTAAAAAACTACTAGAACACATCAATGAATTCAGTAAAGTTGCAGGATACAAAATTAATACACAGAAGTCGGTTGTGTTTCTACATACTAACAACAAACTATCAGAAAGAGAAATTAAGAAAACAATCTCATTTACAATCACATCAAAAAGAATAAAACACTTAGGAATAAATCTAGTGAAGGAGTGACAAGACCTGTAATAGGAAAACTATAAGACACTGATGAAAGAAATTGAAAATGATACAAACAGATGGAAAGATATACCATGCTCATGGATAGGAAGAATTAATATTGTTAAATGACCACACTACCTAAGGCAATTACAGGTTCAGTGCAATACCTATCAAAATACCAATGGCTTTTTTTTTTTTTTTTTTTTTTTTTGCGGTACGCAGGCCTCTCACTGTTGTGGCCTCTCCCATTGCGGAGCACAGGCTCCGGACGCACAGGCTCAGCGGCCATGGCTCACGGGCCCAGCCGCTCCGCGGCATGTGGGATCCTCCCGGACTGGGGCACGAACTCATGACCCCTGCATCGGCAGGTGGACTCTCAACCACTGCGCCACCAGGGATGTCCACCAATGGCATTTTTCACAGAAGTAGAATGAATAATTCTAAAGTTTGGATAAAAACACAAAAGACCCCAAATAGCCAAAACAATCTTGATAAAGAAGAACAAAGCTGGAGGTATCATGCTCCCTGGTTTCAAACTATACTCCAAAGCTATAGAAATCCAAACAGTATGGTACTGACACAAAAAAAGACATATAGATCAATGGAACAGAATAGAGCCCAGAAATGAACCAAACTTATACGGGCAGTATGACAAAAGAGGCAAGAATATACAATGGAGAAAAGTCACCCTGTTCAATAAATGGTGTTGGGAAAACTGGACAGGTACATGCAAAAGAATCAAACTGGACTACTTTCTCACTCCATGCACAAAAATAGATTCAAAATGGATCAAAGACTTAAATATAAGACATGAAACCATAAACCTCCTAGAAGAAAACATAGGCAGTATGCTCTTTGACATCAGTCTTAGTAATATTTTTTGGATATATCTCCTCAGGCATGGGAAACAAAAGCAAAAATAAACAAATGCAACTACATCAAACTAAAAAGCTTTTACGCAGCAAAGGAAATTATCAACAAACAGAAAGGCTTTTAGTGTTACTGAGTGGGAGAAGCTATTTGCAAACAGTATATTCCATAAGGGCTCAATACCCGAAACATACAAAGAACTCATAAAACTGAACATCAAAAAAACAAACAACCCAATTAAAAAATGGGCAGAGGATCTGAATAGACATACAGAATAAGACATACAGATGGCCAACAGGCACATGAATAGATGCTCAACATCACTAATCATCAGGGAATTGCAAATCAAAACCACAATGAGATATTACCTCACACCTGTAGAATGGCTATTATCAAAAAGACAGAAAATAAGCATTGGTGAGGATGTGGAGAAAAGGGAACCCTTGTGCACTGTTGGTGGGAATGTAAACTGGTGCAGCCACTATGGAAAACAGTATGGAGATTCCTCGAAAAATTAAAAATAAAACTACCATACAACCCAGCAATTCCCCTCCTGGGTATTTATCCAAAGAAAATGAAAATACTAATTAGAAAAGATATATGCACCCCTATGTTCACTGCATCATTATTTACAATAGCAAAAATATGTAAGCAACCTAAGTGCCCACTGATAGATGAATGAATAAAGGTGAAGTGGTATATATATTGTATATATAATGGAATATTACTCAGCCATAAAAAATAATGAAATCTTGCCATTTGGGACAACATGGATGGACCTAGAGGATATTATGCTAAGAAGTAAGTCATATAGAGAAAGGCAAATACTGTATGATTTCAGTTATATGTGGAATCTAAAAAACAAAACGAACAAACACAACAAAACAGAAACAGAGTAATAGATACAGAGAACAAACAGGTGGTTACAAGAAGGGAGGGGGCTGGGGGGAAGAAAGAAATAGGTGAGTGAGATTAAGAGGTGCAAACTTCCAACTGCAAAATACTGGGCTGGCCAGAAAGTTCGTTCAGGTTTTTCCATAAGACGGTATGGAAAAACTCGAACTAACTTTGTCTAACCCAATAAATGCATCACAGGTATGAAACGTACCGTGTGGGGAATATAGTCAATAATTATGTAATATCTTTGCATGGTGACAGATGGTAGATAGACTTATCTTTGTGATCATTTTGAAATCTATAGAAATATCAAATCACTATGTTGTGCACCAGGAACTAACATAGTATCGTATGTCAATTATACTTCAAAAACAAACAAACTCATAGAAGAAGTGATCAAATTTGTGGTTACTAGAAGTGGGGGGGTGAGAGAAAGGGGAATTGGAGGAAGGCAGTCAGAAGATACAAACTTCCACTTATGAGATAAATAAGTACTAGGGATATACTGTACAACATGATAAATATAATGAATGCTTCTGTATGTTATATATAAAAGTTGTTAGTAATACCTAAGAGTTCTCATCACAAGGTAAAAATATTTTTTTCTATTTCTTTAATTTTGTATCTATATGAGTTGATGGATGTTCACTAAACCTATTGTTGTAATAATTTCATGATGTATGTCAGTCAAATCATTATGGTGTGTACCTCAATCTTTTACAGTGCTGATGTCAATTATATTTCAATAAAACTGGAAGAAAAAATAAATAAAACTTTCAAAAATAAAATAAAAAATAAAGGAGACCTAAGTAAATAAAAAGACATTCCATGTTCACAGATTGCAAGATTTAGTATTATTAAGATGTCAATACTCCCCCACATTGATCTACAGGTTCAACACAATCCCCATCAAAATCCCACCTGCTTCCTTGCAGAAACTCTAAAGCTGATCCTAAAATTCATATGGAAATACAAGGAACTCAGAATAACAACTATCTTGAAAAAGAACAAAGTTAGAGGATTCATACTTCCCAATTTCAGAAAGCTAGAGTACTTAACACTGTGTGGTACTGACACAGTATAGGTATGTGGATCAATGGAGTAGAATTGACAGTCCAGAAATAAACCCTTACATCTAGTCAATTGATTTTTGACAAGGGTGGCAAGACAATACAATGTAAAAAGAATAGCCTTTCAACATATGTTGCTGTGACAGCTAGACATCCACATGCAAAGGAATGAAGTTGAATCTCTACCTAACAACATATACAAAAATTAAGTCAAAATGGATCAAAGATCTCAGTGTAAAAGCTAAAACTATAACATTCTTAGAAGAAAATATACATGTAAATCTTCATCACCTTGGATTAGGCAATGATTCCTTAGAATGGACATCAATATTATAAGTGAGAAAAGAAAAAATAGATAAATTGAACCTTATCAAAATTAAACTATATTGTGCTTCAAAGGACATGATCAATACAATGAAAAGAAAACCCACAGAATGGGTAAAAATATTTTCAAGTCATGTATCTGACAAGGGACTACTAAAGAACTTTTACAACTCAATAATAAAACAACAAAGAATCCAATTTTTTACATGGACAAAGAATCTGAAAAAACATTTCTCCATAGAAGATACACGAATGAACAATAGGCACATGAAAAGATACTCAACACCATTAACCATCAGGGAAATGGAAATCAAAGTCCCAATGAGATACCACTTCACACCCCCTAGAATAGCTCTAATCAAAAAGACGACAATTACAAGTGTTGTAGATGATGTGGAGAAATGGAAACACTCATCCACTGGTGGTGGGAATGTAAAATGGTGCAGCAACTATGGAAAAGAGTCTGGTAGTTCGTGAAAGGGTTAAACATACAGGTACCATGACCCAGGATTCTATTCCTAGATATATACCCAAGAGAACTGAAATATATGTTCACACAAAAACTTGTACACAAATATTCATAGCAGCATTATTCATCATAGCAAAAAACTTAACGGTACTGTGGTTATACAGAAGAAAAGTCCTTTTCGTTAGAAACGCATATAGAAATTTTGTACAGGTAAAATATCATTTGATATCTGCAATTTATTTTTAATATTTCAAAAACAGGTAAAGCAAATACGGCAAAATTCTTACCCAAATGTCCACCAACAGGTCAAAATTTACTCAGTGATATACTCTTAACTATATTGATATGAAATCGGAGTATTTCAAAATAGGAGAATATAAAATAAAAATGATAAGCAATTAAACCCGTAAACTTTAAAGCACTGTGCGTCTTGCAGGATCTTAGTTCCCTGACCAGGGCTTGAACCACCCAGGCCCAGTCCTAACCACTGGACCACCAGGGCATTCCCATAAACACAAATCACTCTTAATCACGTGGTCAGGAAGTTTAATGCCTCTATTAATAAATATTTCTTGAAATAGAAGAGTTGTAAGAGGAAAGTGCCGTACTGATCCAGAGTTAATTTTCCAGGTTAATCTAACACCAGTGAAAGGCAACAAGGGATAAATTAAAAGTATAATAAGTTTCTCATCTTGTCAGGTTGATATGGAAAGGAGAGACAAAATTACTGTTGAATTTTTTACATTGATGGAGAAATACAGGTTCAGATACGTTTGTTAATCATTTAAAGGAAAACAATAGAATATAAATTTAAAGTAGAACTTTTTAATCACCCTAAAGAATAAAAACACTAAACAATATGAAATTTGCTTGTTCCAGCAAAATTGAGGGAATAAAATTAAGGAAACAATAAAACAGAAAAGGGCTTCCCTGGTGGCGCAGTGGTTGAGAGTCTGCCTGCCGATGCAGGGGACACGGGTTCGTGCCCCGGTCCGGGAAGATCCCACATGCCGCAGAGCGGCTGGGCCCGTGAGCCATGGCCGCTGAGCCTGCGCGTCTGGAGCCGTGCTCCGCAGCGGGAGAGGCCACAACAGTGAGAGGCCCGCGTACCGCAAAAGAAAAAAACAAAAAAAAAAAAACAGAAAATATTTTTTAAAAGTTAGAAGGAATAGGAGCAAATAAGCTATTACAATAAATGCAAATAGGCTGACTTTCCTTAATAAAAAACAAAAACTCTCAAAGTAAAATAACTCCTTAAATCTAGCTATTAACTGTTCTAGCTATTAACTGTTCACCAAATAATTTGATATAAAAAGGTTAGTCATAAAAATATGGGCAATGATATACCAGGCAAATTCAAATAAAATGAAAAAAGGAAGGCCATATTAATCTCAAAGTTGACTATAAAGCCAAAAGCATTACATTAGACACAAAGCGATATTTCATAATAATTAAGGGTATAATTACAAAGAAGATAACATTATCATTAGCCTTTATGGAACTACACAGCAGCACAATTTATTCTTTGAAAAAAAACCTTAGAAATACCTAGATAATTCATAAACCTATAATCGTACAGGAAATTTTAACACACCTCTCTCAGAATTTTATAAGATCAAGTAAATATGTAAGAAATAAGGGTTTAAATAACGATAAGCTTGTTTTTTAATCAATATAGAGAGAATTTTATATCCTGAATACAACATGTTTTCTTAAATATTCTGAGAACACCTCTGAAAACTGGCCTCAAAGAAAAGCTAAAAACTTCTAAAATCTTACATGCTACATTTTCAAT
>NW_020175495.1:339052-347608 GCF_003031525.2 Neophocaena asiaeorientalis asiaeorientalis
TATGTGTGAATTTTAAAACATCCAGAGGAAATCAAAATTGTATTAAAGACAATTTGAAGGTTACAGAAAATGATCAAAACCTATAAGATGCAATGAAAATCATACTCAAGGGAATTCCCTGGCGGTCCAGCGGTTAGGGCTCCATGCTTCCACTGCAGGGGGCACGAGTTCAATCCCTGGTTGGAGAACTAAGATCCCACATGCTGTGTGGCGTGGCCAATAAATAAATAAATAAATAAAAATTTAAAAACTCATACTCAAGAGGAAACCCCATAGCCTTAAAGTATTTTATTATTAAAGAAGAAAGACTGAAAATACATAAGCAACACATTCAACTAAAACTGAACTAGGAAAACAAAGTGGGAAGCCAAAAGAAAGTATGATGAAGAAATAAATTTAAATGAAACAGAAATTAATATATTAATTAGATATTAAGTAGATATGATTAGTACAACCAATGTCTTCCTAAAAAAAGCGACTATATAAAAAACTTGCAAAACTGACCAAGAAGCAAATAAAACTAAACCATACAATGTAAGTAATGATAAAGTAGATGCAGAAGAGACTTTTCAAGTTATAAGAAAATAGTATGCACAACTTTATGCCATTGAAAATTAGATAAAATGAACCATTTTCTGGGAAACTATAAATTTGAAAACTTGACTCAAAAAGCAACGAACACTATAAATAAAACAATAGTCACAGAAGAATTCAAAAAGTTTATCAAAGATCTATCACCAAAAATTTTTCTTTAAAGTTTGCAACCTCTCAAATGTTCGGGAAATGGGTAATTATTGTGTTATTTAAATTATTCCAGACTATAGGAAAAAACAACTTATGAAGAAAAGAAAACAGCTTTTCCTTGAGGCCAGTCAGTTTTCAGAGGTGTTCTCAGAAAAATGTGGAAGACTTTTGTAACACTTGTACCAAAACCTGATGAAAGTAATTCAAATTCAATCTCACTTATGAATTTAGAAGCAGATATCCTAATTATTAGCAAATCAAAGCCAGCATTGCAAAAGTTCATTACATTAACTGGTTAGATGAGATTTTTAAAAAATAATAAAAAGGTCATCCCATTAGATGTCAAAAAGGCATTTGATAAACTTCAACAGTCATTCCTGATTGTAAAACCTGGGAAACCTAAGAATAGAAACATCTTGATCGATAAAAAAGCCAATATCAGAAGCCAATGTAATATCATGATAGAGGTCAGTGCTCTATAAACATTAAAATCAAAACCAAGACAAATATGTCACTGCCTCTGTATTGTTCTCAACCTTTTGTCTGATGCAATAAGACAATAAAAAGAAATGAATAATAAATGTTAAAAAGAGAGAACAGATGATACAACAGTCTCCAAGAAGATAAATTAGAATTAATAAAGGGTTCAGTGAGGTGGCCCGTTACAAACTATGCCTAAAACCAACCCATCACTTTCCTTTATACAAGCAATAACCTGTTAGCAAATGTAATGAAAAAAACCTCATTCACCATAACAATAAAAATTACTCTCACTCTCAATAACAATAAAAGTTACAAAGTACCCAGGAATAAACCAGGGATAACAAGAAAAGTGTTAGGACTCATGCTAAGAAAATTCCAATGAAGGACATGAAAGAATACCTAAATCCTGCGTGGGAGACTCAATTTTGTAAAGATGTTAGTCTCCAGAGAACATGTATAAACAATGTAATTCCACTCAGAATTCTATTTTTTTCCAAATTATAGACAAAATAAATTATAGATTTATCACAGATTTAAATAAGAATAATAGCTATAATTTATTGTGGACTTACTATGTGCCAAGCATTGGGCTAGCTTGTTTACAATCATTAACCTTAATTTTTTTAATCCTTGGAATGACTCTATTTTTATGCCTATTTTACAGATGGGGAAATCAAAGCACTGAGACGAAAAGTGACTTGCCCAACGTTACACAGCTAGAAATTAGTTGAGCAATAACTCAAACACAGACTTTCCTACTTCAATGCCCATGCTATTTTTAAAATTTATTTTTGAGAAATAAAAATTGTATATATTTAAG
Organism: Neophocaena asiaeorientalis asiaeorientalis; assembly: GCF_003031525.2. Lineage (NCBI taxonomy): Eukaryota > Metazoa > Chordata > Mammalia > Artiodactyla > Phocoenidae > Neophocaena > Neophocaena asiaeorientalis. The sequence goes on from NW_020175495.1 coordinate 341,100, forward strand.
GTATACAACATGACATTTTGATATATGTATACATTGTGAAATGATTACCACAATCAAACTAATAGGCCAGGAAATAACAAGGAAAAAGGAAATTACAAGGAAAAACCTAACATCTCTGCTTACATAAAAATCGAGAACTTTTGTATAGGAATTAAAAAGATACCAGAAACAAAGGTGAAAAAAAAAAAAAAACGACAAACAGGAGGAAATAGTTGCAATATTTATGACAAATACTTACTGTGCATAGAATGCATATCAATTTTTAAATAATAATCAAAAAAAGAAAAATACACAGGGACTTCACAGAAGAAATCTACAAAATATCAAGAAATAAAAAGCTACTCAATTATTTAAAAAATAAATTTATTTGTTTATTATTATTTTTGGCTGCCTTGGGTCTTTGTTGCTGCGTGCAGGCTTTCTCTAGTTGCAGCGAGCAGGGACTAACTACTCTTCCTTGCAGTGCTCAGGCTTCTCATTGTGGTGGCTTCTCTGGTTGTGGTTGTGGAGCACGGGCTCTAGGCGCACAGGCTTCAGTAGTTGTAGCACACGGGCTTAGTTGCTCTGCGGTACGTGGGATCTTCCTGGACCAGGGCTCAAACCCGTGTCCCCTGCATTGGCAGGCGGATTCTTAACCACTGCGCCACCAGGGAAGTCCCGATACTCAATTTTATCAAAATCAATGCAATTCAATTTTATGGAATCCTTAATAAAAGATAGGGTAGATTTATTTGTACTCACATAAAAAAATGTTCACAAGACGCTACTGAGTAAAAAAATAAAATTATAGACTACTGTGCAAAGTTTGATCCCAATCTATAATACATGGTAAATGTGTGCATGCTGTGCTTAGAAGGAGTTTGATAGTGGGAACTTAGCAGAGTAGGATTATACGGCAGGAGAAGGTAGACAGTTTCATTTACTGTTGCATGTGATTTTGCAGGGGTTTTTTTTTGCAATGTGAACGTACTTATATGTATACATTGTGAAATGATTACCACAATCAAACTAATCAACACATCAAACATCTCTACAGTTACCAAGGTGTGTGTGTGTGTCCACGAGCACACCTGTGCGTGTGCAGGAGAACACTTGAGGTCTACCACTAGTTACTATGTGCCTTGCCTGTTTAAGTGTGTAAAAACTTAAAACCATAAAAGTATCAGATATTACTCAGCCATAAAAAGAAGCGAAATTGAGTGTAGTATGCCTTGGGTCTTTGTTGCTGCGTGCAGGCTTTCTCTAGTTGCAGCGAGCAGGGACTAACTACTCTTCCTTGCAGTGCTCAGGCTTCTCATTGTGGTGGCTTCTCTGGTTGTGGTTGTGGAGCACGGGCTCTAGGCGCACAGGCTTCAGTAGTTGTAGCACACGGGCTTAGTTGCTCTGCGGTACGTGGGATCTTCCTGGACCAGGGCTCAAACCCGTGTCCCCTGCATTGGCAGGCGGATTCTTAACCACTGCGCCACCAGGGAAGTCCCGATACTCAATTTTATCAAAATCAATGCAATTCAATTTTATGGAATCCTTAATAAAAGATAGGGTAGATTTATTTGTACTCACATAAAAAAATGTTCACAAGACGCTACTGAGTAAAAAAATAAAATTATAGACTACTGTGCAAAGTTTGATCCCAATCTATAATACATGGTAAATGTGTGCATGCTGTGCTTAGAAGGAGTTTGATAGTGGGAACTTAGCAGAGTAGGATTATACGGCAGGAGAAGGTAGACAGTTTCATTTACTGTTGCATGTGATTTTGCAGGGGTTTTTTTTTGCAATGTGAACGTACTTTGATAATTCATCTGTATTAATTTTTATAACAATATTGATCAAAAGTAGTGCACACTGGAAATACTACAGAATCACATGGAGCAGATTATATATTATATACATTAAGCATTTTATATATATGTATAAAAAAAACAAGCAAGAAAACGTGAAAAATACAAGGTAAAAATAATAATGCTTATGTTTGTATTGAGGGTAGGGGATCTTAGAAGAAACACTCTTAGCCGTGAATAGTTATATCTGGGGTTTGGGGTTGCAGAGGCCTTTAATTTTTATTTAACATGGTCCATTTCAGTATCGTTTGACACTAAGTGGAGGAAAACTGCACCTGTTAGTCATGTGTAAATCAGTGAGAAATTCACTGGCCTGGGAATGAGAAGAACTAGGTTCTGATACCAACCCTGCTCTCTTGAGCTTCCAGTTTCTAAAATTTAAATTCTCTCCAGTTTCTAAAATTCTCCCAGTTCTAACAAGCTATCATTTTATGATGCTACATAATTCAAATTTCATTCATTACAAAGTAACATTATCAGCATTTGAAAAATGCCTGAAAATGATAACACTTCATGAGGAAAAAATTAAATACTTGAAGAGTTCACCATTTCTATCCTCAGTTCTTGTTGCATGCCCATTTAGATTGCTTCCCCAGATAATAATCTATATTCTGACAGTTGAAAACAGCCAGCAAATAGGCACCGGGGTTTTGCACGATAGCAATGACCTCTGGTGTTGTCATGATCTACAAATAGCACAGGTCAAATGAGAAGGCTGCTTTTTGTTATTTTGTTTGCTTGTTTTGTACTTTCGGAAATACACAGAAATTAGATATTCAATTCCTACTCTGACATCGTTCTCTGTTTTTAGTCCCCCACATGCCCCACCTCCACCCCTATTCCAACCCCCTGCCGCATAGGTTCCTTGTTCGCAGCATTCACTTTCAGAGAGATCGTATCGTTACTGAAAGAACACCAAAATACAATTCTACTCGCAGTTAATCCTTGTCTTCTGCAGTCCTCTACAGTACAATCGCCTCTCTATTTCATTCATTGCTCCCCCATCTACAACCTGCACATATTTGCAGTCAGTCGGAGAAGTAATTACTTTTGTATTGGGAACACCACAAGCCAACTCTTATTTCCACTGGACACAAATATCAATTAAGCATAAAATTCAGTTTAAGATTCAAGTGCTGCAGAACCTCCCACCAAAAAAGGAAAAAAGATTCAGTCTTATTCTTTAACAAGATTTCAGGCTTCATTTTGTTAAAAGGGGGAAAAAAGCAGGGATCTCTTCAAACAGTATAAATTGTCCAATTTTTTTAACTGTCCAATTTTTCATTTTTGGAGCCATGTTCTTGGTGCGAAATTGGGTATAAGTCTACCAAAATATATCTAAGAAATATAGAAAATGATGTTCTACATTTTGTAGTTGCCCAACATGTTCTGCTTAAATCAGATTAAAATTACCATTCGAAGACTATCGCTTGGATAATAATGGCAGAAACATATTCAAGGTAAATGACAGTTGGTAAGAATTAAATCTGCAAAAATAACAAACTTTGTTCTTGTGAGTGGTTTTACTGGGGCATGCAATCATTTGAAATGCATATGTTAATAGAAATCAAATATTGCAAAATAAAGTGAGCATCAGATTTCATTACATAAATAATCAAATAATTTCTCCTATATTATTATTTCAACCACTTAAAATTTAACAAAATCCACTATTCTGGCAAATACAAGAGAATCCTCCTAAACTAATACTGCGTGAGGATATTTTGTCTTGGGAAATGATCCTCCCTCTACTGTTCCAAGTTGTGTTATTCCCTTAATGACCTATTTTTCATTTGAAGTTATGTGCGTGTGTGTGTGTGTGTGTGTGTGTGTGTGCGCACACATGTATACAATACATCCACACAGAGACAAATGCCCACATACCCGATACAAACAAGAGGGCTGGTCCTTGACCAGCCTGTCTTCCTTCTCTTATTAATATAACTTCCAACCGCACACCAGAGCCTATAATCTTGAACTTTGAAAAACAAAATACATTCATCAATGTCTGAAAAGTAACCCCCAAGAAATGCATTCCTAAATCCTTTAAAATAAACAAATTAGAAGTCCAAGAATAGAAATTCAAGGAGATTTAAATTTGAATTAGCTTAACTACTTTTGACAAGTTTACACATGAAAGACACCCAGATTGTATGTACTATTTGCTGCTTTAAGAAGTTTCATTCTGTCTGTCTATATAAAAAGTTTCAACCAAAGTTAAATCAATCTCCTCTACTGATTTTCAACATTAGACAAATACCCAGCCTTTTTTTTTTTTTGAACCCTGCTTTCAGCCTGACTTTTTCCCCAATTGAAATTCAGGCCCTCAATGGTTGGTTTTTCTTGGTTCAAAATGTTGATAAAAAAGGGTTTTCTCCACTCCCTCAATTTGATGTGACAGGCTTCTGACATGAATAATGGAAGCATTTCTTTCACAGGCAAATCAACTTAATTTAGCAAGCCTTTATACTCTCAGTGGGCAAGCCACAATCCCCGAGATTCCATGAGAGCCTTTAAGTTAGACGAAATCTTTAGAATTTGCAGAAAATGTATAAAGTAAACAACACTTATTTTGTCACAATACTTGAATAACTTTTATGCAGGAGTTACAGATGAATATATTACTTCCTAATCAGATCTTGATTTACAAGCAATTTACAAGCTCAAGTGAAACTAGCCCTCAGTAAGAAAAATAAGAGAAGCCTTTACACAAATAAATTTTAAAGCCTGAAGATTGAAAACAAAACACAACAAAAAGCTGAGAAAACAAAAAACAAACACCCTCTCCTCCCGAGAAAAAAGACAAATAAAAATCAAGGTACATATGTACCTTGTAAGGCTGAGTGGAGTTTATACCAGCATTAGAAAAGAAGTATTTTGAACAATCCTTTTAAGCCGAATCTTGGAGAACTGAAAGGGAAGCACTTCCTAGCCATCAGATTAAAAGGAATAGATCCTACAGTCACTTCCACTTCCAAATTAGGACAAAGTTATTCCCCTGAGAACATTTCAGAACAGAAAGAAGACATGTTAATAATGCATTAGTGAAAGAGGGATGGGACTCGTAAGAATAAATCTAAGACATATGCCTTCTGAGTTGGCCATTGAGGAATGATTAAAAAATGAAGGCAATCAGGCTTGGAGTGCAACATATTTTGCATTGAAACAGTCTTTAACAGAATATGGCGGTTGGCATTTGCCCGCTGGCCTTTGGTATCATTTATATAAGGGGAAGATGGGAAGAAAGGAAAGAACACAGGACTGGCAATCTGAAGACCTGCTCCCAGCTCAGCCAGAAAATTTCCTGTGACCTTAGACAAGTCGTTTCTCCTCACTGGGTCTCTGATTCCTCTTTGGTTCAATGAGAAGGTAGAACTAGGTGACCTCTAAGGTTCCTTCCCGGGACTTCCTTGGTGGCGCAGTGGTTAAGAATCTGCCTACCAATGCAGGGGACGTGGGTTCGATCCCTGGTCCAGGAAGATCCCACATGCTGCAGAGCAACTAAGCCTGTATGTCACAACTACTGAGCCCGTGTGCCACAACTACTGAAGCCCAGGCACCTAGAGCCCATGCTCCGCAACAAGAGAAGCCACCGCAATGAGAAGCCTGTGCACCGCAACGAAGAGTAGCCCCTGCTCGCCGCAGCTAGAGAAAAGCCCACGCGCAGCAATGAAGACCCAACACAGCCAAAACTAAATAAATAAAATAAGGTTCCTTCCAAATCTAAAATGCTCTATTTCCATAGCCTGGTGACAAAAGTCTAGATAAGTGGTGATGAAAGTACTGAAGTATTACATCTATCTTAGACGACGCTTACAACTCTGGGCTTGGGGCTTGACCAGGTTTAGCAGATCCACTTTGAGTTTCCTCTGGCAGTTTTCCATCATTTACTGTTTCCAAATATATTTTTTTAAACATGTGCTTGCATCTACAAAGAAAAACCCTAGCAACTGAGTTTCTTGGAACAAAAACAGTTCTCTTTACTCTAAACTCTTTTTCTTATTATCAACATCTGAGAGTATTTATAAAATGGTAAATCATACTTGAGAAGAAAATTTCACCTACATGCACACTTTGTCCTGTCCTCAATGTATTATAATTTTCAGCATACAAATAAAAATATAATTCTGTCCCAATAATATATTCTTTCAATAAGGAGATCTGTTTTACTGTGGTTTAAAATTTTTATGAAGCTATGTTCAAGGAAAAATAACTGGGTTCCTTAATTGTCAGACTTTTCACATTATATTTCAATCTCAATTTACATGTTAAGGCTGTGGGATTCACAAATTAGGAAGTAACTAACTGTTCCAGTAAAAAAAAAAAAATGATGCTCTAAATTTCAAATAGTAATAATACATCCTTAACTACAGTGAACTATTTTCACATAAATATTGTTTCAGAGAATAAAAAACTTAAAAAAAATACACACTACACATCTTTAAAGCCTCTCCTGCTCCCTCTCTCAATTAGCTAATCAGCCAACTGGGGGTTCCAACAATTACAAACGTCAGGGAAGGGAAAAAGGAAAGAAAAACGGGAACCTAGTCAAGGTAGAAGAAAATCCTTTATTTTAAAGGGTGTCCACCATTAACCTCTGAAGAATTTTACTCCACCTTGATGGATTTGTTATTCCCAGTCTCGACCCCTCCCACCTTCTTTCCCTAT
>NW_020175495.1:347663-351696 GCF_003031525.2 Neophocaena asiaeorientalis asiaeorientalis
GGATACCCTGGAATTTTTATTAACTGGCAATTAGATTCAGACCTGAGGCATATAGGATCCTTTCTGATTGGGAGTGTCCCTTGAGTTACAAAGATTAATAAAGTCAAATGGGTTTTAAAGTTTGGTTTGGTTAATTTAGCCTTCTTATATGTATATTTTAGCATCATCCATAGTTGCTTTCAAACCAAACTGCATTCATTCACGAGGAGCAATCATTTAGTCTCCAGAAGAGTACATCTGGGAATTTTGTCTAATCACAAACCCTAGAGGTGTTTCCATGTGCTATAATAACAATTCTTATATTTTATTCACAACACTTATTTTCTTTATCTAAGTCCATTCTAATAGAAAACCCAAGTTCTCTGATCAAAAAGCCCACAGGAGTATGATATAGGACATCCCTAATCCCCTTGGCCTAGTTAAATACTCTCAGAGTCTCTTTCCATAACTTCTCTAAGACAAGGTGGCACTTTATGAAGATCCATTATGCTAGGTGTCCAGTATAGGCAAGGCAAATGCTCCCTTACAAACCAAAAACGGTTTGTGTTATTAAGAAAATGGTGTACCTGTATTAAAATTACAGCCCAGTGAGGCAGAATTTGGCATATCAGTAACATGGACAAGTGGCTGCAGAATGTATATGTGGTATTGGGAGGGTATTCCCAGAAAAATGCTGAAAGCAGTATAAAGTAATAACTAAACCCAAGAGCTGTGGATCACATATAGCCCAAGTCAAAATTCTGGCTCTACCAGGTACTTAAAAGTGTGACCTTGGGTTAGTAACTGAGCATTGGTTTTTTCATCTGTAAGATGAGGATAATAACAGAAACCATCTCATAGGTTTGCTGGGAGGATTACAAGATAATGCATGGAAAAACTATCTCGGTGCATGGCACGAAGTAAGCGTTCAATAAACAACATCTGGTCTTTCTTCATTCGGTTTACTGGCTGGTTAAGTAAACCAACAGGCTTAAGGGAATGTTTGCTATTCTGGAGATACAGTCAGAGAACTTGGGAAAACCTATAGAACAGAGATCACAGAGCACATAATCACAGTGTGTGAAGGATGGAAAGAGTTTGCTCATGATGGACCCATGATTGGAGAAATGTAACATTCCTGGGATCTAGGTCTAAGTCAGGTCGAGAGAGCTGGGGAGGCCATGGGACCTGTCCAACTGCTAAGGCCTGCCAGTTATTCACAAAACCTGATGCACCTTTGGAGTGAGGCACGTGCAGAATTACCAGGCAACTCAGTATCCCTTGCGCAAAGAGGTTAAAAGCATGGACTGTGGAACCAGACTTTTTGGGTTTTAATCTCTGCCATTGCTAGCTGTTTGACCTTAGACAATGAAGCTAACCTCTCTGTGCCTCAATTTCTTCCTCTGTAAAATAGGGGACAGTACTAGGTCCCAAATTATAATCCATGTTATAAAATTAAATGAGTTAATATTTATAAAACTTTTAGAACAGTACCTGGCAAAATTTTGTTTTATGTAATTTTTGGTTAAATTGAATAAATAAAACCTATAATGTACTAACAGTATTCACTTTGCCTTCATGTCACTGGCATCCTGTCCTCCAAATGGAAAGTGTTTAGGAGACATGATGGTGCATTTGATCCTTGTACCAGCTTTGCAAGATGGCAGTGAGATGACCAGAGGCCAGAAAGGAAAGATGGTGATGGAGCCAGGAGTTCAAAAGCCAGTACAGGTTTCCCCCGCTATCAGAAAGTAGAGCATCCCTATGAAATCCTGTGTGAGCCGAAATGGCATAAAACAAAGAAGCAGTTGCCTTAGGACACATCTTGCTAGGGGATGCACAAAATAAATGGAGACAAAACACAGATGCTCCCAGACACAGTTCAAAGCTATGAAGGCTTGATGCTGAGATGTTGAGTGTAGTTCCCCAGGAAGAAGCTTGGCCATGACACTCTCACTGCTTGGGGTGCACTGCACGCTGCCTCTATAACTGCTTTGCTGCAAAACAAACGCTAACTGCTATTTTCACTTTTCGCCTTCTTCCGTAAAAGTGAAAATCCTCTTCAGATTTCTTTGGGTTAGCAAAAACAGGTACTAATGTAAGTCGAAAAAGCGAAGTGGCATAAAGCGAACTTTCGAGAAGCAGGGGATACCCATACTCATTTTTCTCGTTTACTGGTTTAATACCCCACTGACTCATGGTGACATACAGTATCCACCACCTTTATTAGTCCTTTAACCTGAGAGAAAAAGGACAGGGAGCAGGTCTAGCACTGGACAAAACTGGCAAGGCAGTGAAGTCTATCTTTGAACCTTAATTCTCTCAGAGCTCCTCCCCATCTTAGAAGTTGCTTTCTCCTTTCCCTCCAACATGCAAGTGTTAAATCCAGTTCTTTAAAGAAAACTCCAAATGGAAACACAGAATGTTAAGAGTTGGAAGGTCTATGCCCGAGTTTTATGCCCTCATTTTATAGATGAGGTCATTGGTGCCCATAGAAAGGAAGTGACTTTAGTTAAATGATCAAATTCATATTTTTTTCCAATCTCTTCAGATTCAGTATCAAGTTGCATTAGAGAAGAACAATGGACCACTCTCATCCCAACATTTGCCGTTTGGATTCTTTGTAGACTGGCATGACTTCCAAGAGTTCAAGCCAAATGCCACTTCGTGAGTTCTGATGTGCTGTTCACATGAGGCATTCCAATGCAAATCGAGTGTCTTGGTCATAACATCTTGGTCTTGTTCTTCTCCCAGATTTGCATCACTAATATATGCAAGTGCCGCATAGTCCAGGGCATCTGGGGGGTAAAACTACATAGGAAATGTTGCCCTTTCACGGTTCTGTTTTCTCAATGGAAATTTAGTTACTATGGCAAGTTTCTCTAAAGTAGCATTTTACTCCAATTGTGAACCTGAAGGACTGTTAATCACATGACCAACGAATAAGTGATGTGGATTGCATGTAGTAGTACAGAAGCAAAGAAGAGGCAGAATTTAGAGGTTTAAAAAAGAGCTTATAGGGCTTCCCTGGTGGCGCAGTGGTTGAGAATCCGCCTGCCAATGCAGGGGACACGGATATGAGCCCTGGTCTGGGAGGATCCCACATGCCGCGGAGCAACTGGGCCCGTGAGCCACAACTACTGAGCCTGCGCGTCCGGAGCCTGTGCTCTGCAACAAGAGAGGCTACGACAGTGAGAGGTCCGCGCAAAAAAAAAAAAAAAAAGAGCTTATATGTGGTAACTATAGTTGATAACACCATATTGCATAATTGAGATGTGGTAAGAAAATAAACTTAAATGTTCACACACACACACAAAGGTAAATATGTCAGTGATGGATGTATTCATTAACTCAGTGGGGAAGGGGAATCCTTTCACAGTGCATACGTATATCAAATCATCAGGTTGTACACTTTAAATATTTTACAATTTTGTCAATTATACCTCAATAAAGCTGGCGGAGGGGGGGGCGTAAGAAAGGTATTGCAGAGTCTAATCCTCCCCTCATTTTATCCATGAGGAAACTAAAGTCCAGAGAAGGCAAATCACAGAGCTGGTTAGGGCCAGAAGGCCAGAACAAAGTTGAGAACACAGTCTCTCGAATCCTGGTCCAGGTTCCTTCCCCTACACGATTCTGTGCAAAAGTTTCAGTTTATGTGGAATTCCTTCAGCAATAAATATGTGACTTGAAGTGGATATGAATCACGTTATCATAGGGCACATTATTGGGACTTAGTCTAACAAAGGCACAGTCCCCTCTGTGTTAAACATGTTGCTTTCTTTTTGTGGGCAGAAAAATATAAGTTCAGTTAAAATCTTTCCAGGAGTTCTGAGTTTGGGAGATGAATGTTGCTAGGGAATACTAATAATAGGTCAAAATAGCACTCAAACCCTGTCTGTGTCAGAACAGAAACACCCTAGAAATATTTACTCAGCGCTCTACCTTTCATCATTTGAAAATGCTTGATTGTACTCAATTAAGGGGAGGGCTTTTTTTAGATAACCACACTGCATTTAGAGAAATCCAATCATATAGGATTTTTTTTTTTTTTTTT
>NW_020175495.1:351737-362299 GCF_003031525.2 Neophocaena asiaeorientalis asiaeorientalis
AAACCCGCGTCCCTTGCATCGGCAGGCGGACTCTCAACCAGTGCGCCACCAGGGAAGCCCCCCATATAGGATTTTAATAGTACATTTCTTCCTCTAACTTTTTTAGTCATCTGCTGATCTTTATTTGCCAATGGAAACCATACATCAACATTGCAGTTTGGAAGAAAATGAATAACATTTCTTGCTATGTTATAGGTCAAGTTAATGCAGCGGAAGTTTCATTTCTCTCCCATTAAAATTGCTTATCTGCCTCATCTCGATGTATATCAAATGGTAATAAGATATGAAATATATAAGGTTGTGACCCAGGCCAGTAGGTTTTGCTGTTTCTAGGGTTTTCTTGTTAATTGGTTGCATTGTATATCAGATCTGATTCTTCCACACCATTGTTAAGGCTGATGATTCTTCAGAACACCGCTGAAAAGAGAACTAGAAGGAGTTTCACCAAAACAGGAACTAGCTCACATCTATAAAGGATGGTGATTCAAACGCCTATCAGTGTCATTTCATAGAAACACACTCCACCTGGTATGCAAGAGTCACAGCCAGCTTCTCTAGGAAACTCCAATTAAAGAGCTGAGACCTACTTAAAAAACAAAAACAAGGAACTAAGAGCAAATTTTCCTAAGGACAGAGCAATGGTTTTTACTTTTACGGTTTGGAAAACAAAGTGCATTCCATCCTGTGAAACTCCTTGAGTGTGAAAAAGGTGTTTTACCAGGAAAAAAAAGAAAGAAAGAATTTCAATTTGAAATTCTGCACTGAATTCAGAGATTTCAGGTTAGAACACATTTCTGGAAATAGAAAACTAATATGAAGAAATTACTCTTGCCAACGTCAAGTAATGACCTGCTCCATAGAGCTATGTATATTTTACTTCGCCTAATAAATGTCATCTTCAGCTGTTGGTTGTAAGATTATTTTTTTGTAAATGAAATTATATGCTAATCTCTCCAGTGGAGCTCACTTTTTGAACCAATGGAATATTGTTTTACAATGTGAATGCTCCCTCTCTAATTTACCTATTGTTAGTGGTTGGATTTATGTTCATTAAATTGCTTAACAGAGAGCTAGCTTGCATATCCTTATCTCCAGGCACTTGAAGGATAGGACTTGGGGGAAGAAGAAAAGCAGGGTAGGAGCAAGGTAAGGACACTGGCCAGGAAATCAAAAGACCTTGGTTGAATCCAGCTCCACCACTTACTAGCCAAAAGTCTGTGGCCAAGTCAGCATATCTTTCTGGGCCTCAATTTCCTTACCTGTAATAATGTCACATAAAGAAACTATGAGAATTGAATATAATCATCCATGCGAAAACACCTGGTAAACTATAAAGTGCTAGACAAAGTTGATAATTAACAATAACAATTAATTAACTGCCCTCTACTGCCCCTTCCAAAGCCAACAATGGAAATGAAAATCAGTAGCTCCATAACAGGAAATCCCACATCAAAAAACATCATTTTTTAATTGAAGTATAGTTGATTTTACAATGCTGTGTTAGTTTCAGGTATACAGAAAAGTGATTCTGTTATTTATATTTTTTCAGATTATTTTCCATTATAGATTATTATGAGATACTGAATATAGTTCCCTGTGCTATACAGTAAATCCTTGTTGCTTATCTATGTTATGTATAGTAGTTTGTATCTGTTAATCCCAAACTCCTCTAATTTATCCCTCCCCCACCTTTCCCATTTGGTAACCATAAGTTTGTTTTCTATGTCTGTGAGTCTGTTTCTATTTTGTAAATAAGTTTATTGGTATTATTTTTTCGATTCCACATATAAGTGGTATCATATGGTATTTGTCTTTCTCTGTCTGACTTACTTCACTTAGTATGATAATCTCTAGGTCCATCGAAGAACATAATTTTAATCAAATAGCCTATGTTTGGAGCCCTGGCTTGAAAAGGAAATGAATCCAGTCAGGTAACATCAGAAAAGCTACACTGGGTTGCAGCTAACTTAGCCTGTGTGGAGTCTCTGGCATGGGCACCAAGGGGCACGTTGTGGGAATGAAAAAAAGCTTCACTCCAGACTGACTCCATTCAGAAAATGAGTGCAGAAAATCCCCAGGTGATCAGAGTGAACTTCAACTTTGTTAGGATCTATCTCAAATTTGATCCTGCAGAATATGTTGGGAGTAACTCATTAGATTAACTGACTTGAAAATACTGATCTTTTAAGGCCCAGTTTAGTTACCTCTTCCATAACCAGCCCCTAAATCTCTTCAGTTGGAATTAATTTCTCCCTAGTCTGTGCCCCAAATACAAGTGGTATCCATCCAGTCATGGCACTCATTCAAATTTCATTTATCTTAGAATTTGTGTGTGTATGTATACGCACATGCATGTGTGTATATATACTTGTGTACTGCCTTACTCACAGAGTATAATCTAAGCTCCCGAAGTCAGGAACCGTGTCTTGGTCATCACTGTACATCCTTCACAGCATCTAGCACATTGCCTTACACATAATAGTTGCTCAACAAGCACTGCTGACTGTTAAAGGGAATAAGAATTGTGCATTTACTGTTAAGGGGAGTATTTCCTTTTTTTCTGTGCCCTGTCTACTTCAAGCTTTAAGGTCGTCCCCTCATTTAATCCTGTGATTTAGGGAACAAGTCCATAGAGTAACAGCTGACTGTAGGCATATTTTTTGGAAAAATAGAAAAATCAGTACATAGCATAAGAATCATAATCACTGTTCTTGAAGCAAAGTGGCCGATGATCTCAGATCTGATAGCAGGCATTCCCATTCTGGATGGAACTGAGTATAGCCGTATTGTTCAATCCCTCAGGGGAGATCAGTGTACTTGAGTTACCACAAGCCTCTATCCCAACTGGAGCCTAAGTCCATCTAGGACGGTATTGTCCAATACAGGAGCCACTAGCCACATGTGCCTGTTTGAGCGCGTGAAATGTGTGCAGACTGAATAGAGGTACAGTGGAAATATAAAACACACACCGGATTTCAAAGACTTAGTACAAGATTTTTAAAATAATATAAAATATCTCATTAGTAATCTTTATATTGATTGCATGTTAAAATGAAAATATTTTGGATATATTGGGTTAAATAAAATATATTATTAAAGTTAATTCACTTTTTTTTAATGTGACTATTAGAAAATTGAGAATTATATATGTGGCTTGCATTATATTTCCACTGGACAGCACTAAAATTGGACACCCCCAGAAAAAAATCTCTCCTTAAAACGACCTAAATGCTAATAACTAGCATTTCCACCATCTCCTCTTGAAGCCAACAGGACCCCAAACCCCAAAAGGACTATGACACAAAGCATTAATACAAGACTACCTTTTCATCTCCAAAATATCTGAGTCTGTATCCAAACTAGGAGTAGGAGTTCCAGATAAATGCCTTCCAAGAAGAGAATTATAAAATTTTTCAAGAGTTACAGGTAAGGGCTTCCCTGGTGGCGCAGTGGTTGGGAGTCCGCCTACCGATGCAGGGGAAAATGAAACCTCAGTAGTTCCCAGCTTGTGCTGACATGATGCCACAACAAACCGAAAAGGTAAAATAAAATCCAAATGCTTTGCATGAGGTAGCACAGTGCTTGCATCCTAACAATTGACTGTTGACTTCAATGAATATGGAAGAGGTTGTCTAATTGGATTTGATCTCTTTTTAAACTGAAGTCAATGAACCAGGGTATGTCCATACACAACCCTAAAGGTCTCCACTGAGTCTATTAACATGATTTCAGGGTGGATACTGTGCTCTCTTGGCCCTTTATATAGCAACTACTGGATAGTTGCTAGAGCACTAGCTGCTTCAGGGAAGAATTAGGTATAAACTTCATCTTCATTGTGATAAATACCTTCTTATCCTCATGTTTCATCTAAAGCAGGAGAGTCCCTGTGGCATGGGCCCTGGGGACAGCATAATAACAGAGCCTCCAACTACTGCACAAACCTGTGGTAGTTGAATTTTTATAAATATATTTATTTATTTATGTTTGGCTGCGTTGGGTCTTTGTTGCTGTGCGCGGGCTTTAGTTGCAATGAGCGGGGGCTGCTCTTCGTTGTGGTGCGCGGGCTTCTCATTGCGGTGGCTTCTCTTGTTGCAGAGCACGGGCTTTAGAGTGCAGGCTCAGTAGTTGTGGTGCACGGGCTTAGTTGCTCCGCGGCACATGGGATCGTCCCGGAGCAGGGCTCAAACCTGTGTCCCCTGCATTGGCAGGCAGATTCTTAACCACTGCGCCACCAGGGAAGTCCCTGTGAGAGTTGAATTTTATCATCCACAAAGATTTGGGCTCCATGCATAAGGCACAGATAGCACCTGAAGTTGGAGTATTAAAAACAGACTTCAAGTCCTACCTGGCTCTTTGGTGGGGCTAATGGCAGACTCTGCGAGGGCTCACACCAAGGAGTACTTTCCAGAACTTCTGCTGCCAGTGTCCTTGTCCCCACGGGAAAACGTTTTCTTTAATTTGGACTGAACAGAACGTGAGGAAGTACTATACCACCAGACCTGAATGGAAACACTGGACCATCACACTTGATCGTACTCATCATCATTGTTCATCTAGTCATATCTCATTCCGGTACAGAAAGGTGATACTAATGAAGCTCCAGTGGGGAGTTTAACGGTGCTGTTGATCCACATCAGAGACAAAAGTTCTTCAAGGCTGTTGGTCCCTGTCTCTCCCATGGCCTGCCCTCACCTCATCTCTCACCCCTCCAAGTCAAGCCCTTTGTGGCCTAATCTGACAGAATAGCAGCGTCTTGGGAATCTTCCGAACAAACCCTCTGAGTGAAGAGTACTTGGGATACGTGTACATAAACGTTCGGTCGGAGCGCAGGGAGAGGACTGGGGTTGGCAGCGTGAACACAGCCTGCAGGGGATTAGTGCGCCACGACTGGCCGGGAGGGAGTCCGGGGAAAAAGTCTGGACCTGCCGAAGAGGCAAGAGACTTTTTCTTCCCTCTTTGTTTCCTGGTGCGCAGCAAAGATAAACCCATGCACGTATGGTCACTTTATCTTTGATAAAGGAGGCAGGAATGTACAGTAGAGATAGGACAGCCTCTTCAATAATTGGTGCTGGGAAAACTGGACAGGTACATGTAAAAGTATGAGATTAGATCACTCCCTAACACCGTACACAAAAATAAGCTCAAAATGGATTAAAGACCTTAACGTAAGGCCGGAAACTATAAAACTCTTAGCGGAAAACACAGGCAGGACACTCTATGACATAAATCACAGCAAGATCCTTTCTGACCCACCTCCTAGAGAAATGGAAATAAAAACAAAAGTAAACAAATGGGACCCAATGAAACTTCAAAGGTTTCGCACAGCAAAGGAAACCATAAACAAGACCAAAAGACAACCCTCAGGATGGGAGAAAATATTTGCAAATGAAGCAACTGACAAAGGATTAATCTCCAAAATTTATAAGCAGCTCATAAGATATGGGAACATATGTATATGTATAACTGATTCATTTTGTTGTAAAGCACAAGCTAGCACACCATTGTAAAGCAATTATACTGCAATAAAGGTGTTAAAAAAAACAGACTTCAAGAAATAGGAAGAACTCACCAACTAGATGGGGGGATCCTTTCACAATGTACACGTACATCAAATCCTCATGTACATTTTAAATATCTTACAATTTTATTTGTCAATCATACCTCAATAAAAACGAGAGAAATGGCAAGAACGGATTTTCAAGCAAGGGGAATGTAACTACTGACAGAATAGCCCTGTAATTTGCACATAATTCCACTTAAAACATGAAAAGCCAAAAGCGGTAGCAACAGGTGTATTTAGTTAATTCAGTGAAATATAAAGAGAAAAACATTCAACCCAGGCATTTGGTACTGTGAAAACGTCGACTATATGCAGTTGACTGATGGATCCATTTTCAATAGCTTGTGTGGCACATCCTGTAGGCACAGACTTAGCCTGTGACTATTGCCTTAAAAGAGGCAAAAATCCGATCAGATATAGTAAAGTGGAGATGGTCACAGTGATCCAGCAACCCCTGTTCTAACTTTACCCATATTAGGACACTCTTACACCGGGTTGTTTTGAATGAGACCCAAATCTATTTACATAATTTTCCTAGTCTTCTTTATCACCTCCTTGTGTACCATTGAGCAGTTTTTGAGGAGACGAGCCACTAATACAACGTTGTCAAGGCCCTTCTCGTTTTCTAGTTCAAATCCTTGTTCATGCTGTTTGCTAAGTACTTGTTCCCTGTGACAGCTTTCAGCCAAACAGAACACACTGAATGCTGCATTCCAAACCACTCTGTCCTGCTGGGCTCCAAGTGAAACAAGCTCTTCAAACTCCATCATGTGAACTTTTCACAAGGAACAATCTCCCTCAGACAATTCCATTCAGAGATACTATCCGTGAAACTGGGACTCGGGGAAGGGGTGACATCACAGGCTTCCCCCTCTGGCCAGGGTCATGACCACCAAAGTTGTATTTAAGAGGCTCCCACGTGGTTTGGCACATGGTTTTCTTAATGATCTAACATTTCTCCCGACTTTCCCATAATCTTCCAATTTAAGATCTTCACACTTAGACACAAAATTGGGTACTAGTGTCCAGAAAGCCTGGGATTTCAAGATGTAAAGAACGAGAAACTTGCATCCAAGGTCTCTATTAGGGATAGGAGCGGGAATGTAAGACACACTATGTAATATGTGCAGTGCATTAGAGGCTGGAGAAACAAAAAAAAGGAAGAAAGGAAGAAAAAAAGACAAGAAAAGGTGAGAAAAGTTAATTTAAACGTCCAAAGCCCAGGTTTGGAGATGAGAGCTTTGACAAAGGCAGGAGGCTTATTGCACTGAGGCGCTTAGCCAGCTTGTCAGAAGTTAGGCGGGAGGGCAAGTACACTGAATCTGGGGTTGAAAGACCTGCTTGGCAGCTCCTGAGGAAGGCTTTGGACTCTCCTAGAAGATCTTTAAGATGAGGAGAGCAGCTCATGGATCCAGGATGGTTTGTATGCCAGGTCTCGCCAGAGTTGGGCCATGTGGAGTCAGTGGCCTTCCAGGTCCCCCTTTAGTCCAGTGAGTCTATGAACTCATCTCTCTGTTTAACAACCTCCTGATCAACTTATTATATTTGAGAAAGGAAAGTGCCCAAATAAGGAGGCATTTGACTGTAATATACGCCTTAAGTATTCAAAAAAACATTTTTTTTTAACTTATTGACCTCCTAAGGAAGACGGAACCAAAAGAGAGAAAGGTAAGCTTTCTTATGTGCATATACATTCCCATCTTACAAGTGGCCATGCCACTACCACCAAGTGAGTCTCCTGGTTTGGAATTGTTTCAGGATGGCAGTCCTGATTTCAAGGGGCTCACAGAACTCAGCTGGTCAGACACTAGATAATCTAAATGAGAATATCACAGAAAGAAGGTTATCACTACCGCTGCTTATTGAATTAAATCACAGATCAGAAAGTTCCAGAGCTTGTGCAGACCTTAAAGATCATCTAATACAACTAACTCCTTTATTCCCTATATCACGCAGAAAAAGGGCTGACTTGTTCAAGGTCAGTTATTGGGAAAGTCAAGGCTTAAGCCAGGATCCTGTATGCTTTTGCCACTGAAGCCTGAGATAGTACAATTATATCTACAAATGAGAAAGAACATTAATAACATTTTGTATGCTACACTTCTTTGGGGAAGCACATTTAATATATGATAGAATAAAACCGCCCCTTCGAAGTTTTGTTTTGAGCTTTTCTTCCCACAATATAATTTTATGACAATAATTCTTTCATTTAAAAAAAAAGTATAGTGTCATGTTGAATATTCCTTTTCAGCCTACACACGCAGTAATAGAGATTCTTACACACCGCCTAGGAAAGAGACCTTCTTGGGATGAAACTTGGTGGTTTACAATCTAGTGGGGCAAAGACACAAGCTGACAAACACAATGGTAAGTCCGAAGTGGGAACTTTGGGGAGGGCCATTTAATCCCAACTTGGAAGGGCAAGGAAGGTATCCAAAAAATAAAGGTAAAGTCTGAGGTGAGCTTTGAAGGCTGAGTTGGAGTGAAGTAGAGAAAAAGGAGTTTAGGGCAGGGCATCAGAGCCCAAGGAAGCAATAAGGTAAAAGGGCCCAGAGGCCAGCGATGATCAAAAGTTCAGGAAACTTTAAGTGGCCCAGTTTTGCTGGTGGCTGGAGTGCGGTGGTGGTGGGAAGGGGTGACATGTTCCCCGAATGCACAACTCTAACAGCTTCCCCCAAACACAAACAGAGTAAAGAGAGGCTTCACAACAGTACAAGTTTCCTAGCTCCACTTGATCATCAACATATTAATTAAACAGCCATACACAATATGACTAAGGGAGGTCCAGGGAAGTGAACAACGGACTGGAACCTGGTAGGGGGCAGCAGTCTTACCAATAAGTCACTGTGGCCCTCCCTAGTGAGGACAGTTGCCCCATTTGTAAACTGAATAGTTAACCCTGCCCTAGATGATCTTTAAGGTCCCTCTTGGTTCTACATTTGGGAAGGATCCCACCAAGCACATGCTACTGGAAGAGGTCAGTAAACCTCCTCAAAGCCCCAGGCTGATTAACAACCAATCCTCCCCTGACCTCTACTCCATCATCATTTCACAAAAGGCAAAGTGATCTAAGTGCAATGTTTCCTGACTCTCAGTTCGTAATTTTGATTAGGAAGCAATGGTCTAATGGATAAAATACTCAGCTAGTGGTGAGGAAGTCAGAGCCTTCTCTCAGCCTCCTATGGAAGGACCAAAATAAGTAACTTAATATTGTTTTTCCTCAGTCTTCTCAACTGTGCTCCTAGAAGAAAAATGTATGAAATATGCAAAGTCATGATAAAGATAGTATGTACAAATGGGGAGATCCACTTTAAGCCTGCACAGAAAGTTCACCAGCAACGATCAATTTAAAATGAGCCCCTTAGTGCTCGCTTCGGCAGCACATATACTAAAATGAGCCCCTTGAATCAATCGTGAATCTCACGATGGGGTCACTGGAGTTTCAGACTTCACTGTGCACCATGATCACCGAGGCCTCCTCCAGATAGGAGGTCACTTCTAGGACCCTTCCACTGAGATTGCAATTCACCTGGAAGGCACTTCTGAGGCTGCCAGCTTCATAAGCAACTCAGGGGATTCTCAAGGGAGGTGGTCATGGGATTGGCCACATTTTGCAAAATGCTGAACCTAATAGGAAAACGCACACAGGGGAGAATCATCTAGAAATTAGAGCATGGGCTTCAGGTGCCTTTCCTGGGCAGTAGGTAAATAGAGAAAGGGAGAATAGCTATAACTGGGTCTGGATGAGGGCTTACTCATCCACTCATTAAATAAATATTTATTGTGTGCCCGTGGATCAGGCACTGTTAGGCTCTGGGGATTACAGAAAGAAACAAGACAAATGAGGTCCCTGCCCTCATACTGACATGCCCTCTTACAACTCTCTATACCTACCTGTTAAAATTGCTGCGGTGGCTCAGTCAGTCTTGCAGCCCGAATGTCCCAGTGATTCCCTGGGGGAGGGCTCTCAAAGACAAGCAGCAGAAGAATGATAAGAGGCATGGCTATTTTGTTACTTCAGGACTAGCCCCCAAGAGATTCTGCAGCTGGAACTGAAGGCTTTCTCAGCCTAGAAGCAGTGCAGAACATACACTGAAGGTGCTTCCTACCTGGTATGGTTTGAAGTGTGGGAGGGTATAAGTGAGCAAAGGCTTCCCAGACAAAGCCCCGTCAAGTTAAATATCGCCACAATCCTGGTTAACCAAATGGCAACATCCCCAGTAAAGAGCGTCCAACAGGGATACCCTGGTTATCCCCTGCTCCAGTGTGTCAGCGCTGGACAACCAGGCATCCTGCCAGACCAATTTTCCTACAGCACAGATTGGGTGGTGTCACCCCCCTGCCCCAGGACAGAATCTAAAGTACTGAGCCGGGCATTTGAGACCCCCTGTACTTTGGCCCCTACCTCCCCTGCCTCCCCCTACCCAGCACCTGTGACCCCCTGAACCCAGTTTACTGTTTTCCTCCTTCTCAAACTTTGTTAGATATTTTTCCCCTGCTAGTATCCCCTGTGCCCTCCCTTCCTATTTTTCTGGGCACCAGTTCAAATGCCACCTCCTCCAGAAGCTGTGACCCTCTTGGTAAGGAAGGCCTCTGGCCTCTGAATTCCTCTGCATAGCCTTTCGGTGCTTTGCATACTATCAGAAGTGCTTTCTGGACTACATTAATTTATCTTCCAAGCCAGGATGTGCTCTGTGAGCATAAGGATTGTTTTTGTTTTTTTAACATCCCTTCTTGGGGCCTAGCATGGTGCCTCAGTATGTACTTGTGGAGTGTCTCAATAGCAAGTTTTTATTCTATTAGGGAATTCACTTTGTTGTATTATTTCAATGCACTTATTCAATTACAAATCTATTGCAAAGGTCACACCAATAAAAACAGAAACAACTCTTTGATGTGAACCTAAGGGCAAGGTATTACTCATCTATTTATACTATTGCTATTTTATGCACTGGTTTAGGGAGAGCCTGGGGAGATTTGCACGTTCTAACTTCCCCCCATC